>NC_071516.1:4502677-4836375 GCF_027887155.1 Malaclemys terrapin pileata
GGACCTTCAGAATCACTGATCAACCCTTAACCCAGCTCAACTAGATCTGAACTGATAAAGTCAAAGAAACGAGCTTGGCTCCGGGATCTCATCCTCCTTTTAAACCAACCTGAAATGGTTGTAGGCTCATGTCTCATATATACAGGTACACAGGCGGAATGAAATGGAGGAGGAGGAAAAGAACATCTGATTAGCCACCACCTAGTATTAATAAAGGGGGCTGGTGCTTCGTGGGTGAGATAGCACCCTATCCAGAGGGATCAATGCATGGATTCCCTTGCCAGCCTGAATGATGGTAAATATTTTCCTTTGAATGGCGGGTTTCCTATAAAGTCCAGTCACCCCTACCCATCCAAAAATCTCCACCAAGCATCCCACAACCCGAGCAAGCCAGGAGCTTTCCAGCAATGTCTAAAGGCATCGGGGCCATCTCCCTCCGAACCCCTGCTCCCAACTCTGTTTTCAGAACAATGTAGCTATTACAACATGCTATTCCGTGGCCTGGCCCAGAGGCGATAGACAGGTATTTCTAGCTTGGCTTTTGAGATGCACCTCTAGGATGGCCACAGCTTCCCTGCCTCAGTTTCCTTTGGAGAATAAGCGGAATAAAGATGTCAAGAGCTTGACTTGCACCCGAGATCAGCTTAATTCCCTCAGTTTGGGCGAAAGCCCTGTTCATCTGCAACGTTCCCAGCTATTGGATTTTTTGGTAAGGTCTCCACAAATCCTACTGAAATGGGCCCTTGCTTGCCACCCATTGCTCTAACCCAGATCCTGGGTTTCTTGCCTCTCCATGTACAGAGCTATTCTGGGTTAGAAAACATAACAAAATGTGTCAAACCCGCTGAGCACGGAGGCCTGAAGAGGAAATCAAAATGCAAGAGGGAGCCTTGCAACGGTGTTGTGTGTGTCATGCCTTATTGTGAAGGAAAAACCTATGAACACCCACAAAACCTGACGAGTGTCAGTTTTATTGGGGATTAAACACAGATCAGATTAAAACGTGATCAGTTGAGTTTCTGGAAGGAATTTCCCTAAGGTGATACGAAATGGACTGATCTCGCCTACAGCTTGTGAAACGTCAGGGTTGGATTTTGAAAAGCACCCAGCAATCATCGAACCTTGCTCCTGGTGAGGTTAATGGTTAAAAAAAAGAAAAAAAAAAGGGGGATGCAAAAAACCCACAGAATGCTTCGGCAAATCTCTCCCTCGGTGTATTTGGGATCAACTCCAGAGAGGCCATTCACTGTGGTGCCCTTTGCGAGGTCAGTCGTGGTTTCCTGTGTATGTCTGACCAGAACTCAGCCTACTAGCCATTCGGCATCTTGTCTGGGACTTACATCTAAGGTCCCATTCCCACAACCTCTATATGCATAATACTTCCGTTAACTTTGGGGGGAGTTATGTTTGTGTAAGAGCTCAGAGTCCAGTGACAATCATTCCAGCTCTCTAGTTATGTGCTGACTTTTCCTTCTGATCTGCTCTGAAGTTGGCGATATAAAGGTCCCTAATGGAGGGGAAGGTGAATGAGCAGAACCTTTTGTCCAGTGCTCGTGTGGCAGAAGCAGGCTTTCTTTGGCAAAACCGAAATTCCAACATAAAACCACTGCTTCCTTTTGCAATGTTTGGATGTTCTTTTTTGCACCTCTTGTACCTGGGTAGCCAGGAGCCCAAAGACAGAGCTAACAGATCACAGACATCAGAGTTGGAAAAGATCCATTAGCTCATTCTCAGGTCCAGTGCTTGGAGCAGAACCCAAAGGAGGCGGGTAGGTATAGGGGCTGTATACCACCTTTGTGCTCCCCTGATCCTTGGGGCTGATTTGGTTCCCAGCACAATTTAGAGCAGCCACAAGTTTGCTCTAACTTGCACCAGCTTGTAAGAGCTGTCCAAAAACTGCTATACTGGTAGGCATTGTTGGAACGCCCTCCTTTAGCTGAAGATGAGAGGGGGCAAGTTAGGGCTGGCACAGAGATGTGTAAAGCCAACTCTCTGCCAGCCAGGAATTTCCCCCATGTTAGGGGAATCGTCAGCTGCCATTTTATGGAAGCTTTACAGACTCTTTGCAACACTAGTACAGCACAAAGAAGCTAGAGTAGGGGTTAGGACCTGTCCTAGTGAATTCATCCCATTGCCACGGTGGGAGGTAAGCCAGATCTGCACCAGCCTAAATCTGGAGTAAATCTCATAGACTGAAAGGGAACTGGAGTTACTTCAGATTTGTGCCAACGTAAATGAGATCAGCATTTGGTCCCGTTTCCAGATAGAAGAGGTATTAGAGAGTAAACGGATACTGTATTTTACCTTTTACCTTGGCCAAAAGAACATGCCTCTGAAATACTTTCAGGTTATTTTATATTGAAACTCTCATTCTACATCTAAGCCCTGATCTTAATTTGGGGTGCATCTGACGTTATTTTAATCCCCACCTATGTTAAACTTAATCCCCCAGCCTGGAAGTGCTATTCGCTCCAAGCAGATCCCCTTCCTGCAGCAGAGTAAAGTGCTAAAGTAACAACCACAGGAAGCTAACGACAACACCAGACACTAGGACTGGTGTATCCAGCACTGACATGGAGGGGCACAATTTCAAAAGTGGCCTACAAAACGGTGCACCTATGGATGTATGCAGACTGAGTACCTGTGCATCTAGTCAGTCATCCGTGCAGTGCATTTACCTCATTTGAATGCACAAATGGATGCTCCCACCAGTTCACCAATACTGTGGGGGCCAAATTCTGAAAATGCGGTCCTTCCTTATTTCATACCCTGTCGATTGTTTTCTAGGGATACCTACATATGGGGAGGGCTGTGCTGGATGGAAAGAAATAGGCTCAATTTTTCAGCTGGCCTCCACAAACTCCAGTTGTCTATTTAACTAGCTGCAATTGTGCAAGCAAATGGAGATTTGCATGTGCAAATGGAGATTTGAATGCGCAAATCTGGTAGTAAGACGTCTGCTCGGGTGCCTGTTGAAAACGTGAGCCATGGACGATAATATTTTCTTAAATAAAGATTTATTATGCAGTTATTACACCTCTATCCGGATATAATGCCAAAAAATCTTACCGCATTATAGGTGAAACCGCGTTATAGCGAACTTGCTTTGCTCCGCCGGAGTGCACAGCCCCGCCCCCCGGAGCGCTGCTTTACCGCGTTATATCCGAATCCGTGTTATATCGGGGTAGAGGTGTATTTTTCAGGTGATTAAAAAAAGTCCTTTGAATGTTTCCCCCACTTAAAGTCTGCTCCTGCAGTTCATCAAACTCTTGGGCCGAATTCC
The DNA here is from genome assembly GCF_027887155.1 of Malaclemys terrapin pileata. Classification (NCBI taxonomy): domain Eukaryota; kingdom Metazoa; phylum Chordata; order Testudines; family Emydidae; genus Malaclemys; species Malaclemys terrapin. The sequence goes on from NC_071516.1 coordinate 4,505,961, forward strand.
TGCTCACAGCCACTCAGGACTTACACGAGTGAAACTGACCGGTATCTGCCTCCTTTGCACTGCAAAGAAATTAGCCATTTTCCTTTAAACCCCTGAGAGTTGTGCAATTCCAGCAAAGAATGAAAAGGGCTCGAAAGGAGCCGGGTCTGGGTGGCTTTTCTGACTATCCCAGAAAAACGGTGAATTTCATGACTTTAAAAGAAGCGTCACAACTGAAGACAATGCAAGTTACTGCAATGAAGGTGCTATGATAACAAGCAATGCGGATGATGACTGCCCCGCTCCCTGCCATGTCCAGGGAAGAAGTGAACTTGACTCGACGCCTCTCGGGCCTCAGATACTGAACTTTATTCTTTTCCATGATGTGCTAAGAAAATAACTCCCTCTCTCTCTGTGCTTCCCATTCTGCTGCTGTAATTGCTCCCGGCTGGAAAGTGTAACTGGCTGCTGGGTTCAGAGAGGGCTGCATACCGGTTTGAATCCTTAACCGAGTTCTGCTGGTTCCTTACCATATTGAGTCAAGATGGCTTTTGCTCTGCCTTGCTACCATTTTTCTGCTGCTGAAGATAGCAAGAACCAAACCAAACCCCTGGATCCAAACACACCCCAGCTTTGGGGATGTCTGGCGTTGAGCCTTACATTTTGGGCTCGTATCTAGCTTTTTACATCCCTCCGCATTTCTCACTCACCTAAGCCCATTTTTGAGTATCCAAGGTTGGGGTTTCTCATCTGAGAAGCCTAAAGGAGAAATGACCCAGCAAGAAAGAACAGGTTTGCAGGCTGTCCCTAAAGGCACTATTCCCCACTATGATCAGAAACGCTTCCTGGGGGGGGCATGTATTGGCTTAGCCTGTGTTGGGGGAGGAATTGTCAGGTGGCCCCGCTGCTGTTTAACGAGAATTCACGATTGCTCTCGAGGCTGGCTATAGAACTGGCCTTCCCAGGAGGGGGAGCCATTGCACATCCTCACGTCCACGAGTGACTGAAAGCAAACGGCTCAAACAGCCTTTCAGCATCTTATCATCAAGACTAGAGAGAATGTGGAGGGAAGCACGTGTCATGGACATCAGCACCACCTGTCTGACGCCAGGCTGGGTTATTTGGCCAGCTCCCTGGTGAAGACTGGTGGGGGGGGTGGGGAGGGACGGCGCCAGGAAATAAACAACACGTCCCTACCCCTTCCTCGCATTCTGGCTAGAGGTTCCCCACCATCACCCCATCCCCATGCCCCAGTTCGGCTCATTCTCCTTCTGAGCAATAGCCACAATGCTTAGCCTGACCCACGCAGATGCACACCCGGCTAACGGCACTGCCCGGAGCTGTGACGGCATTTGGATTTCATAGCCTGAAAGAGACCGGCACTTAGGGCAGGTCCCTGACCCAGCCTAGGGGAAGGAGGGCCTTGAAACAGACTTGGGTGGAGAGCGGCGGCTGCTGACTGGAAGCCCAGCTCTGAAGGCAGCGCTGTCTCCAGCCAGTCAGCGCCGTGAAATCTGCTCTCCCCTGCTACAGCCAGATTTCAGTGAGGGAGACCAGCTTTCATGGTCGGTGACGTGTTTTACATGGCCGGGAATTTGGTAGGGCCCTACTCGGGTAGGGATTCAGGTATTAGGATTTTAGTACCTGAATCCGATGGGACGTCTCAAAGAGCCCTAGCCGTTCCCACTCTAAAGTACCATGCCACGCTCACTGTGCTGTTATAACACCTGTGCTGTTATAAATAGGCATGATTCCAGAGGGCAGATAATGGGGGGAGGCCTGATGGCTCAGACTCTCAAAGATATTTAGGCACCGAGCTCCCATTGAAACCAAAGTTTCTAAGAAGTGGTTTTTTCCCCCCCAGCTTCCATGCTGGCTGAGGACAGGATCTAACATCCATTAACTTCAATGGAACTGGATCGGACTCTAATATATCAGGGCCATGAAGGCAGTACATATGCCAGCGTTGCCCTGTGCATCCAGGACAGATACAGCAATCCTGGAAGCGAGGTCCAGCTGATGATCTAGCAGAACCAAGCAGAAAAGCAGTTAAAACCCTGATGAGTGTAAGTGACGCCACTGTTTCTGTTGATACATGGCCAACCATGATTGGCTGCAAGAGGAATAATATAGTCCAGAGTCATTGCTAACCCTGAGTCACTCCATGAATGACCCTCCCTTTGAAATCAATGGGGCCCCCCTCGCTGCAGAACAAGCCCCCATATGTTTCCTTTTTCATGAGAATTGACTTTTAATGAGTGGAACCTGGACATGATTTTCCGCATCCCAGTAAAGCCAATGGCAGTGCTCCCATCGGCTTCAACAGAAGCAGGATGGGATCCAGATTTATATACTCGCTCCATGTTTACAGTATGTTCTTCCAGCTACTTTCTGAACTTCTTCCAACAATAAAACACTTCCTCGCTCAGAATGAAACCAAGATGGTGGAGGGACCAATGCAGACTTCAGCCCTGGGGAAAAAACACCCCCAGCAAGAACAATAAACCAACCCTCTCGCAACCAACTTTAAAAACTTTCTGCTCAATTAAAGGCTCAACGAGATTTAAATCCAAAACTCGAACCCTGATGGAAAACCTTACCACCAGAGAGTCCAGTATTTATGACAATAAAGAGTATAATAAGGGTATAAAATATGGTACCACTAGTCACAACTAGCAACTGGAAATTTCACAGATGGCAAAGACACATACACCAGGATGGTAAATATCAAAATTCACATAATCTATTGCAGTCAGTGAATCTCTGAAAAAACAGCAGTGATAAAAGCTACAGTCAGAACTCCTATTATAACTAGCTCTTTTCATCTGTAGATCTCAAAGCACTTTACAAAAGGAGTCAGTACCATCATCCCCCTTTAACAGACGGGGAAACTGAGGCACAGAGCAGGGACATAACTGGCCCAAGTGCCACCCAGCAGCAAAGCCAGGCCTAGAGCTCCAGCTCTCCCAAGTCTCAGTTCAGTGCACTACCCACTTGGCCACACTGACTCTCAGAATTAGAATATCCTCCTCTCCTGGCCAAGTTTTATAGTTAGCCTAACAGGGTCTCCACTCCCTTCCCTGCAATGCAACTGCCAATGACACAGGGCTAGATCCTCAGCGGGGGTAAATCAGTGCAGCTCCTTTGAAGCTAATGGAGGTAGGTCCATGTACACCAGCTGAGGTTCTGGCCCTCAGTGTTATAACTGATTTTTCCTGTTTTCTGGCTGCTCCTGGACTGACTGATCTATGGCAAGGTTCTGAAGCCAACTACCAGCAGATGGGCAAGACACAAAGGGCGGCAGCATCTAACTGGGAAAATGCACCCCCAATACAGTTTGTGGGCATCAGCTGACTCCCGCTCAGAGGAGAGATGGGAGCTCTTTAATCAAGGCCCTGGGAGCGGGAAGGAGGGGAGAGGAGAGAGGACCCCCAAAGAACTCCGAACTGAACTGTGGTTCAGATCTTCAGCCAGCATATACTGACATTGACTTCAATGGCGCTCCAGGCATTGACATCAGTTGAGGATCTGGACCTTTGTTTGGGCTATTTCCAGTTCCTGACCTCTCTGTCTAGAACTCTTTCCATGAACTAATCATAGCTACAGAACAGGTACAAGCTGTCATTCCCCTGGCTCGTGAAGATAAAGGTCACAGTGACACCCTGCCGCCGTTTCTTCTGCATGGAAACTGCACATGAAATATAGAAATGACTGATAAATAGAAAGGACACAACCCTCCTCTCCTCCCCCCCAACCCCCCCGAGCTCTGCGATAAGCGTTTCAGCCTTTGATTATTACCAAGTCGTGAGGTAAAGATAATACTTTAAAAACGGCTTTTGCAGTTAACACGCGGGTTTTAACAGAAGCAGCAAAGGAGCAAAACCAGTCGAAAGGCACGTCACAAAGGTTTATGTGGCAAGATTCAGTGAGTAGGAGTTGCCTGCGTCTCTCAGAGGGCAGAATCTGGGCTAAAATGTCAATTTCAAAAGCTTCCTGGTTTTAAATAGATGTGCTGCAAAGCTGCGGTATCTGGAGAAGTGGCCAACGCCCTGCTGGCATTGCTACCAACCTGGAGCTAACCGAACCTGGAGCTGCAGGCAGCACCTTGGATCATAGGGGGTTGCTGATCTCAAAGGGTCTGATGTCATTTGCACTAACAGCCCCTTTTTACACTGCCAGCGTGGGGTAAAGGGGCCTTGGTGGTAATGAGCATCAAGGCCAAAATTGCCATCCAAATGTTGGGGGGGGGATAGCTCAGTGGTTTGAGCATTGGCCTGCTAAACCCAGGGTTGTGAGTTCAATCCTTGAGGGGGGCCATTTAGGGAACTGGGGTAAAAATCTGTCTGGGGATTGGTCCTGCTTTGAGCAGGGGGTTGGACTAGATGATCTCCTGAGGTCCCTTCCAACCCTGAGATTCTATTCTATGTTTTACTCCCACAGGGAGACAATGTGGACTTGGAGGCAAACTTTTCAAACAATGTGGCTTAGGTCATGCGTGCGCTGGTGCGTGCACACAAAATCTATCTACCACTGGGAAACCACGAGTTCATACACATGCACAGGTAATTGCACACACCAGCAGCCGTTTGTGGACACAGTCACCCAGTTTGGATAGGCAAATGCACAGATTACCGGCTCCATATGTGTATCAAAGTGCCGTAAAACAGAAACACACACACAAAACAATCTGAAACGAGCAACACCCAAACAAACCCACTCTGCACACAGTGGACGCCATTACGCGCACATTCCCCATATGAGGGATCTGGTAGTAACCCTGGTATCTAACTGTACATAGAATAAGTGCTACTGCGATCTTCCTGGCGTAGATCAGTGCAGCTGTTCACAACAACGGAACTACACCGATTTCCATCAGCTGAGGATCTCTACCTCTCTATTTAATAGGTTTGACTGCAGTGCTACGGAGAATGTTTTTCTTCTGGTTGTTTCTGAACTACCACCCCCACACTGACCTGAGCTCCCACTGGAGATTCCAGTCTGGCACGTCTTTAGTTAGGAAAAGCTCCCCTCGCAGTCGATTGGCGTAGTGCTTGCCGAGCAGGAACAGATCAGACCTTGATGAGACACAGAGTCCGGTGTGTAATACTCACACAGCCCCACATGCACGCAGAAGGGCCAGATGTTTTCTAACAGTCACTGAAGCTACCAATAGCAACTATAAAATGACTTAGGAATATATTTCCTGGCTTTTGGCTACCAGCAAGGAGCTAATTGCATTTGCAACGTTTGGGCCCCAATCCCTGGATCCGGCCAAGCTTTGCTCAGCGTAGGAACTGAGGCAGGGGATCTGCTAGGGGGACTATGCTGGACTCTACCACCCAGAGATTCCCCCATATCCGGGCAATCCCAAGTTGCCCAGTTAGGGCAGTTTTATGGTCCCTTTGCCAGGTCAGAGCAGTGCAAAAGGGCTGTCGCGGGGGCCAGCACATGGCCTTTGGTCTTCAGCCACCAGTGACATTGGTACCCGGATACTAAGGCATTAGACATGCCCAAGATGGACAGATGGAGATTTCACTGGTTGGGCAGTCCAAGCATGGTGGCCAGGCACTGGCACCGCACTTAGGTCCCTGAGAACTGAGTAGGGCAGGGAACATAAGCCTCACGTTGCTCTACAGAAAGCTCCCATGCACTGAATGACACTGCCGGGCTCTGGAGGAAATTCTCTCCAGCCCTCCTTGGCCAGAGCTGGAGAGCTGAACATTGGAAGAGAGAGAGAGAGAGCGAGAGTCAGCACCGAACAGAAATGGAAAGTGAAAGAAGGGAACGAACTACTATGAAAAATATGTCACTGACCATTAAACGATCAGTCAGATCAGAGGCCTCGTGCTTGGCTATCCTTGCGTCCGGGGGAAGGGCAGTCTTGGGAATTCTTGGCCATCGGGCTTCAGTTCATTACCAAGAATCTAGAAAGTGGGAAACTAGGAGTATATGTGGAACCCTGGCAGGACTATCAGACACGGGTGTGACGAACACATAGAGCAAACTGTGGGGAACAGCAGCGATAGCAGAAATGAGCTCCAGAGATGCCAAGCTTTGCTTCCGGAGAGAGAAAAGGAATGGAAAAGCTTGAGACCGGGGCAGTACGAAAAATGTTAACATGGCTGCCACGTTGGGCCAGTTGGTCTTTTTCTTCTCCAGAAATTTCTGATATTCTTCTCCCCAGTGTATTGATGACTCTGGAGGTTACATGTCCCAGTGTGCAAATGAGTGCCCAACTTGCATGCACAATGGCTGCTGCTGCAGGTGCAATCATGGAAACTGTGTGCACAAGTAGCCCATCAGGTGAATTTGCACGTGCAGATACCCACTGTGTGCACACAATTGCAGTAATAGTGCATGCAAATTAGACATGCAGGTGCACACACCTAACACATTTGAAACTCTGCACTGAATCTTGCGCTCACATTCATTTTACTGATGTGCATTTCGGGCTGTTTCCTTTGCTCTGCAGCTGTTTGTGCTGTGAAAACAGAAAGGATGAAGGGCAATGAAAAGCTATTTTTAAAGGCAAGTCTCAACACTGGCTGCTCTGCTGAGAAGAATAGAGCTGCAGCTGCTTAGGCATTCTGCAAGTTGGAGCGAGGCCTGGGAAATTATTCCTAAACTGCATTCCTCTTGGGAAGCAGAATTTAAAAGGAAGGGAATCGAGGACGTCAGCAATCTGTTTACTATACACCTTCCCCACTGGTGGGCTGAAGACACACCACTGCTCTGTAGCCTTTTCATTCTCTACAGCCACAGCCTTCCCACACCTGGGACAGGAAATATTTGGGACTCTCCTTTCCTTTCTCATGACTAGTGGTGAAACTGCAGCATAATAAAGAGAAGGGCAAATGAAAGTGTCCTGGCTTGGGAAGGCAGATTAATAAGATTTTTTTTAAAGGGTGGGCAGATGGTGCCTCAAGTGGTTGGATCAGGCAGCCCGAATGTAACCCATGAGATTTTTGGATAGAGATGATGGAGGTCAAAGGCCACCGACTGTGATCTACGCAGCTGTGACCAGGAATGAAATGAACTAGAGGCTGTCTTGCTATTCTTCCATACACGGGGTAACCCCAGAATTCCGCTCTAGTTGGTCCTAGATATGAACTAACACACACACCAGTATCAACATTGGCGGGACATTTAACATTGCTGAGTGCTCAGAACTGGGTTCACACCACAGAACCTCACAGAGTCGGAGCACCGGGTCCTCCAGACCCCAATCTTTGCACACATCCCACTTGCTTGCAGCTAGCCTGTAAGGCTCACGAGGAAGGCAATGCTCACGCGTGCACCATGGATTTGGGCTTCACATGAAACCCTCTTTGTGCAGCTCTAATGTAAGCGCTTCAGGACGGGGTCCTATGTGCTTTGCACATGACAAGTGCAATGGGGCTCCGATCAGGGCAAGGGCTGTGCCTTCCTATACGTCTGGTGCAGAGGGGCCCTGATCCTGATTGGGCTCCTGATCCAGACGGAGGCATCTGGTGGCTACTGTAAAACAAATACTATTTAACGGCCGCATGGAAACTAGCCCCGGTGTGTGGGTACAAACTGACCCATGCACTCCGCTGTGCTGCATAACGGATGGGTTTTCTAGTACCGATCAACAGGCTGCTTCTCAGACGGGCTGGGCAGCTGCAGGTCCCAGTAACTGCCATGCGATCAGCAACCCTGAAAAGCAGGCCGCTGGTGGGGCAGATTTGTGGAAAAGGTGAATAGGAAAGACGCCCTCCCAACCGGGATCCTGAATGCGCTGTAGTCTCTTCCGAGGGGTCTGTTATTGCCTGGCCTGCACCCAGGTGTGCAGCAGGCGGATGGGGGTGGGGAGCTTTTCTCGCCCTCAGCTGTGTGGTCTCCAGGAGTTGCACACAGAACTGCAGGCCTTGAGCTCAGGGAAGGGACTTAAACACGGTTACCTACCTTTCATGACTGTTGTTCTTTGAGAGGTGTTGCTCATGTCCATTCCATTCTCAGTGTGTGCGCACTCATGTGCACGGTTGTCAGAATTTTTTGCCGTAGCGGTAGCTGTAGGGCAGGCTGTGGCGCCCTCTGGAGGGCTGCGCTCATGTGCCGGTATATGAGGCACTGCCGGCCCTATGACCTCTCAGTTCCTTCTTGCCGGCAACTCCGACAGAGGGGCAGGAGGGCAGGTATTGGAATGGGCATGAGCAACACATCTCGAAGAACACCAGTTACGAAAGGCAGATAACCATTTCTTCTTTTTCGAGTGCTTTCTCGTGTCGATTCCATTCTAGGTGACTCACAAGCCGTATCCATGAAGGCTTGGAGTTCACAGTCGTGCAGCTTGCAATACTGCTCTGCCGAAGCCAGCATCATCCCAGGCTTGCTGGGTCAGTGCGTAATGGGACGTGAACGTGTGGCTGGACGACCAGGTAGTGGCCCTGCAGATATCTTGAGTCGGCACCTGGGCCAGGAAGGCTGCCGACGAGGCTTGCACCCTGGTTGAACGGGCAGGTACAATGGCTGACGGTGGCACTTTCACCTGTTCATAGCAAAACCTGATGCAGGCAGTGATTCAAGATGAGATTCTTGGAATGGACACAGGAAGCCCTTTCATCCTGTCTGCCACCGCGACGAAGAGCTGCATCGATTTACATAATGGCTTAGTCTGTTCTATGGAGAAAGCCAGCGCCCTCCTGACGTCCAGCGAGTGTAATCTCACTCCTCATCTGATTTAGGAGGTTTCGGGAAGAAGACTGCCTGGTATGAAACTACTGTAAAAACTATAGACCAAGTAGGTACTAGGAAAAACCACTGTCCACTTGCGAGGCAAGAGGAAGGCGCTCTGACCCACCGCCATGGCAGCAAGAAGGAAGGGAGAGAGCGTAGGGCTGGCAGCACCTCATATACCAGCGCATGAGCACGGCACTCCAGGGGCTGGCCCTATGGATACCGCTAAGGCAAAAAATGCTGACAACTGTGCCCCTGGGTGCGCACACACCTAGAATGGAATCGATATGAGCAAGCACTCGAAGAAGAAAGACTGTTCTCACCTTTTACCCCTCGGGGTGCCCCAAAGGGCCGTCCCAGGACTCCACCCCGAACTGGCCAGCTACATGGGGTAGAGAGAGCTGTGTAGTACTGATAAACATCACCTCCAACAGGTCCATTCTGCCTTCGGATGTCCCCCTGCTCTGCCCTTACTGAGATGCTATCAACTCCTGTCTGATTCAAGCCATCTCTATGCACGTTTGAACTCTCAAATCCCGGCCCATGTGCTAACCTCTGGGGAGGCAACTGGTGCTCCATGGGGAGCTGAACTGGAGACGCACAGAGCGCAGGGAAGCCGCTCAACCACTTCAGTTAAGGGAGAAGTTCCACTATCAACACAGACTCGTGCCACTTTTCAAGCCCCCAGCCACAGAGGACAAGGCCCGGGATCGAGCACACAAGCACACAGCTGTCTCCCAGCAGCGTGAACCTGGCCCACTGCTGTTCACACACAAAGCAGCATCAGACAACGTGCCACCAGCAGGACTGAACCACAAACTGGTTGCCACTGAGTGGAATCCATCCCTTTTGGGACTTGAACCGAGGAACGCGACATCTAAAAGCAGCAGCAGCTGCTCTACCATTTGAGCTTAAGGAGAACCCCCGCATCAGCTGTCACTGAGACTAGTGCTGAGATACGTTTTCAGGCCTTAGCTGGGTGACACTCACACAGCTGGGGTGGATGTATGTCAGCAGATACTGCGCAATCAGAAATGGGCCAGAAGCCAAAACTTAGATCCAAACAGCCCCCAAACTTTTGGAAAGCTCCCAATTGGAACCCAGCTCTAAATTTCCCTCTTTAACTCTCTCTCTAACAGACCAAATGGAACCCCCAGATCCAAGTACTCCCAGATACAGAAGTCTTGGAGACCTGGCTTCAGATCCAGATTCTGTGGCTCAGGCCCATTTCAGACACGCCCATGTAATAGATACAAACAACTGCAATGCCCCCTGTCTGATCACAACCCATTTCACACTTGAGAAAGGCCTCAGGAGAGAATGTACTGGACCATATGAGAGGAGCCCCCTAGTCAGTGGCTATCCAGAAGATTCCAGTTTGAATTGCACAGAGCTGTGCGAGACCCCTGAAGTGGCGCTGGCACGTCCCCTCGTGTTGAGAGTATCTGACAAAGCTGCTTTTGTTTGTAAATCTGGGACGTCACAAAACTGAAGTGTCCTCCTGCAATTCTATTCATGAAGAACGTGCGACGGTCACTGAAAATAAAGGTCAGGGTGTTTCCAGTGCTAAGGAGCCAGTCCTGCCTCCTCTTCCGCGTGCAAAGGGAAGCCCAGCCGCTGGAACCCCACACATGCTGCACAGCCCAGATCGGTGAGGTCTCCTTGGAGAGCAGGACACGGTGGATTTGGAGCTAGGCACCGTTAGCCTTGAGTAGCTGCTCTGGTGCCATGAGAAGAGGACTCCTCCTTGCAGAGTCCCCGGCGCCTGGCCCATTTACTTGGGGTGAGGGGAAGATTTTGGGCCTAGGGGCTCAGTTCTTTAAAGGAGGTAGCTGTGGGTGCCCCAGCAAAAGCACGTGTACTGAAGCGTGCACAAGACATGCAGTCGTGCTGTGTGACAGCCAATGTGCACAATCAGACCTGCAGAGCTTGAGGGTGCAGCAAGTGTGCTTTGGGACCCACGTTTTTCAAGGCCTGGGCCTACACAATACCAATTGCGTTTCAGTGTAATCTTGCTATTTGTACTGTACATGCCACGATGCAGCAGGGGTTCTCCTCGCCTCTTTTCCCAGCCTTTCCTCTGTTCCTTTCAGCCATGCTTTCTGCTGTGTCAGGATCCTTATCTGAACATCTAAACATCTTCCAGCTGGTGTTAATCTGTAACTATTCAAACAGTTCTCACTGAGATCATGAAATCAAGCTTCTAAAGTCGATTTAGGCTCCGAGATAAAGTGACCCGATTTCTCAAAAGTGCTGAGCGTCCAGCAGCGTTCCCTGACGTCAACGGGAGCTGGGTGCTCAGCACGACTGAGAAATCAGGTCACTTGATTTAGGAGCCTACGTACAGATTTAGGAGCATGACTGGACGTGCTGTTTTTGAAAATCCGAGGCCCCGTTACTTCTCACATCCCTTCTCGCGCTGCGTTCCGTTCCTGCGAGGGAACGGCAGAATGCTTCTGCTGCTCTAGGGCCTTTTAGCAAGTGGCAATATTAGCCTGGAACAATGGCAGGATGGCCCCTCCCTGGAGCATCGGCGGGATACAGCTTAACAGTGTTTCGCCACCCTGGGAATAATAACCCTCAATGCAAATGGCTTTCTGGTAATTACTGCTTTGATGACTCCATTTGAAACAGGCAGCCCTACCGTTGAGCTCTGTCTGGCTAGAATATCACCAAAATGACTGCAAAATTGCACCTGGTCGTCTTTTTCCTACTTTCTTTGCAATGCACTGGAAAGTTGCGAGGAAAGTTAGCTCCAGTTTATCCTGTTGCAAAGGCTAGGAAGTCGCTGGCCTTTTGGCTACTAAGAAGCATCCTCTTCCTCTGGGGGATAAGGTCTGTACTTTGCGCTACTGACAACAAGATAAACAACAGAACAGATGACGCCCAAAAGGCAAACAGGACCAGATGTGCTGTCTAATTAAATTTGTTCACTAATTGCTTTAAAATGCGGCCTAGCAGTATTCCGTAAACAATGGCCAAATGCAAGGGAGGGATTTTATCCCGAGCAATCTTTAGACCACAGTTTTCAGGGGCAAGTAGTGGAGGCTTTAGCCACACTTCCTTAGTGCTACCAGGGGAAATGCACACGTTTTACTTCAGCTGTCAGGATATATGGTGGGCACTTAAGCAAGGATTCCCCAGAGGAGTTGACTTGACATCAGGAGTAGACAGCTCTATCTCTGAGGCAGTAATAATGTGTCACTGGAGAAGGACATTAATTATTACTGAATGGCTCTTCAGAGCATGAAAAAAATACTAAGAATTGAGGGGATGGAGGACAGGCTGTGAAATGCAGTGAAGCAAAGTGAAGGTCAAGGTCTTAATTGACTAAATAAGCAGAATTTCTTCCCCCTGAACGTAACCTTCCAAAATTCCCAATTTGGAACAAATGAGGGAAAAGCTCCTTGGGTTTTGTTCCACCGGCAAGTGAAAAACATGTTACAAAAATGCTCTGGTAAGCCTCCTTGTGATATGAACTGCAGCGAGCCCCATGTATTTATCAAGGAGCGAGGTAGCCTGGTTTTTGTCTAGAAGCCGATGGACTTTGGTCTGGGGAAGTTTCTCCTCCAGCCCAGAGCGAGGTGTTCTAAGAATTTCAGCTCAGAGAAATACGAACGCAAAACAAGTGCGGTTGTTTAAAAGGGACTCCCAGGAATGACAAATTGGGAAGATGAACTGAGGTCAGTATGAGTTTCAGGGGATCAGAGGCTGCTCCCCTGGGCCACGGCATGTTCCTCCCAAAGGGAGGGCGCTAAGAACAAGTCAAGAGAGGAGTGCATCCATCAAGCCACGGAGGTGTGACTATAAAGCATGACCTGTGATTGTCACTTGGTGCCAATGCAGTGCACCAAATTCAGGCTGGAGAGATCTCATTGACCTAGCGAAGAGAACTGGGTGACTAATTCATAGAACACTTGGATGAATTTTGCCTCTTTCTCTGTCCGTGAACATCTTGCAATGTTCTCAGATGGATTCATTATCGGAAGTTCTTCACCCTCTGAGGTCTTTGCGAGTATTCAATATTCAAAAGTGGAGTGGACTGGATTGGACAGATAGGTCACGTGGTTTGTTTCTGACCCCTGATTGAATGAGCCTCACTCTTAGAATCAGCTGTCCGGGGTGATGGCTCATCATCACGAATTTGAAAGTCTCTTTCTGCCAACCCTCCACAGCGTTTGCTCTTGTAGTGAACATTCCTGCCAGCAGAAAGCGAGCACAGAAAGGGGGAATTCAAAGAAATGTCCATGCAGATTTTCTGCAGCAGTCACCCAGCTCTGTTGCTAACGGGCTATTTGTACCAATAGCTCAGTATCAATTTGATACAATATTTGATATTGATGTACATTTTTAAAAAAAGTCTGGAAAAGTTCTCTCCAAATCCAGAGGGTTTTTCTCCCCATCAATCTGGCAATGGAGCTCAGATAATTTTGCAACTGCCCAGCCTTCAGTTAAAAAAATAAAACAAATTCCCCCCCTCCCCCAATAAAAAACTCTTCCTTGGGACTGGTTTCATTAAGCCTGATTTCCAAAGGTGCTGAGAACCTGCTGCTCCAGTGGACTTTCGCTGGAGTCACAAGTGACAGTCATGATCTTTTTCTCATGCCCCACAGGCATGTTTCTGGCCTCGCTGAGCATTCTTTGCTGCTTGTGAACGACAACAGCCAAAACAGACAAACTCCTTGTGCTACGGCGAACGCACCGCTACGTATGGTCACCACACCTGCTTACCCTGACGGCGGAGAAGAAACCACGCCCGATACACTGGCCAGGCCATGAAACCAACAGACCATGGGTTAAACGCTCGGACCCACGACATCTTTTGAAATCGACAGGCGGGCTTCCGAGCTACAGCACGAGCATCATTCATAGAAACCAAGTGGACTAACTGTGGGTACCACGGGGCACCAGCTTGCCTTACAAACCCAAAATCTTTCCTAAGGGCGCTATGGTTTGGATTCTGGCTATAACCATGTTCTGCATCTGGCTTCGGGACTGGCATTTTCTAAGCCTCACCAGCCACTGCAACGGGTAGGCGAAGCCTAGTCACTGGAGACACCTCTTCAACTCCGCCCTTAGGTCATCGCAACTAACAAGCCACAGGCTGTTGCACCGTTTGTACAGACGGTGTCTAAAAGATCATTTTCCTCCCTCCCCTGCCCCACCCAAAAAGAAACCACTCAGGTTCCTATGCTGGCACGGTAATCCGACAAGCAATCCCAAATAAAAAGCCTTTACGCCCCACCTCTATTGCACTTTCCTCTTGCTCAAGCATCACCAGTTCAGCGCACAGAATTTGAAGGGAACGGTCAGCAGGGGGATCCCCGCTTTGCAGAGGTTTGGCTGCATTACGTGACCCGTCAGTGGAAGAGCTGTGCAGCCCGTGTGTATGCACAAGTGCACACGCGTGTGTGTGGAGGGGAGTCGAGGGGTACGGGCGTGTGCACGGGGGTGACGGATGGAGGGTCGCAGTCTTTTCTTTTTTTCCAGTGTGAAACAAGGTCCATGATTTTAAAGTGGTTTTTTGTTGTTGTTTTTTTAAAAAAAAACAAACGGATGAGCAGGGGGCGGGGGAGAGAAAACCGGGAGGGGCCCCACCCCGTTACCCTGGCCTGTAAACTAATCCTCAGAGAGTCTCTGAACCCCTTATTTCTCAGGCATCTTACTGGCTCCCCCTTTCCTGTTGGTGGGTAGCTTGGTGCCTCTCTCTCTCCCTTCGGGGCTGCAGTTGGATCCTTCCCAGGGCTCTGTGGCTTTCTTATGATTAGTCTTTGCTGCCGAGCTCTCTTTGCCTTTCGGAGACATTTCTGGGGGCCTTTCCTTGGGTTTCCTCCCCCTTTTCTTTCCAGTTGTGCTTTTCTTTTTCTCCTCCTGGCTGGAGGAAATCTGGTCCCTGTTCTTTTTCTTCCGGGCCGCCTCTGAAGAGGTTCGGAACCAGTTCTGTGTCCAAAGGGAAAAAGAACAGGACTGGGAGTTAGTCGCCCTCCCAGGCCAGGGAGCACCGTCCCAGCCACGGCATTTACACCTCCCCCCGTCCTTGTTATAAAAACCCGTATTTTCCCTCCTGGCCTCACTCTCACCAGGGAAAACTCCCGAACTCCATACACATCCAGGAAACCCCCTAGATTTCCCTCTCCGACCTCTGAAATCCCCCTTATTCCACCCTCCTGCCCCTGTTCCCCTAGTTTTAACTTGCCAATGGGTCCTGTGCAATGATGCAGTACATCTCTTGCCACAGCCTGAATGCTTCTCTTAGCATCTGTCCACAGAGGCACTGACATGTAATGATGGAAGCGGGGGGAGGGGAAGCAGGAACGGGGGGAATCTTTGGGGAAGCTTAAGTTTTGCAAATGCCACAAATTAGTTTTGGATGCTCCTGACTCCCAGCCCGGTGCCTACCCACTAGACTACACTGCCTCTCATAACAGGGCCCTGAGCTGCAAACCTTTTCCTCCTATAGTTTATACCATTTTTCTATCTAAAGGGGAAAAAAAATCTGTGCTGTGTATTAAGGACAGAAGGAATAGTGCACTCTGTATGTGCTATTCAGGTGTGGATTGTATCTCTCTTCACTTTAAAATGTCTCTCTCCTCTTCTCCCCTTTCACCCCCTCCTCCCAGTTTCTCTCTATTTCCCCTCACCTCCCAGGCTCCGCTCCACTTCCCCCCCATGTTTTCAGGTCTCTCTCTTCCCTTTCTCTCAGTCTCCCATAAGCAAAACGGGAACCCAACAACCTTCAAATCAGAGTCAAGCTTTTCAGCCTGGGGGTGGGGTTGGAAACTGGGCTGAATGGGTTTGCCACTGCCCACCCTGAACACAAAGTTTGCAAAGTAAGGCCATAGGAGCGTCGTGTCTCCGGACGTGCCAGAGACTAGACCGGGTGCTCTGGGGCTTCAGAGGAAGGTCCAACAGGTGGGACAAGGAGGGTTGGCCAAAAAAGCTCACCTCCCGCCTCTGCCTAAACCAGGGGTGGGCAAACTTTTTGGCCCGAGGGCCACATCAGCGTTGTGAAACTGTATGGAGGGCCAGGTAGGGAAGGCTGTGCCTCCCCAAACAGCCTGGCCCCCGCCCCCTATCCGCCCCCTCCCACTTCCCGCCCCCCTCAGAACCCATCCAACCCTCCCTCTCTTTGTCCCCTAACCACCACCCCCCGGGACCCCACCCCCTATCCAACCCCCCCTGCTCCCTGTGCCCTGACTGCCCCTGGGAACCTCCTGCCCCTTATTCAACCCCCCGCCCCCTTACCATGCTGCTCAGAGCAGCAGAAGCTCGCAGCCCCGCCACAGCCAGCCACACCACCCGCGCTGCCCGGGAGGAGCAGCGGGCCAGAGCGCTGGTGGTGCGGTGAGGTGAGGCTGTGGGGGAGGGGCTGGGGGCTGGCCTCCCTGGCCGGGAGCTCAGGGGCCGGGCAGGACGGTCCCGCGGGCTGGATGTGGCCCACGGGCCATAGTTTGCCCACTTCTGGCCTAAACACTGCTAGCTCCAATGGGAGCTTCTAGTGGACACAGCTGAACCGTAGCAGGAAACAGCCTCAACCATGCTCCGAAGCCCCATTGCACCCTGCCCAGTTCCTTACCTCTGAGTGAGCCTTGAGGATATGGTACTTGACTCCACTTTCTGAGCTAAACTCCTTCTGGCAGAGAAGGCACCGGTACTTCCCAACAGAGTGGTCTCCCTGAAAGGCAGAGAACATCCTCCTGTATTCCAAAGTAGGTTCAAAATGTGCGCTGCAGGAGAGAATACAGCCTCCCTCTCTCCTCACAACCCAGAAGTCCCTTGAAAATCTCTAGGCATTCTCTGTAGAAAATGGCCTGTTGCTTGGGCCCATGATGATGGGTCCAGGGCCACTTGAAGGCCACAAATGCCCCCTCAGCATCCAGAGCTCAAAGACTTTGTCTTCAAGGTAAATGCGTAGATGTATTCCTAAAATACTGCATCCATGGTTATGTGGACACCCCAGTGCGCCTGGAGCTGTAGTCCAGGAATTTACCATGTAATTCAGCCCCTTATCTGTTACAGTGAGGGGGCTCCTTCTCCTCAGAAGGATCCAAAAGGAAGAGAAGCTTCCTTTGCTACAAATGGTGGACAAATTCTGGGCTTGTGTGCAGATGCATGCACATTCGCATATCTGACTTGTGTGGGCAATTACTGCAACCATGGTAACGCTGCAAACATTATCATGCTCAATTAGACACCTGTGCATGCAATTACCCACACAACATGCGCAAAGCAGGTGCACAGATGCACACATGTATCTGAAAACTTGGACCTACTCCCTAGAACATCCATGAAAAACATCAGGGAACATGATGTGTAAGACTTATTCCCTGGGGAAGCAAAGAAGAGCGAGGAGCTTCCACTCAGAAACAGAGAGGCATGTTTTCCTCCACAATGGTGTGGATTTTAATTGCCCGAAAGCCAGGAAATTCAAAGCTGCAGTTCCCATGGCAACTGTAATTGTACCTGTGTATCAAGGCATAAAAGTAACCCCTTCTACAATAATACAAAACACCACATATGCACCCCAAGGGGAATGAATGATGGTTTCTGTGGAAGCGAAAATGGGAATTTCCTGGTGTTTGTGCATTTAAAATCTCGACTGTAATATTACTTTAACAGACTTTTTTTTTCATTTAACATCGCTAGCTACACAATTTCTTTACTGTCAGCAAATTCAGTGATCATTAAGAACATCTACTGGGAGTGAAACTTCTAATTTATGATCAATGGGTCTTTCCTAATTTTGCCTTTATACTCTTCAACAGGCCACTAAATTGCTGGATTTTCGTTATGAGAGTCCTTGTGAAAATGAATGAGTTTTCGACTCTGCCTCGGTCCACCGGCACAGAGGAGATAATGCGTTCTTTATTGACCAGGGAATTATATATTAGGCCCTCTGGGCGATGTATGGGCTCTGTGGGAATTTCTTCATAATTGGGTTCATGTTGTAAATTTTATGGCAGACAGGTCTTTCATTTCCTAGCTGTGTCTGCACACAGGCAGGCCGGGCCAGCCCAGACTCCCACTTCACACATAATCCAGAAACGATCATGCAAAATCACAGATCATTGATCCCTATTGACCCCAGTGCAATGATTCTGCGTCAGTTTGACCCTTCTTAATGATCAATAAATATATTCTAAACACTCCACTGCGATTTCATGGAAAATATAATTCAGTCCAGCTCCTTAGGTTTCTTAAGAATTACTGGATGGTGTCTGCCAGACACCCCACTACCCACCCCACTGATTAGTAGAGAGGAGTATTGTAGGTTTAAATCCTGCTGTCTTTTTTCCAGCAAAACTCCCTCTGAAGTCACTGCTAGAGTAAGAGCTGAGACCCTGTTCCTCACACTAATGATGACTTGTGTGTTATGAGTTCTACAGCAGCCATGGGGCGTAGTATCCTCCAACAACGTTCCTCCATTGTATTCTCCAACTAACCTCCAAAGCTGTCCTATGGCCACGAGTCTGTGTGTGGGAGCCACATGTCCCCTGCTCTGCCTGTCCCACATTGGACTCCAAACTACATCTCCACACAGTGGTAGAGGACATCTGCAGGCTGATTGCGCAGGAATTCCCCATGCTCTCCCCATGCCATGGGACTGCACTGAGTCTATGTCCTTCCTTGCACAAGTTGGAGAGCAGGGACGACATGAGTCAGGACGACATGATTTGATCTGTAGTCTGGATGCTAGAGGCAAGCCTGTAGATTGCTGCTAGCACAGACGACATCAGGTATCGGCAACCTTTGGCATGCGGCTCGCCAGGGTTTGTTTACCTGCTGCAGCCACAGGTTTGGCCGATCGCGGCTCCCACTGGCCGCGGTTCGCCGCTCCAGGGGGCTGCAGGAAGCGGCGCAGGCCAAGGGATGTGCTGGCCACCGCTTCCCGCAGCCCCCATTGGCCTGGAGCAGCGAACCGTGGCCAGTGGGAGCCGTGATCGGCCGAACCTGTGGATGCAGCAGGTAAACAAACCGGCCCAGCCCCACCAGGGTGCTTACCCTGGCGAGCCGCGTGCCAAAGGTTGCCGATCCCTGGTCTACATGTTGCAGAATAAGGCACATGAATTTGTGCATTTAGAAAAATACATGGGCAGTTGCTCGGCTGATTTGTGAGTGCAGTTCCCACAGCTGTGCACTCAAGTGACCAGTTAGGGATGTCAGAGATCATTTGTGCATTTGTTTCCTCTGTACCGCCATGGTAATTCCATCTACAATTAAGGGGGCAACTGCCTGCATAGTTTTTGCAAATGCAGGCCTGCGTGGTCTGGAGTCCCTTGGCTTTGCTGTGAAGGGGCCTCTTTTTCTGGCAAGCAGGTGATTTTGCAATCCATCCAAACAACAGTTACCATCTCCTGCATAGGCTGTTTTATTTTGTGAAAACTCTGCTTTTTGTGCAGGATTTCTGCCTATGATTTTCTAAACTCTCTCATTAGTGTTCTAGTTAAAGGTAGTGGGGAGAGGGCTGTGAACGTTTTCAATAATCAGCAGGTAGGGGGACCAGACAGCAAATGTGAAAAATCGTGACGGGGGGCGGGGGGTAATAGGAGCCTATATAAGAAAAAGACCCAAAAATCAGGTCTGTCTCTATAAAATTGGGACATCTGGTCACCCTATCAGCAGGTAAGAATTTGACCCATAGGAACTGAAGAGTTGCCTTCTGGAACCTACTACATTCAATGTGATTTAGAGCTGGAAGGATTTCCGGAGATAAAAGTTTTACAAGTTCTTTCTTGGTTCCAATTCAACGGTTCTGCACTGAGTCGCCCTCCCTTGCATGGGCCAATGTTCCTGGAGTTAATTTAAACTGGAAGCACTATTCCTGTGTCTATCGGGTGTAACAGCCCTCACGCTCCACTACAGTGGAGGGCATGTACTTGGCTAGATAGATAATGTGACTATGTGGCCATTTCCCTGCCCTTGGTTCTACTCTTCACGTGACACACCGTATTTTCTAGGTTGGGATTTCCGAAGTGGGTGAGTGAAGTTAGGTGCCCACGTCAATAGGAGTTAGGTGTCTAATTCCGTTAGCACCTTCCTCTTTGGCACTGAACGACGGGTTATTTTGTATTTCCTGTACTGTGTGTTAAGCATCAGAACCCTGCTAGATGGTTAGGGTGAGAATCACTCCGGCTAAGGAGAAGCCTAAGCAAGGATGCCAGAGGCACTTAAGCCCCGTGCTTGACAAACTAGACAGCATGTTAAGGCATGTCTCTCTACTCCCTGCTGACCATAAGGGTGGGGTCCGTACCTGCCTGAATAAGGTGGCATGGCAGATAGCACTGAGCGTACGCTGTATCAGGCTCGATACATGGCAGATACACAGCAGAGTTTCCCATCTCCAGGGGTGTGTGGCAGGGCTGTGTTCTGTCACCACGGCTGTTCGGCATCGGCACTGACTGGTTGATGGATAAGCCTGTGATGGCAGCTGTCACTGAACTGAACCCGGTTCTGCTTTGAGATCTGCAGTATGCCAACGACATTGTCTTGTTGGCTCAGTTTGGTGAATTGCTGCAGCTGAGGGCCGGTCTACTAGGGCAAGAAGCAACACACGCTGGTCTGGTTATTAATCCAGGTAAGTGCCAGGCCACTACCATCAAGCAGCGTCCAACTCCAGATTGCAACCCGCTCAGTATTAACCTGTGCGGACGGTGTATCGAGCTGGTGGCAGCTGTCAAATACTTGGGCAGCCTCGAAGGCGGTGCTGGAAGATGCTCAAAGGATGCGGATGTGCTTCCAGCAGCAGCAGCTGCTGCCGGGTTTCAGGTCCTCCGGCAGCCTCTGCGGGGGCGTCGCGACGTCCCATTTGCTACCCAGCCGCCGCGCTACAGAACGCAGTGACACCAGCTCAGTTGCAGCGAAGTGAAACGTGGGCGCGGAGGGAAGCTTAAGAACACCAGATTGATGTCTTCAATTCTCGTCCACTTTGTCAGCTGCTTCAGTGGCAGGACAAGATCCGAAAGGTGAACTCAGCAACTGCCTCCATCAGCACTGGCTTGGTTTCTGCAGCTCGCCTGGTATGGGCGTATGATTAAAATAGAAAACCAACCAATTCCAAGGCGTGCGCACCAAGGGATGCTGCTACGTGGCCAGTGATCACACAGGCGTCCAAAGCTTTGGTGGCATGACAAGATGGCTAGAGATGGATACAAACTGAATATACAACCCGACCGCCTTACGTCCCTTGCCAGAGATTGAGCTGGGTGGCGCTCAATCTCCAAGGAGGCCACGCCCCTTTGGGACGTGCCATGATGACGATGACGTAGTATCAGGCTAGGGGAGGGATCGTGACTGCAGGAATTCAGTGGCCAGGCAGGAATGCCTGGGGCAAGCGGCAGACCCGACCCTGCGCTGCGGCTGTGAGTCCATCCCCGAGGCGGGAGTAGGCTATGCCGGTCCCACACTCTGTCCCAACTCAGGTGGTGGATTTTGGCTCCTCATCCCCAGCACACTTGGATGAAAGGGTTAATGAATCGACTGCTGCCATCTCTGGGCAGTGGGTAAGGTTCAGGGGACTTGGGACGTGAGACGTGGAGCTTTTTACTTCCTGTTCCAATCCGCCGGAGGCTGGGAGCAAGCGAAAGCGGCCAGCATCACCAGGCAGCCTGTGTGAAAGGGGCTGGTGCTCTCCATCCAGCTCACAGATGGCAGGTGACAATACAGGAACTTGTAATCCCCCTGCACTGATCCTGGACAAGGACTGTGGGCCCGTCCGGGGTTCAGGGAGTGCCTGGCCTCCTGCTGGACCACTGCACAGGATGACTTTCACCCAGCCAGCTCTACTTGGCAACCAAGGCCCCTGATTTCAGTCAGCATGAGGCAGGCACGTCTCTCCTCACCCCTAGAGGTGACTCCTCGAGGGCTGTGTTAAAGCGAGTGCATGGGGCAGCCTTGGAAAGTTTCCATTAGCACGGCTTGTGTGGGAGCTGAGCAGAAGGTTCGGGCTCTCAGTGGCATCAACCTTTCCCAAGGACCCAATGCAATAAATCGTTTTTAAAAAACCCTCTGAAATGCTTTCTATTCGGGGCACCTGGCCCATTTCCCCCTAATGAGCGGGAGGAGAATGAGAGAGAAGACCGCCCGCCCTAAACAGTGATGGCGGCAGAACGGCAGAAAGCCTAGATCCCTTTACCTTGTTGCAGTTAGTCAGGTGGGCTTTCAGGCCAGAAACGCTGGAGTAGATGGCTTCACAGCTCTGCAGAAAGAAACAAAGAGGCAGAGAGGTCTAGCAACTTGCTTCCCGTCTTTCTATATTTCATGGACTGCAGCCCACCGTACCCAGGAGGCTGTCTTTGATTGCCAGCCCTGGATAATCAGCAGGAGGTTAATTTTCTGTGTGAGGCACAGGGATCGAGCCACACGTTTCCTATTAGTGCTAATGGGAGTCATGTGGCTGCATTCCTCTGCACCAGGGCTGAAAAATGTATCCCTAAATGTCTCTGTGAAAAATGTACCTTTTCTAGCGGTTAGGAGGCCCCGCTGAGCGCCCCGAGTTCTTACAGCCGCAGCAGAAGATCCAGACAGAGAGGCTAATTACCAGGCAGTAGCATAACCAGTTTCTGAGCAGCGTCTTTTCAAAGTGCATGGAGATGACATTCATTAGCTAACACGTCTCACCCTGCTAACATCCTGGCTTTAAAATTCCCATTAGCAAGGCTTCGTTCCGGATTATAAATCAATGGCCCAGTGAGATGGGTGCAGTTCACATGCCGAGGAAAGACAGGCAAAGCCCGAGTTTCAGAAGAGGTTAGATGCAGAAGTGCACACCCAAAATGCACGCCCCTAATCCACAGGGAAAATGACCGTGGCTGTGCAGGCACAACTGGGTATGTTTGCGTGCAAACAGCTCATCTTTGCTCTTTGCACACTCAGTTACTTGAGTTGCACAATCAGTTACTATAGTCACATCTATCTAACAGAGTAAAAATCAGACCCTGACTTGCTTTAATAAGGGACAATCTAGGGAAATGTGGGTCCTGTACAAAAAGAGACTCCCTGGATCAAAACCTGCACGGCTTTATTTAGGCAAAGCTTCAAAAAGCAGCTCCCATAAACCAGAGCCAGCAATCTTTAAGAAGGTCCCTCTGAGCCGCTGTTTTAGCGCAACAAGCAGAGCTCTCCCCTTAGAACAATGAGCCCCAGATTCCCATTGCCACGCTCTCCCCTCTGGCTGGTAATTATGTCCATCAGTATTATAATGAGTACCCCAGGAGTGCACAGAGATTGGACGTGCTTCAAATAGTCATATGAATGGGCCAAAGCCTGAAGTCTTTACTCGGGCCATGCTCCATTAACTTCCCTGGGAGGGTTACCTAAGTACGGACTGAATAAAAACCTGAGAAGCATCTCAGTGTTCAGTTCCGGGAGAATTCCCTCCTTCTACTGACCATTCCAGCTGTGTGTTTTCTTTTGAAAAAATCACACCCGTGATATGTACAGAGAACCTCCTTACGTTATTGGGGCAGTTGATGTGTCCTTTCTCCTTCACTTCATTTTTCCAGGTTTCCAACAGCCTCGGATTTAACTTCGGAAGCCCCGGCCGGGTGTAATTTAGCTGCCAAACAATAGAACATTATTAGTAGAGCTGCGCGCACCAGCGCTCTGGGCCTTTGAATGGGCCCCCCCCCCGCCAAGAGGTGAATCAGGGTGAACAATGAGTTTGGAGGTTTCAGCCAAAGTCCTTCATAGCTATGTCAGCCTCCCCACGGAACACACTGAACGCAATCCAGCGTGAGAGTCGGTCTCTGCTCTGGAGTGGCCAGGGACTGGGAATGAAAGCGAGGCTGGTTAAGGCATATGACAGAGTAGCGTGGGAGAATTGCCTACACTACAACTGGTGCCAGCCAGTACTATTTGAAGCAGCTGTTTTCTGAAGACAGAAACGTAGCTGTCCTGGAGTCTGATCTCCCATTGACTTCAGTGGGGGCAGTACTGGGCCCAACATTTCCACTCTTTGTGCTAAAGATGCCCCTATAGCATTGCTGCACTTCCTAACCAATTAACAAACAACACTCTATTGTTGGCAGAGGGGGTGATGTCTAACTTTCAACAGCCTATCTGGCTTCCATCCACTGATTCACAGGACTTGTCCATTAAACAATGAAAGACTCTGTGTTTCTGTCTGCTCTCTTTTTTGGCTTGGCCTCTCATTCCAAGTTCCCTCATTCCAAGTGGCCTCTCATTTTCATTTTAATTACAGCTTTGTTAGTAACTTTGGGGCTTAATGTAAGGGACCAGACCTTCAAATGGATCTCACTGTAGACTCCATTTCTGTATGCGCAGCTCTGCACACACAATCACGTCCATGGGCAATTTCTGTGCTGTACTCTTGCATGTGCATCTGTTGGCTTAAGTTTTCAGGAAAATGTACACGCAACTGCATGCTTACTTTGCAGGCTGTGTTGTGGTAATTGCATGCATAAATGGTCATTTACATAGTCTAACTGGCTAGCTGCATATGCAGCGACTGCTGTTGCATTTGTGCATGCATTTTTGTGTGTGGAACTGCAGACAGTTTTCTGAGCATTTAGATTGATGGATTTGTATGTGTGAATTCTACCATCTGTGCTCAGAAGTGATAATGCATAAATTAACGGCGCTTGCAAAAGAACAGGACTTGTTTGGAAAGTGTTCCCCAAAGGAATTCAAGATCACATTTTCCAATAGAATTGGGAGTTGACAGTCTACATTTCTTTCCCATCTGTGACTTTTCTGAACATGCTGATTTTGCCTTCTTGCCTTCTTCTACCTGGGCTGGGGCGACATGCTTCCCTTCCGGCAATCGGCTCTGCTCTGAAACATGGCACTTGCTGAGAAAGGGGATGCCAGTGTCCTACCAAGTTCATATCACTTTAATCACCCAGAGGCCTGTCCTCAAACACAGGCCTTTCACTGCCAATCAAATGTCACCGAAAAATGAAAGAGCCACATCTCAGAACAGACCATTGAGCAACCTCCATGCGCTCAACTCTGTCCAGGAGAAACGGGGTGCCATAACTGGAGGCTAGATGGAGCCAACACAGATTCCTGACGGGAATCCTTGCTTGGAGCTGTGTGGGGAGGACATACCTGAGTGGGGAGGAGAACACAAAGCATTTCCCACTGTCCCTGAAACCTACAGCTGGGCAGCAAAGGTCCCCTGCCCTTTAATTAAAACTTGAAACAAATCAATAGATAACACAAATGAACACTAATCGCAACTGGATACGGCGCCAGCAGTTGCCTGACCCCGCAGCCTCACAAGGGGCGGTGAGATTCCAACATCTCTAGTCACTCCAGCTTCCCAGCTCCAGAGAGAAATCAGTGTCACAATAACTTGCAAAGACCACGTTTCCCCAGAGCACTGCGGTTCCAGAGACGTCAGCATCATCTTTATGTCTCTATTAAGAAGGAGCCTCAGGCATGGAATATTTTATTTTTTCCATTTATTTTCTCAAACGGCCTGTAAATAAAAATCTTCATGGCCAAATCATTAAACAGCTACAACTGTATTTGGCTAGGGCCCATCATCATTTCAGGAGAATAGCTGCGGTGGGGGGATGGAGTGGGGTGGGAAGGCTTTTTGACTGACAGTTGTATTTAATTAGCTTTCATATTTCAATCCTCTCCCTCTAGACAGCTTTTCTTCCCTAAAATACACCATAACAAATCAAAACCACACTTACTGCCCAAGCCAGAGCCAGCAAACTGCAAATCAAGCAGGCTTTATGAGTCAGAGAGGTTCTTAACACAAGACACTGTTCTCTGATCACATGCTGTCTCTGTAGAGCAAAAGCTCTGGGAGGAAGAGGAGATACAGTTACTAGGCAATTCACCTTTGGAGATGTAGGTTTAAAGCTAGTTGGGTTACAAGTGTAATGAGTTTGTGAGTCTCAGCCCCTAGTTCTTAATTAATTGGCTTTTGTGCAGAGCACAGAACCCTGTTTTTTGAGATGGGCTGGAACCAGCATCTTGCATCCTAAACTCATTCCCGCCCCCACCTGGGGTTTGTTGGAAAATCCAAACCCAGATTTGAATTTTGCCGCCTTACTTTATAATAGGTCAAGACAAATGTCCATCTCTAACCCGGACTGATTTTGGAGGTGTTGGAATCTAGATCCCAGTCTGGATTTCACAGCCTGAGCCCAGGTCTAAACTTAGCATAGTTCTTCGTTCAGCCAAAGGCCAGAACTGGAACTCGGCGGCTGCCTATCGGTGGACGCATTGAGGCGTATTTCCTCCTTTACACTAGCAGCTCTGCTAGCGCATTTCAATCTCGATCGGTGCGAAAACATCACCCCTCAGTCCTCCAAAGAGATTGCCAATGGGACAGTGGTGTGGATAGATGCTCACAAGAGGCTAAGGCGAGATCAACCAATTCATTGCACATGTGACCTCAGCTCGGATTTGAGCCTCCAGTTCCAGGAGTGAACAGGGCTTATTCACTGAAAGCTAGGCCTAGGGTTGCCAATCCTCCAGGATTGTCTGGAAGTCTCCAGGAATTAAAGATTAAGCTTTAATTAACAATTACGTCATGGGATGAAACCTCCAGGAATATTGGCACCCACCAGAACAGGCCATAGCACTCAGCCATTACTTTGCAGGCGTATCTAGCAAAACCACAAAAGCAAATCACAGTTTAGCTCCCAAAAGACCACAACAGAGACTGGAGAAGAACAGGGCTAGGACGGCAGAGTCCCTGCCTGAGATAAGGCACATTAAATCTAGGACAGGGGAGTTGCTCTGGGCTTGCTGCACAGAGAATTGCTTCTCCAAATAAGACTGGTCCACAGAGGGAGGGCACCAAACCATGAAACAGATCTTCTGTCCCCTTGCCTCTTCGAAGTTTGTTCCTTGTGCTCCAGAGAGACAGCACTGCACGATTTCTTTCCTTCAAAACGTTGCGGTACGGGCACACATCACTCCAGAGCCTGGAGCGGGCGCGAACGAAGTCTGAGATCTGAGTGATGCCCCGTCCTGGATATGTTAGATTCATTAAGTCCCAGTAACACTAGAGGAGGTTCAAGCTGAAATCTGCACAGTGTCTTCCTGGGCCTTTCCCAGAACGTGCCCTTCAAAGCGTGATGTATCCAGCAGCCACCTAGTGTGGAACACGTCATCCGTTTCAGTTTAACCAGAGTCATATAAAGATTGTGGGCAAGAAAATAAGGCTCTAGTCGCTATTTAGAAATGTGGATTTGCTTAGCGCAGAGAGGAACATGTTGTTGAAGTGCATTTATTTTGGAGGAATTGTTTTTCTCTAGTGTCAAAGCCTGGGTTATGAGGAGCTTGTTAAATTGTCCCACGGTCATTATAACAACCCCCATCTGCAGGAGCTGCATTTAGGTTCTCAGCTCTATAGCGGCCCTCATGAGCTACAGGAGAACTTCAATCAGCTGGTCGTTGTAGAAGTTTGTTATCTTCTGTGGGGGGCCAGCCACTAGAAGGGAATGTAACACACACTGAGCAAGCAGTAGACCTGGGATATGAATGTAAAGAGGGGCACATCTATTTAAGAAACTTTCCACTGGGGCTCGGCGCGAACAAATTGTCAGCTGGGGGAACTGACAGAACTGAATTGTTCCTCTAAGGGATAAAGAGGTTGCGGTGAGTTATTTTGCAATTGTGACGTACCAAACTACTCCCAGGATTTAAACGTTGTTCTCAGGACTATCAAAGGTGCCCTGAAAGAGGGAGAGATGGGAGACGTTGCCTTTTTCATGAGCATTTTCCCTCCCAATGCTGTGGAAGTGGTGGCTAATAGATTGGGAATTCTGAGGGGCCGGGGACTTTCTAAAGTAGATGGCAAGTATCTGGCTCTGGCCTTTACGGAAGAGCATAAGGCCTTAGGCACCCAAAGTTGGGGGGCACCTAATTCCCTTCTAACCCTTGAAAATGGCAGCCTTGTCTACACTAGGGAGGGTTTACTGGTGTAGCTTCACTGCGGCCCTTCTCCAGTGAAGATGCTGTTTACCCCCAGTACAGCTCAGATCACTTCCCCAAACAAAAGAAGCTACACGAGCAAAAGGACTTTTTTCTGCTGGTATGAATCTGCCAACCCTAGGGCTTCTGCCAACACAGCTATGTCAGCTGGGGAGGGATTTCTTCCCCCTCCTGACTGACAAGTTTAGCCCAGGGCTGAGTGAAGCAAGCCAGTTTAGTGGGGAAAAAGGTAATTCTGAAAGGAAAAAAAAAAGACAGCAAAGCAATGCAGCGCCTAGCAGTGTATTTTAAAGTCAGCAAAACTCCTATCGGCAGCCCAGCGAAGACCCTCCTGCCTCTTTCATGGCTGTTTATTTTGCCAGTGAAGAGGGCGTATAATGCATTTCCTTTTTGAAAAGATGAGTTGTCAAGGCAACGAGGCCCTGTTTGCAACACACTCAAGACTTTCTGAGGAAAAATTCATCTTTGTGACATCGACCCTACCTAAAAGTCAAGGAGCGATTCGCCCATCACAATCCCCTGGATATGTCAGCTTGCAGTCAGACTTCTTGAGATCGAGGACCCTTCTTTAGAGCCCAGAATCTGGATTAAGGCCCTTTAATCATATTTTTTAGACAAAGTATTAACTAGCAGTGACTTTCCCACAAGAGGCTGACATCAGTGTTTTGGCTAAGAACATGGGGGAAGATGTTACGCCTCTTTATGGGGAGGACTCAGTGTTCATGCATTCCTGGGAATGACCTTCCTTTTAGAAATCATAGCACTCAGGGACTGAAATTCAGAGCAATCGGAAAAGGATTTCACAGAGCTGCAGCCTGGTAAAAGGCCCAGGTCCCTGTATAGAAAGTAAAACACACTCCCCCACCCCAAAATACAAAACAAAAAACCACCAAAGAGGGAGCTGGACTCTGGCAGGAGATATGGTGGAGAGGGGCCCAATGGAACAGCTTTAGAACTCAAATCCAGATCTGAATTCCACAGCTGGCCCCCGGACTCTATGATGAACCCCCTCAAGGCTCCTGATCCCCAAACTCTGGGCAAGCCTCAATCCAGATTCAAACCCATTTCTTGTGGAACAGGGGTCTGATCACGCTAGTGGCAGAGCACCGTCTACGTGGCACTAAGTGCCGTCACTTTCCACTGACGTCTAAGGGAGTCGGGGATACTCAGTGTTTCACAGGAGGAGGTTCTAACTAGACTTTTAAATGTACCAATAAATGCCCTTTCCCCTTCGAGACTCGTTGAAAAATTAGTTTTGTTTCTTAACTGAGGGCTGTGGCTCGTGTCCCTGGTTACAATCAGACAAGGGAAAACTTTAATAAAATCTAAACAGATGAAAACGTCTGAAATAAAAAGGACCATTATTTCTAGGGGAAGTTCCTCCCGTTCGTAGTATTTGCTTGTACAGCTCCTAGCACACTGAAGTCTTGGTCCATGACTGGGACTCCGAGGTGCTATGGCAACACAAATCATCATCATCATCAAAGCAAAGCAATACAAGGCGAGAAGGGAAACGCAGCTGGGTGGCAGAGACAAGCGATTGCTAGCAAGCTCCTTACAGAAGGTGAAAGCCCACATCTGAGCAGTGATTGACAGCGAGCTGAATGCCTCTCTCGCCAGCTAATTCAAGCAATGGTCAGAAACGGAGCTGGCAAAAAAAAAAAAAATCCAGTTTTAATTTCAGCAAAAAAATTTCAATTTTTCAGTGAAAATATTCGAAACAAAACAGAAATTTGGTTTCAAAATTTGTTCTTCTTTGCTTGAAAAACATCACACTGGTTTCCCAAAGCACTTTGGTGTCAGCAAAACTGAATTTTTCAACAACAAAAGATTTGAACCAGCTCTAGCAATCAAGCTTTCGGGCTTACGGCACAGCTCGGCTCTAAAATAGACTGTGAAAACAACGGCATCACGGGGTGGTGTTCATTGCCTCTCGGCGACGCCCAGATGTCATCTGCTCAGACAGCGAGAAGGAAGATGTATTTTCTAACCTCCCACTCTGTCCACGCAGGCTGGGATCCGAGAGTCAGGCTGGGTTCTTTGGGGCTTATGCCTCGCAAGTGACGATAAATTCTGCAGTCAGAACTTACTGAACAATTCTGTTGAAAACACGAGAGCCAGAATGGATTACAATAGATAGGCCGAGTCTACTGAAAGGACACTGGATTCAGGAGGCTTGGCTTTTATTCCCAGCCATGTCACTCATATTCCTCAGTCCGGTCACTTCACCGCTCTGTGCGTCTGTTTCCCCCCATTCCCAGCCTTTGTCCGTCCTTTCTATTTAGATGATAAGGACTTTGAGACAGGGACTGTGTCACTATATATATATATATATACACACACACACAGTGAAGAGCACGGTGGGGCCTCCAGGCTACTGTAATCAAAACACTAATGACCAGAATCCCACTCGCTCTGCCGTAGCTGTTTCAGCTCTGCAGTGCTGAACAGGAAGAAAACCTTACGAGTCGCTATTGTTAACAGGACGACAAGCGGGAACAGAGCTTTGGAACAAGACTGCCATTTTCAGAGTCACTCTTCAGAGCAGAAGCCCACTTTGGGGGAATTCACCCATGCAGTGGGCTACCACGGCCTAATCACACTACCCAACTCCCACCTAAGCCCTCGAACCCGGGCTGGAATGGTGCATATGCCTCTGCACAAGGCTGGATTTAAGAGCGTTTGATAAAATGTGCACGCCCATCAAGCAAGCAAGGAAGGCCGGAGTCTAGCTGCAAGGACACCTGCTTCGCTTCGTTCTTCACTCAGGAAGCAGGTTCGCAGCTGGTAGGAGGGCACGCAGACTGGCTGTGCTGACTACCCCTCAGACTGCTGAACCATCGAACCGAACGACTGAAGAGCTCCTTTTCTTCTCTGTGTACTGACACGAGCTTTACCATTTGATTCGAGTCACTGCCTGCTGCGGCACAGGATGAGGAAAAAGTCTCTCCCCGGGGAGGGTCATCCGGGAGTTTTTGCAGGTGTTGCATCCCCAGGGATCTGGGACGGGATGTTTGATTTAATTGCATGGGACTTTTAATTTTGTGGAGTACCGCAAAGCGGCCTGGGAACTCCAATGCACCGTGAGATCCTGCAGCGCTGGGATAAACTCTGGTCATTGGCGAGAGGGTTCTGTGCTTCAGTCTTGAGAGATGGAAAATGGGCAGGTTTTTCATGCAAACTGCAAGAGGCGAGCTGGGTATATAGCATCACTCTGGGCTGGGCCCCAGTTCGGGGCGCAGGCAGCACAGTGCAACAAGTCCTTTCGGTTTTCAAGGACGCTGGGAAAGAAGCTTCTCCCAGTGGCCAAGGGAAGAGAACTGGAAGGAAGTGGATCGTATCTGAGACTTCATGCCCTTTGGCAGCACAACGAGGAGGAGGACAGAACTGCAAGACCTGATCCCCAATCACCATGTCCTTCCTAGCGTATGTTCACAAGGGCTGCGGGTACATCTACACTGCAGAGAAAACCCCATGGCACCGAGTCTCAGAGCCCACATCAACTGTCTCAGGCTGGCAGGGCTAACAATAGGAGTGTAGACGTCCCCACTCGGGCTGCAGCCTGAGCTCTGAGACCGTAGACCAGAAGTGGGCAAACTACGGCCCGCGGGACTGTCCTGCCCAGCCCTTGAGCTCCCGGCCAGGGAGGCTAGCCCCCGGCCCCTTCCCTGCAGCCACGCCGCCGCGCAGGCAGCACTCTGGGCGGCGGGACTGCGAGCTTCTGCCGAGCAGAGCAGCAGTGTGTCTAGCTCCCGCCGGGCGGCGCGGCTGCCAGACATGCTGCTCTGAGTGGCATGGTAAGGGGGGTTGGATAGGCGTGGGGTCCCAGGGGGCCTGTCAGGGGGCAGGGGTGTGGATAGGGGTCGGGTGACTGGGAGCAGGGGGGTTGGATGGGACAGAGGTTCTGCGGGGGGGGGGCAATCAAGGGATGGGGAACGGGGGGTTGGATAGGCGTGGGGCCCCAGGGGGCCTGTCAGGGGGCGGGGGTGTGGATAGGCGTCAGGAGACTGAGAGCAGGGGAATTGGATAGGGGGTGGGGCCCCGGGGGGCAGTTAGGGGCGGGGGTCCCAGGAGGCGGCGGTCAGGGGACAAGGAGCAGGGGGGGTTGGATGGGTCGGAGGTTCTGAGAGGGGCAGTCAGGGGACGGGAAGTGGGAGGGGGCTGTTACGGCCCTCCATACAGTTTTGCAACCCCAATGTGGCCCTCGGGCCAAAAAGTTTGCCCACCCCTTTTCTAGACCAACTCCAGCTCGAGCAGGAAATCTACACTGCTATTTTTAGCCCTGCAGCCCAAGCCTCACGGTGAGACTCAGCGTTGTGGGTCTTTTATTGCAATGTAGACACACCCTGTAAGATCCAGGCTTGTGGACTTGGTGCTTCCAAGCCGTGCTTGAGCATCCGCGCCGCATTGTAAACCTGGGCTAGCAATTGCTGGACCTGGGTCTCGCTGCCGCGCCAACACGTCCGTATTGCACTACGTAGACCATCTGACTGGGGTCTGTGGCTTGACCTGTTTCCACACTGCAAAATGACATGGCTTGGACCCGAGTCACAGCAGGACTTGGGCTCTGACTCCTGGCAGAGTCCTAGCACCTGGGTCCTGAGTACTTGCTGATCCGAGTCAGACTGACGTGTGTGTGGATGGAAGAGGGGCTTGGGCTCAAATCTGAGTCAGAGCCCGGGCTTCATGTGCTGTGTAGACACACCCTGAATCGCCAGCTCCCTCCAGGCCCACACCCTCTCAGCCAAGCGTGGAGACGCATCCTGCCTTGGATTGAAGCTGGTGAGGGTGAGACGAGGGTCAGCGAGCGTACACCTGTGTGCATCCAGATGCCCACACACCAGCACTATTATTTTATTAAATAAGGGAGAAATGATCCACTCCAGCTGTCAGACCGGTTCCCTGGCATGTAGAGGTGTGTGGCACCCCAGTGTCTCCACTCCCACCTAGCGTAATGGCAGGAAAAAAACAGGAGTTCTTACTCGCTTAGTTTCAGGTACCAGGTCGTCCTTCATCCTTCGTTTGGTCCAGTCCTTGGCCAGTTCGTCCTCAGCTATCTCCTGCAGGTGGAAGACCGCTACTTGGGCTGATGTGCGCCGGATTCTACCACTAGGAGTCCTTTCAAAATCTTCTACTGGGCTGGCCTCTGGCTTCACCTTTGGCTCCTCAGGAGGCTGAAATATGGAAAGGATTAGGAAAGAGAATGGCTAACAGCTGTGAGAGGAAAGCCTTCTTATCACTGGTGCAGGGAAGTTCAGATCTTGCCTTTGGAAGCTTTCAGGGCCTGCGTGTTTGTACGCCAGCTTTGGCACACACCGCTGATTGCACTGCATGTTGCAAATGAACTGTCACACACGGGTAAGTTTTGGGCTTGCAAAACGCTAAGGGCCCTTTCCCAGGCCTTCTCCGCAAACATGCAAAGTTAGAGGCTGGAGGCTGAAAATCTGGCCCTCCAACTGGAGTGACGCTTCCTTCTTAACCGAGCTAGAAGTCTAACGTCTTTAGTGAGATGGTCTTTTAACCCTAGCCGTGTTCCCACGTATATTAATGCCTCAGTCTGAGCAAGTTACAGCAGTGAGTGACTGTCCCATCAGTAGAGTTCAACAAAATGTATGAAACGCTGACTAAGTGTATGCCTACACTGGAGCTGGAGGTGTAATTTCTAGCTCACGTGGATCTCATCAAGCCAGTGCGCTAAAAATTGCCATGTAGACACATTAGTGCAGGCGGTGGGATAGGCTGGGTGAGTACAATCCTGCCAGGGGTCCTACCAAGCCTGCACCGCCGCTACACTTCTACTGTTAGCACACTAGCTTGCTCACCGATAGCATGTCTATGTGGAGCTAAGATGGAAGTTACACCTCCAGCTCCAGTATAGATAGACCCTCCGAAGTCAGTTCTACCAGCCTTACTCACACTGACCAGCAGTCACTCACAAGAACAGCCTCCACTGGGGACTCTCTTCGGGTTTGTGATGGGGCGGGTTCATGCCCTATCAGAGGATAGTTTCACCTTCAAATTACATGCCCGGCTGAACACTGAAATGGGCAGTGAGACGTGTGTACACAACAGCAGAGAATTGAAGCTTCATTTGACCCTCGTTGTTCCACTTCGGAACTTTTCTCATCTGTCTCAAAACTCCAAGATAGTGTTTAAAGAAGTCAGGGACAGCTTGGCCCCATTGTAATGAGAGTTTCCTGCTGCCCTATGAACATAACATGGGCTTTGGGGGTTTGCTGCACCTACCACACTATCTGCTTAAGTGAACAGAGACACAAGCTTTAACAATCAGCCTTGCTCTTGAATCTCACCGAAGAAGTGTGCTCCGACCGCACATGGTAGTCATGTCCCGCCTTGGATTTATACTTCTTCCTGCAATGTGGGCAGGTGAATATGGGCTTCTCCACTTCGGAGGGCTGCTTCCCACACCGTTTCTGGTGGTACTGGTACCCCATCAGACTGGAAAAGTTGGCTGTGCAACCCTATGGAGATGGGAACAAGAGAGGGTTAGATGGTGCATTCACTGTACATACATGCAAACAGGCGGAAAGGATCATAGCACCATCACTCCAACATTTCAAGGAGGAACACATCAGTACCATCTACCATGCTGTTCTGCACCTCCACGGCATGGCCCCTAGACTTCCCCATTTAACTCCTGTGGGAGCTGCGAACCACAGGGCAGCTGCACCATCCCCGCAACCTCTCTCCAACTAGTCTGGGAGGTGTCTTATCACGGCCTTCATTTTGCGCAAGGATGTTGTGCCCCAAACCCATTCTGCTTGTTGCCCTGGGAATGGAGCAGACGTTCTTCACTTTCTGGGGAATCTGTCCTAGTTTACTTCCCTAAGATTTCAGCTCTGCCAGCTGGCGCGCTCCACCTCCCATACCATTTTGTACCATCCACCAAACCCGTCAAAGGCACAATTCTGAGACTTGGGTTCAGAGCAACCCGAGCTCTCCGCTTGTTTAGAGCACGCACAAGTAAATGGAAAGGCACCTGACCCCGGCCTGCCCAATGGACACGTTCATTCCAAAATAGCCTAAAAAAATTACATTTAGCCTCAGACACGGAGAAATAGAGGGAGGAGACCAGTCTGGGCTTGACTTGTGCCCCCTTGCAGCACTTCAGCACCCAGGTGCGAGGATTCTCAGAAACACGTATGACAGACAGGCTGAAAAGTGTACATCTTGGGGCGGAAAGAACTGCTGCATGTGGGACCAACCTGGCAAACCCTTCACAGCCAGTTATTTTGCCCCTTTACCTGTTCCCAATGTGTCTGCAAATAGTTCACTGTACATGTAATTGCAGCTATTCACTGAAGAACTTCAGTGAATAATTCTTGCCCCGGATCTTGCTTGTGAGCAGTTCGTTGGTCGCAAGTATTCAAAATTCCCACTGGATGGGTCAGATACGATTGGACACGCTGGCCCATATGTGTTATGTTTCTGTTCCCTGATTGGAGGGGATTCGGGGCAGATACTTGAGTTTACCAGTTGGGAATTCCCCTTCTGTGAATATTCCTCAACCTCCCTGTTTCCGTGATCATTCCTGCCAGGAACTGACACAGAGGGCACCCCCCGCCCCAGGGAGAACTGAGCTGCGGCGAATTCATTTTAAAACACCCACAGTCACAGAG
This sequence comes from Malaclemys terrapin pileata, assembly GCF_027887155.1. NCBI lineage: Eukaryota > Metazoa > Chordata > Testudines > Emydidae > Malaclemys > Malaclemys terrapin. The sequence continues at coordinate 4,541,198 of NC_071516.1, forward strand.
ACGTCTCTGGCCGCCTCGGTATCTGGGCTCTTTATTCCTTTCATCCTTTTGCAGAACGATAAATAGGAATTGTTCTTATACCTCGTTGGGGCATTTCAGTTTCCCCATCTGCTTTAGCACTTTCCTCAGCCTTTCCCGCTCTTCCTGTTCACCAACTCCAGCGGTTTCCACAGGACCAGGCTGGAAACAAGGAAGTAACAGAAGCGACAGAGTCAGCCATTCACTCGTGTCCTCTGTGCCCTGAGTGCTGTCTCAAACTTCACCCTCACAAGGAATTACTCTCTCTGAACTCTTAGAGGAGAGTCTTGGGTTAAAATTCATGGGCTGGATTTTCCATAGTTTCAATGCCCTTGAAACCGCTTGCTTAATTTGCCCATACAATTAGCATGTGTTTGCATGCAAACGGCTAATTTGAAAATACATATGCAACTCATAAGTGAAAAAATCTGCTTTTACTATAGACCACAGGAGACGGATTCACAACAAAAACGCAATATGGAATTGGTAAATTCAGGACATACAGAAAATATAGTTATGCCTTGCCCTGGTCTCCCAGAAACATACAGGACCAGATTTTTAAGAGCGGCCTCAAAAAGTTTGTGCCTGCCAGCTTTTGTGTGCACAGAGAAGTTCTTGTGCAAACCCCACATTTGCATGTCCGAGGTAGACTTCGTTGCATGCCCTGTGGGAGGTTAAATGCCAAATTATCAGAGGGGTAGCCGTGTTAGTCTGAATCTGTAAAAAGCAACAGAGGGTCCTGTGGCACCTTTAAGACTAACAGAAGTATTGGGAGCATAAGCTTTCGTGGGTGAGAACCTCACTTCTTCAGATGCAAGAAGTGAGGTTCTTACCCACGAAAGCTTATGCTCCCAATACTTCTGTTAGTCTTAAAGGTGCCACAGGACCCTCTGTTGCCCAATTATGTGATTCCTGTAAGTAACTACCCATTTCCCAGGGTTTTGCAAGCCCAATTATGGAGGCAGAGTTTAGGCACTCTGAAAATTTGGCTCCGCAATTTTGCAGTCTTTTCTGGTCACGCTACGACGCGCGGAGTCCAGTGGGTGTCCATGCTGTATATGTGGATATACGCTGTGTGTTAAGGCCTGACAGTGTGCAGTACAGGGAAATCAGGGCATGTTGCAGATCTGGATTGAGGTACACGTCAGGAGCTGTGTGTGGGATGGTGGAAAGCCAGTGCTTCCAGTCCTTTGTTTCCATAAGCAAATTCACCATTTAAAAAAAAGAAGAAGAATTGTTTCTTTATTCACCTTCTTCACCTGCATCTCCCGGAGAGAGAGAGAGGATGAAAAGTGGAGATCAGTGCGTGCTCCGGGAAGCCTTACCTTGTTGACATGCTCAGCCATGGTGTGATAGTTGAGCCCGGCTTTGGACTTGAACTGCTTTTTGCAGTGTTGACATTTCAAAGCGTCCTGCAGCTGAACAGATTAAAGGAGAGTCACCGTGCCAGCCATTTCATTTTTTATTTCCCAATGAGCGCATTCTGCCTCAACCCAACAGGGAACACTTGATGTAGGCCCCGCAAGATGACAGTTTGAAAGCTACTGAATAATGCTGGCCCTGAACCAGAACCTTAGATCAGAACCCCAGCCCTGGTACCTAGTCTGAGCTGGCAGCTTTATCCTCTCTCTCCAATGCACCAAAGGTGGATTTCTAATCCTCATGCCCCAAACTTTGGAGAAGTTTGATTTCAGGCCTGGATTTTCAACCCCCCAGACTTGGGTGCACTTGGACCTGGGGTCTCAGTTCAGCTCATTAGAGGGATACAAAACGCAGCTCTACTGGTCTCGTAGAGACTGCACTCTGCAGACATCTGTAATCACGATGAGTCCTGGAATGTGATATACTCCCCTCTGCTACTGGACTGTCCAAAACTGAAGAACTATTTGAAAATGTCACCGAGATTTCATCAGCAGAATAGTGTCATGAGACGATTACTCTGCCATACGACCCCTGACTCTGCATTACGTGTGGCTTGTTAAAAAATGCAATGAACACGAGCTACTTTGCATTGCAACTGCTAACCTGCTGATGGACAAGCAGAATTTACAAAGCAATTAAGTACATATTGACTTCCACTGAGGTGAATATCAAGATTTATCGACCCCAGAGGCAAAATACCGTGAACCAAGAGACAGTAAGTCTAGATAGCCACCAAAATGAAAAGTCAATGCATGTCATGGTTCCAGTCATTCAAACAGCTAGCCATCTAACTGTATAAAGTGCAGGGGGATTACCCAGTAGCAAAACACCAGCTCCTAAACCCCCTCCCTTCCTGGCTACTGGCATAGTGCCCAGGAGATCTCTGGCTGCCATATCAGGCCCTTGTGGCTACTGGAAATTGATTCAAGTCAGAGCAGGCCCAATCTACACTGGGGACCAGGTGGGCCCACAGCTGGCTAGGATCGGGAGAGCAGAAAGCTGCTTTTGCACTCCCATCCTGAGCTGAACTCCTCCGCCACAGCGGAGGATCTGGGTCTATAATTCCATCGCGGGAGATTTTCCGACATCGGAAACCATGAAGAAGAGCCCTATGTAAGGTCAAAACTTCCAGCAACAGAAGTTAGTCCAATAAAAGATATTGCCCAACCCCTCCCCCTCGTCTCTAAAATATCCTGGGACCAACATGGCTCCAACACCACTGCAAATCATAAACCATGGCTAACTCACGCCCAAATTGACAGATTAAATTCTGCCAGAAGTGATGGGAGCGCCAGCTATGGGCTAGCAGCGAGCACCACTGGACGGTGCCCCTCTGAATGGCCCAGCAGGCAGCGAGGGACCCAGCTACCTGATCTGCACAGCCACATGCCTGTTTACACGCGGAAAGGCAAGTTTTACTGCCCTCACATGGATGCACACCTCAAGCAGGCTGGCCGATGTCATGGCCCTTTATGTTACCCACTGGTCTAGGGAGACCTTCACAAAGCACACTGTAAATGTAACAGAGAATGGATGAAATCCGGACGCCACTGAGAGTTTTGCAATTGACTTCAACGGAGCCAGTGGTCGGAATTAATCCTAAATCATCTTTCTCTTAAAAGGGATTTATTTCTATCCCACCAGGAGCCTGATGAAGATGGAATTGGTTTGTCTGATGGATGCTGACGCAGAGGAGAGTCAGTTTTTCACGGTACCATTACTGACCAACAGCCCCTTTGACAGACTTACTAAACACACCTACTTGCCCCAAAGTCTGGCCTCAGTAGGACACATATCAATGCATATGCATGCAGCGGGGGTGTTACACAGCTGTAGCTGAGGGCTGTGTCCAGACAATCAGAAAACAGCTTATGCAAAAATGTACTGGACCAGTTTCGTAAAAACTTTTGGGGCACCTTTATGTGTGTAATTACTGCAACTGTGTGTCCAAACTGGGGATTTGCCTGGAAAAACCGCTGCAATTATCCAACGTGTGCACTCAAGGGCAGTACCTGCACACACAAATTAGGCACAAACGCTGCGGGTGCAGTCGCATGCCTAAATAGTTTGAAAAGCGGGCACCCATCTTATGTTTTAAACGTTGGTTTTTCAGAGACTGAAGATTAAGGGGCCACATTTCAATACAGAGATGCTCTCATCCACACCTCCACTTGCGTTCATTATCCAGGGAACCACCTCCACCCCTTGACAATGCCTAAGGTCTCCTGTGGCCACAATATCCCACGTGGAAAAGTCATAGTACAGAGGCACTGAGTGTGTGTTTGCCTTATTTTAAATACAATTTAAATCCAGACGGGGTGTTTTTCTGAGAGATGTGCGCGACCACAACCACAAGTTATTGGGCTCCGTGCACGAATGTCCCATGGTGAAACTCCTTGTGTTACGCAGGAGGTCAGATTAGATGATCTCCATGGGCATGTCTGGCCTTAAAAATCTATTAATTTAGCAGCTGGAAATGAAGGCGGAGAAGCCAGCCTAAAGTGCTTAGTCAGCTCGCTGGAGACAACCAGTAGGTGTCCCACAGCTTGAGGTTTAGCGAGCACCAATATCAGTTAGGCTACGTCTACACTACCCGCCTGAATCGGCGGGTAGAAATCGATCTCTCGGGGATCGAATTATCGCGTCTTGTCGGGACGTGACAATTGATCCCCGAATTGATGCTTGTACTCCACCAGCGCAGGTAGGAGTAAGCGCCGTCGACAGGGGAGCCGCGGAGGTCGATTTGACGCCGTCCTCAGAGTGGCGTAAGTCGGCTCGGATACGTCAAATTCAGTTATTTGCGTAGCTGAATTTGCGTATCTTAAATCGACACCCCCCTCCCCCCCGTAGTGAGGATGTAGCCTTAGAGAAGATTAATTACTTATTAATTAATAAACAGAAGCAAGGATGGCCCAGTGGTTAGGGCACCTGCCTAAGACTTGAGAGCCCCAGGTTCAATTCCCTGCACTGCCACAGACTTTGTGTGTGACCATGGGCAAGTCCCTGAGCTTTCTGTGCCTCTGTTCCCCATCTGAACAATGGGGACAATAGCATCACCTTATCTCACAGGGGTATTGAAAGGACAAATCCATTAAAAACTGTGATGCGCTCTGAGTTCTGCTGATGAAGAGTGCTACGTAAGAGGTAGGTATTTGTTATTATTAATAATTTCATTTAGGGTGTGCAATTTCTGCACCAGAATAAATTAGCGCAACTTGACCATTGCAAGCACCTACTTTTTGACAGACGTCCATGTGCTTTTTGAGCCCAACAATGGTTTTCCTGGTTATAACGCCACACGTAGGACAGGCAACTTCTCCTTTCTCATTGATCTCCCGCTGCCATTGGTCCTCTGGGTTTGCTAGAGGGGGAAAGAAAGACAAAACAGTAAAAAGTTTGGTGCTAGAGGGACAACACTTTTTCCAGAGTAAAGCCCTTTCCAGGATTCATAAATAAGAGAAACATCAAGGTTCGAAAGGTTGGAAGCCACTGAAGTTGTCAAATGCAACAAATCATTCATAGAAAAGCCCCCAAATTGCAGACCACCTTTTCAAAATTACTGGTGCAAAAATGCAGTTGGGTGCCTAATTTGCACGTAAAATTATTGCAACGGCTTGGCAAACGGAGCCATTTGCACAGAGTCATTTGATTTGCATGCCCATTTTTGTGCGCAATGGGGAAAAACATATATTTCCAATATCTGGTCTTGCTGGGAAGTTTCTGCACTTTGGTAATTCATGCACCAGGACGTCCCTGTTTCATGCACGGAGTCAGGCTGCTAGCCCATGTGATGGCAATGGGGTTTACAAACCCCATAACGAGCATAGGCAGAAGGGAGAGACCAGGCTGAGCACAGCTGCAGACTTGCCGATCGTGGAGGCATGCACCCTCAGCTGGGACCGAGAAGGAAAACAAGCCCAGCTATAAAGGAAGCAGAACAGAGGAAGATGGGGATGCCGAAAGGACTGGGATAGCCGAGGGGTAACAGCCCCATACCGGGATGCCTCTAAGAAACTGAGAGGGAGACAAAGGAAGATTGCAAGCCCTGGAGTTTAAGAGCTGACTGACTCATTTCAGGTTAAGTTGAGATAGGGTTACCATATTTAGTGCCTCCGAAAGGAGGACACTTTAAAGGGGCCCCAGCCCCGCCCCCGCGCCCGCCCCAACCCCGCCCCCTCCCCAAAGTCTCCGCCCCCTCCCCTGCTTCCCGTGAACATTTGAGTCGCGGGAAGCCTGAAGCAGGTAAGGGGGGGTGTGTGGGGGGGGGAGGAGGCGCGGCCCACCCCCGGCACCGCAGGTCCCCAGCCCGTCCCCCGAGCCCCCGGCCCGGCCCGGCACCGCCGGCCGAGCCCCCGACCCGGCACCCAGTCCCCGGCCGGGCCCGGCACCGGGCCCCCCCGAGCACCGCCGGCCGAGCCCCCGGCCCGGCACCCGGCCACCCCGAGCACCGCCGGCACCCGACCCGCCGGCCGAGCCCCCCGGTCCGGCCCGGCACCCGAGCCCCCGGCCCGGCACCCGGCCCCCCCCCGAGCACCGCCGGCCGAGCCCCCGGCCCAGCACCCGGCCCGGCACCCGAGCCGCTGGCCGAGCCCCCCGGCCCGGCCCGGCCCCGGGCCCCCCCGAGCACCGCCGGCCGAGCCCCCGGCCCGGCCCGGCACTGCCGGCCAGGCCCCCCGAGCCCCCGGCCCGGCCCCGGGCCCCCCCGAGCACCGCCGGCCGAGCCCCCAGCCCGGCACTGCCAGCCAGGCCCCCCGAGCCCCTGGCCCCGCACCGGGCCCCCCCCGAGCACCGCCGGCCGAGCCCCCGGCCCGGCACCCGAGCCCCCGGCCCGGCACCCGGCCCCCCCGAGCACCGCCGGCCGAGCCCCCGGCCCAGCACCCGGCCCGGCACCCGAGCCGCCGGCCGAGCGGCCCGGCCCGGCCCCGGGCCCCCCCGAGCACCGCCGGCCGAGCCCCCGGCCCGGCACTGCCGGCCAGGCCCCCCGAGCCCCCACCCCGGGCCCCCCCGAGCACCGCTGGCCGAGCCCCCGGCCCGGCACTGCCGGCCAGGCCCCCCGAGCCCCCGGCCCGGCCCCGGGCCCCCCCGAGCACCGCCGGCCGAGCCCCCGGCCCGGCACTGCCGGCCAGGCCCCCCGAGCCCCCGCCCCGGGCCCCCCCGAGCACTGCTGGCCGAGCCCCCGGCCCGGCACTGCCGGCCAGGCCCCCCGAGCCCCCGGCCCGGCACCGGGCCCCCCCCGAGCACTGCCGGCCGAGCCCCCGGCCCGGCACCCGAGCCGCCGACCGCATGTCCGATTTTCCCGGACATGTCCGGCTTTTTGGGATTTCCCCCCGGACGGGGATTTGGAGCCCAAAAAGCCGGACATGTCCGGGAAAATCCGGACGTATGGTAACCCTAGTTGAGATGAACAGGGGGAGACCAGAATCATGTCCCCCAGATATGGACTGGTAACAGAGCTTGCTTATACACACCAGGTGTGATCATCATCAGATCCTTTTAACGCTCTGCCTGGTATGGCTCAGACTTGGTTAAATAGGTAGTTTATACACAGTGCTACCCAGGGGCTGAACAGTACAATGCAGTTTAGCATTCCATTACATCTCCCCTTTAAGTTCTACACGCCTACCATTTCCCATAGTTACATTATCTGCTACTTTTGTAGTTCAGTACAGATCAATCTGTTGCATGTTGCAGAATCATCCTGGTTTTCTAATTACATGACCCAAAAATGTAACAACTTGTTCATCTGGCTGTCCATTAGTTGCAATGACTGGCTGTGGTGGGTTTGGAATCCTGGATTCTTCTTCTTCTTCTTCTGCATCTGTCATCTGTAGTGTTGCTCTGTGCTGTTCTTTCTGAGGAGCAAACTGGAGACATCAACAGTTTCTGTTGAACTCTTCACTGTCGGTCTTGATCACATATGATCGAGTTTTTCTTTGAGACAGCTGGCGTTGCCCATCCTTTTTCTACATCCAATTTGACATGAACATGGTCACCCAGTTCTAGAGGTGGCCATTCTCTGAGTGGTATCTGCTGTAGAAGTGTTCATAAGCTCTTTTAGATTTTTTTACCTGATTTGGCTACTCTCTTCATGTCTGGCCACTTTGGAGATAGGGTTTTTTCCAAAGTTGGAAGAGAACTTTTGTGATGTCTTTCTTTGATTTGATTATGGAGATATCCTATCTCCTAGAACTGGAAGGGACCTTGAAAGGTCATCAAGTCCAGCCCTCTGCCTTCACTAGCAGGACCAAGTACTGATTTTGCCCTAGATGGCCCCCTCAAGGATTGAACTCTCAACCCTGGGTTTAGCAGGCCAATGCTCAAACCACTGACCTATCCCTCCCCCCTCCTTCTGTCAGGAGTTGTGCTGGACTATATCTAGTAGCCGCTACTGGTGTCGATCTGTAACTCAGAAGAGCAAGAATGGATCTTCCTGCTGTAGGATTTTCCTGGCTATCTGTACAGCTCTCTCACCTCTCCATTTGCTTGTGGGTAATGTGAGCTCCTAGTAATAGCGTCAAAATCACGTGTTGTTTGGAATGACTTAAATTCTGCTGCAGTGAACTGTGGTCCACTGTCTGTCACTAGTTATTCTGGAATACTGAAGTGAACAAAAGTGGTACTTCAGTTTCTCAATAACACTGCAACCCGTTACGTCTTTCAAGTACATTATTTCAGTATACCTGGAAACAGTCCACAAGCACCAGCTAATTATGTCCTCTGAATCTGCATAAATCTGCAGCTCATCTCTTCCTAGATCTCTCAGGAAGTGGTGTCTGTACACTGTATGGCTCAGCATTGTCTCTTATGTTGATTTGAACTGGATCTCCTTTCAAAAGTTCAGTATCAACAACTCCTCTCCAGAGTTCCGACTTCCACCTTTCTTACTAGGCCCATCATGGCCGCCACCTTTTGGCTGAGAAGGTTGTTGGTCTTTGATCACACACACTCTGAATGCAAAGCTTTTGTCTTTGTAAATTATTTCTGTGAGGAACTGGCCCATGCAGTTCAGAATCCCTGGAGGGCTACTCAGAGCTGAGTCAGGTGACTTCAGCTCTGGTCTGGGACAGGCTGAAGGTGATTGTAAATCCTTTCTGAGACGACTGTGACATCAGCTCCTGAGTCAGTTTTAAAGTCAATAGTTCTGTCATGAATATTCAATTTCCGGGCAGGCTCCGTGTCCTCACAAGTGATAGATCCCAGAAACAATGCCTCTTGATTGTCTGTAATTTGAGTCAACTCCCTGACTGCTTCAGTGCAGCAAACAGCCACAAAATGTCCATATTTCGTGCATGTATTACACCGTGCGTCTCCAGCTGGCCATGCATCATCTCCTGGGATATCACTTTTCCCACACCTTGTGCATGTAGGCTGGAATTTGTCCCTCTTAGTCTGGGAGTTCTCTCACCTTCCTTCAGGAGTTGTATGATAATGACTTTTAACTCTCAAGCGTCTGTTCATAGCTTCTAAGCTAGTTTCAGGGTTTTCGGGCTGTTCCTGCCTTTTGTTCTGTTGTTTCACTAATACTGACTGCTTTACTATCTGAACAGCTGTAGCTAAGTTTCAATCTCTCTTCAACTGTAGCTGCTGTGAAAGGTTTTTATCTGTTAACTTAATAACCAGTCTCTCTTTGATATTCTCAAGTTTTGCATGCTCAAAATCACAGTTTTCAGCCAATGTATGCAGAGCTCTTATAAAAATTCAACATTTCCCATTGGTTCTTGAATTTTCTGGTGAACACATGTCAATGAGGTACAAAGTCTGCATCAAATATAGGCAGAACCCTTTCACAGACATCTTTGTGACGGTCTTCAGTAAAGTCAAAGGGTTTAAAAATATGCTCTGTCTGCTTACCCATAGCATAAATTAAAGAAGATACCTGTGTATCTCCAGTTTCTTTGCGGAGTTTGTTTGCAGTTCGAAATCTTGCAAAACGCTGCTTCCAGTCTGTCCGCTGGGAAGGCTTATCAAGGCTGAAGTTCTCTGGGAGGCACTGAAGAGTGGCATGTTGATGAGATCTTGAAACCTTTGTTGCTTTGTTCCTTCTGTCTCTGTTCTTAGTTTACTCCTGATACCATATCATGTCCCTGTACCAGATACGGACTGGCTACAGAATTTGCCTATGATGATCACACCTGGTGTGTTTAAGATCCTTTAATGCTCTGACAGGTAGGGCTGAGGTTCATTTAAAGAAGGTATTTTACACACAATGCCACCTAGTGGGTGAACGGTATAATAGCGTTTAGCAGGCCATTAGAGGAAAGCTGGGACCAGAGTGGCTGACAGTGATCCTTCCTTCCCCCTAACAACTCATCTCCCCTAAGAGAAACTCAGCGAAGGAATGAAACGTAAACGTCAACGTCAGGCTTCCAAACCGACTGTGTGCGCGTAAGCTCTGTAACTAGTATCTCTGCCACCTGCACAAACACAGGCAGCTACTGTCTGCATGCCAAGTCTCTGACGTGTGTTTATTTAAATGTGTGATATGAGATTTTAAAAAACCCCACAGGAGACCAGATTCTGATCGCAGACGGATGTAAATCTGGAGGTCTCTCCGTTGACTCAGAGAGGGTGACTCTGCTTTTACACCGGGGAAGTATGGTCAGCATGTGGCCCACTGAGCTTGTTTATTTGAATGTCTCCGCATTGTGATGAGCTGAGAGAGCCACTTATTTGCATGTGCAATCAGTGAAAAGCACTGCAGCTGTGTTTATTCTGCACCTCCTGCATGCCTCTCGCTGTCAAGACTGCCAGCGAAAGCAAGTGCCGCCTGAGGAAGAACTCCGAAACACAGGCTCCAGATAGAAAATGGTCGGTATGTTCATTCAGTCCGTAGTGGAAGAACTGTGCACAAAGCGCAGCCGACAGTCCAGACGCTGGTCCCACCGAAGTCAGTGGGAGTTTGGCTAGGGACTTCATGCATGAGGGGCAAGATTTGGGTCTATGTCATTTTCCATTGCGTAGAGTGTCATTACTTGAAACCACAGGGCAGATTCGAGGCTGCCTTGGGGAAGTTTTGTGATGCTTTCCCTGCACTGGCCACTGGGCTCTCCTATGCTGCAGCATCACTGGGAGCTGTGTAGTGGTCCCTATCCCTCCCTGTGGGTGGTGCAGGGGAAAATGCCAAGAGAAAGGGGTTGTGGCAAGGACACCTCACCCTGCTGTTGAATGGCCTCTTGCTAAAATGGCCTCTTAGGGCCACGTGCAGCTGGGGTAACTCAGAGCAGCCTATTGGCTGCTCTAAATTGTCATGGGGAACTGGAACAATGGAGACCAGCCCAGGATCATGAGGGTGAAACAGCGGCATAATCTTCTCGGCCACCCTCTCCTGAGCTCTGCCAAGCACCCCTCAGCCTCGGCCTGAGATCTGGGCCTCAATGTCACTAAGACCCCGAAGTCCACATTGAGAACTGAGTCTATCGTGAATGGGAAGGTTCAAAAATAAGCTATTTCTGAGTGCTCCAAGCACCTAGACGAGTATCGAAACATTTTCTTAACCTCTAGTCATTCCTCACTCAGGCAAAATGACTTTGGTCTCTCATTATCCGAGCTCCATTAACCAAACTGTTGCTTTGTTTCTCCTCCCTCACTCTTGGGAGGTTACCACCAAGTGACCCAGTTCTCAGCAGGCCGGGGAATTCTCACGCCTCACCTGAGGATAAATGCGCCACGGCCTCCCTTTTCACACCAGCTCCTGGAGGCTTCTTTTTCAGCTCATCCGTGCTGCTGGTCCCCTCCAGTTTCTTGGCTCGATGGGCCTTTGCCTTGTCCTCTGCTTTTGCCAGGCCTGTAGAAGGAGAGCAACCTTTATTAAAGACATACACCGTGAAACCGGGGCCTTGAGACAGAGAGATTTGATGGATGCTCTTCTGGTGAATGTTATCTAACTGATTCATTAGGCAAAAATCCTGCAGTCCTTTAGGCACAATGCCTACTGAAGTCCATGGGAGTTTTGACTAAGCAGCAATGGCAAGATTTGACCCATGACTATGATATGCTGAGTCACGCATGCACCTGGAATTTTGAAACAGAAAGCAAGACACTTTTCCTGTTCCCAAAGAATTTACAGCTTGGGAAATTCCAAGCCAAGACAGAGCACGGGACATTCAGATAAGGGATGGAGGGTGAGGGGAGCACGCTGGGAGGGATTTCTACCTGACGCCTGATGGAGGAATTTGAAAGAGGATAATTATAATAATAATATAACATGGAGATATACCCATCTCCTAGAAGTGGAAGGGACCCTGAAAGGTCATCAAGTCCAGCCCCTGGCCTTCACTAGCAGGACCAAGTAGTGATTTTTGCCCCAGATCCTTAAGTGGTCCCCTCAAGGATTGAACTCACAACGCTGGGTTTAGCAGGCCAATGCGCAAACCACTGAGCTATCCCTCCCCCGCTTTTGAGACACTGGAATATTAAAGGGCTGTTTCTGCTGAGAGACGCATGCAGGGTACAGCTTTGGGGATCTGCTCGCTAAAGGAATCCAGAGTCCCTACTATTAAATAACACAGTTCTGGGATCACAAATGGGATCTTTACTCCCCATAGCCTTAAAAATTTGCCATCATGAATCCTGGGACTTCATTAAACAGGCCGTGTTGTCAGACTGTGAAACTGCCGGGGAATAGGAGAGCAGAGAGCAGGGCTAGCGTGAGAGTGAGTGCCAGGCACACGTGGGAACCGAAATCCCTCGGGAGACCAGGCTGTTGCCACCTGCGCTGCTGAGTGAGCTGCCGTGTTGCCAAGTCTGACTGCAAAGGCAAACAAATTTGCTCCTGGTGGAAAAGGGATTAGCAGGCAGAGTTATATATACACACAGAGCCAACGGCACTCGGTCCAGCTTCCCTGCTTAATCATGCCTTTGTGTTCTTTCTCCCACCTCAGCTGTGCATCTTGTTCCATGCTCGGAATAAGCGATTCCTCGCTTTTCATTCTGGTCCCTCCAGACACACTTCTTATGTGATTCTTTTTGGCCATAATCCACCGAGGAAAGGGGCCAGGATCGTGTCTTCCCCTATGTACTGTGTAGTCCCAGACAAGCAGCTGATGGACCAACAAATAAACAGCAATAATAACAGCTCCATCTGATGCCCCTCTGCTCTGCACAGGCAAAACCTCACACTGTATGGGCAGTTAACAGGCAGGTTACCCACCTGGGTGTGTGCAAGAAATGGAAGATACAGTTTTAAAGGCCACTTTTGAAAATCTGGCCAATAGGGGCAGATATGGGTTGCAGCAAGACCTGTTTGCCCAGAATCACGTTTTGGTCCAACACCCGCAGACTGGAATTTTAGAACGCGAGTCCCGAGAGCCATGTGCATTTTTAGGCATCTGTTTCATGCTCTTTCTGCACATGCCCGCACGGGAGGAGTTACATGTGAAAACTGAGCATTCACAAGTGCAAATGCATATTTGTGAGCACAGATGTTTGATTTGCTCAGGCAACGGCAGGAACTTTGTGTGCAAAAATGATGCAAAAATATCCCGCGAACTCCAGGCCCCAACTGGCTATTAAGGGCACTAGGGATCCTGTATCCAGGTGCTGACATCTGAGATGGGGCAGGAGATGAGGATGCTGGAGCATACTCGGGGTAGAATATTAAATCAAAGGCAGAATGATGCAGCCATACTTCTCGTGCTGCCCCATCCCTCCTTTTTTGGGTGGCAGCTCAGAGGAGATCATCTCAGTCATCAGCCATTCATAGGTGAAGTTTTAGGTCCCATCTTGGATACAGAGTCTAACCAATGCTTCTGTTGGAGGCTCTGCTCGGGGTGCCCTGGGTAATGAAGAGATCTCAGATACCTGCCTTCACAGGAGCAGGGAGGAGGGGCAGTATTCTGGAAACACACAGGGGGAAGCTATAGACTCTGGAATTGAAACAGGGCTGCCCCGTATGTTACCTTTCAATCCAAACGTCCCCGAGATGGACGGTTGCTCCCCGGTAAATTTCTTAGGAGTTTTCTGTTTCCTTCCTGACTCGAGAGAGAGAAAACAGAGATAAAAATTTGGTCAAATAACTGCACTGCAAGCGTGGATTTAAATACACACAGGCAAAGGCACCTGGATGAACTCTGGATCAGAAGGTGAGCAGTAAGGGATCCAACCTTACTTTACCCTCCCCCCCCGCAAGGGGCTTTACTGCCCTGAAATGAAGCAGCTATGGGTGGGACCCTCAGTCTGACACCCTCGTCGAGCACTAGAGGTGCTGTCCTTCTCTCCAGATCCCATGGCAGCTGAAAAGTCTGCTCCCGAACCCTCGGATCCCTATCATCATAAGGCAGATCTGACTGCTGAAGGCTGTAGACCAACCTGGCATCGAGTGACTAATGGCCCCCCTAGCCCCCTACGCGGTTTCTGCACCTACAGTCTCCTTAGTGCTTTGGGAGCGGAACTCCACAGCCCCACTTTCCAGGCCCAATACAGTCCCGACCCATGTCAGTCTCAGGCACGCTCCCCTCCGACTGACTGCTCCGTGTACGTGGCTTCGATTTCTGACTGTGGTTGTGCTGCGCAGCTTCACCGTGTCCTGCTCCCCGGGAGCCAGATGCATGAGTGTAAACGGAGAGCGAGGCCATGGCTTTCAACGGAGTCACCCTCCATCACACTGCTGTCCCGGAGACCGGGAGTGACTCTACCCTTCGCCCGGGGACACCGCCCACTCCAGCCTCCTGAACCAACAGAGCCCCGGGCTCTAATCTTACTGTGCTTCATCCTCTCTGGGTCCTCCTCCTGGAGGGAAGCCTGCGTGCCCCCTTGCTGTTTGGGATCCTTGCAGCTCGAAGACTTGGCCGTCGGGGTAGCTGCTGCTACGGCCTCCGCTGCCGTGATCTGAAATACTTTGTTCTTCCTGCTCTCCACCAGGCACTCTCCATTCTCGGGGACCACAGTCTTCTCCACCTTGGCCTGTTTGGGATGGATGGTGGGGGAATCTGAACTCTCAGCAGCTCTAGGGCAAAGCATAGAGGGCTTATGTAAAGCGGAGTCAAGAAACCAACGCTGTTGACACCTCTTCCAACCCAACGGCCAATCGGGATTGCACCCCAGTGGCCAGTGGGAAGGGAATTGGGAGTTTTCCCCTTCTCTCTTCCCAGCCTTCCCCAAAACACTGGCAAGCAGCGAAGCCACGCGCCGGTACCTTTTCTTGCCACTGGCCTTGCCAACGGCTTTCTGCACTTTGTTTTCTGCTTTGCTAGCTGGTACCGGCCTATCCAAGTGGTTCCAGAGCCTGTGCTTTTCCAGCTGGGTTTTGGATGTGAAGGCAGCTTCGCAGTAAGAGCAAGGGTAAGTCAGCTTCTCCGAGATCGCCCCCTGCAAGAGAGCAGAGAGGTGGGAGAGGGAAAGGACCAGCCCTTTCCCTGCAAGTGCAAGAACCTTCCTGCAAACTCACACTGCCAAGACGGGGAGGTAGAAGAATCCCTTTCCACACACGCCACAGCAGGTGAGCTTTTCAAAAGCACAAGGGCCGTAGGTACCTGATCCCCATCGACTTTCAATGGGAATTGGAGGGTTATTTCTCTTTGGCTCCATTGGAAATTCCAGCCAGCATTTTAAACTGGAGCCAGGGAGTGCTTTAGTGAGCTACACACACCCCAGTGCATCAAAAGGGGAATCTGGTCCTTCGTGGGGATGAAAACAGAATCCCTTTTTTTAAAATAAAAGCATAACAGAGATCCTAATACAGTCAGCCGCCGAAACTGCAAGCGCAAATCCTGCATGTGCACATGCAAACAGGCCCAGAGACATGCAATTGCAAGCTTGCTAGAAAGTTGGAGTTTTGTGCACAATTCAGATGGCTGCTTTTTGAGAACAGGGGGCCAGTTTATCTCAAGTTGCAGCTTTGAACTGGAGGGTGAATCCTGCAATGGGATTTCCTTTCCCATTCTCTTTGCACTCCCTCATTCCACGCAGCCTGGGCTCCCCGTGAATTTAATTCTTAGGCAAAGCCCTGCCGAGGGGCCTTCGCTCTCAACTTGCTTTAGAATTCTGACGGGGACCAGGCCATGTGGGGCTTGGATCATTTTGCTAGGGAAAAACCTGAGGTTCTCAATCCGTCTTTCCCCAGGCAATGGGAATCCAGGGGGATGGGGCAGGGGTGGGGTTGCCTACGGAAGGACTCTGTTAGGTTAAAGGAAAGCGCTGCCCCTTGGCACTGAGGGACGTGTGCAGACAAGGGACGTGTCGGGGAGGCAGCATTCCTCTGGCCCGGCTGGATAGAAGGAGTTGGAGTTTAATGGATGCAAGCAGCAACTGAGTTTTAGAACACTCCGTCTCCATTAAAGAGATTAGAGGTGAAACCCTGGCCCCGGTGAAAGTACAGTAATGGCAAAACTCTCATTGACTCCAACCAGGCCAGGATTTCACCTCACGTATGTACTGGGAAGTGTCAAGAAATTCAGTATTAGATCTGCCTCTTTGTATGCAAAGGTCCCTCCTGGGAAATCAGACCCCTGTGCACTGCCTCCCCCGTTGTACATTCAAACAGGGCAACTGCAGGCTCTGGCCTGGCCCCTATATTTGGGGGAAACTATTGCCCACCTCCATGAGCAACGGAGGGCCTTAGGTTCAGCAGAACCAACGCAGCTCCGTGGCACAGGGTGGGAGAAGGCAGCGCAGGCATTGGGGAATGCATGCCAGGGCTCCAGGCCCCAGCACAGAGATGCACTGGGGGCGAGGAGGCAAATGCACATCACTGCAGATCCACCCACCATAGGCAGGCAGTGCACCAGCCAAAGGGGTTTCTGTAGCCTCAGGCTGGAGTACCAGCCATGGAGTAGCTTTCTTCCCTCGCACATCCCCAGCACAAAGTCCAGTCAGTTGGGCTAAGGGCTGGATACTGGCCTGGGCCCTCCGTGAGGCAGAGTTTCCTGTTGATTTGCACTTAGCCGGTACTAACGTAGCTTTGCACATGATCACGCAAAATTCCTCCACTTACACAATCTGACCTGAAGGGAACACGACAGCTGGAGAGGCTAATACATTTGATAATCCCATTTCAGGGAGTGGTTATTCCATACTTCAAATGTTCTCTGCCCATCCTCTAAGATACCCAGGCCGTGGCAGGTAAAGCAAACCTACCCCCATGTGTACAGCCCGCGCCGCCTCTTAATAAACTGCAGAACAGCGGCAGAGACTGAAATAAACAGCAACCCTCAGTGCCATAAAAGTGGGGCAGAAAATGGAGGGGAGATTGCTGATTACAGAAAGGTTTCTGCTCAGTTTTCGCTGCCTTTGAATCTCGACAAATTCACCTGTTTGGAGCCTGCCCAGAAATTCTGCACAATCCCAACTGCTCAGATAAAAAAGGGGAAAAAAAAATTCTGGGGGGTGGGGTTTGAATCAATAATAATAAAAAAAGACAACGTATTTCCTCCGCTAGCCTATTTCTGGTTTTGAGCTGCACATGGCAGGGATTGTGCCTCCCTCTGTTTGTAAAGTGCCTGGAACAAACTGGGCGCTACCATCACATCAATCAATCAATCTTTAACAATAACCCCCACCCACCCTCTGCAAAGAACCACCTTCAAGACCACATATCACACAGGTGCTATTCACACTCGTATGTCTACCTTGTTGTGGGGACCTGGTTACATCTCACACACTGCTCCAAAAGTACATTCACCTTGCCCTCCACCGCCCTCCCTCCTTGGGTGTCCATAAGGAACGTGGTTTTCTTTTTAGAGGGGAGGTCACATAATTCAGGTGAGCAAGTTCCTTTTGCGGGATAGTAACTCAGCCTGAATTTCTGCACCATGCACACACAGGTAGGCGTGTACCTGCACACTCACGCACAGATACTTGCACAAAAGACAACGGCAAACAAAATTAGCATCTTCCTGGATAAGGAAGAGCCTAATTAAATGAAGTTTTCGTTTCCTTTTTAAACAGCTGAGTCATTCAAACTAACCACAACCATATTTTTTCCCCCAATAGTTCAAACGGTGGCTCCACTGGGGAGGTTTTGGATTTTTTCATGTTTTAAAAGGTCCAGCTCATTTTGATTGTCATGCTCCTGACATTCATTGCCAGCCTGGAGTGCAGGGGACGGGCCTAGATGACCTGTTGAGGTCCCTTCCAGTCCTGCACTTCTATGATTGAAATGAACCAACCCAGGCATTTTGGGACCTTTCCATAGATTTTCAAGGAATATTCAAGGCATCAATATTCTGAGGAACAAGAGAGCTTTGTCTTAACTAGGAAAAGTGGTGGAGTGTAGGTCAGGCTTAGCTAACACGTGCTAACTACGCCGCACCTCAAAGTGAGCTTTTTCCTCGGGTATATGCAAGGTCAGGGGGGCGAGAACAATGTGTATCGTGGGGGTGCCGAGAGCCATTGAACCAAACTATAAACCCTGCATATGATGGAAACCACTTCAAGCCGGGGGTGCAATAGCACCCCCAGTCCCAGCACCTATGTGTGTGATTGAACAGGTCAAGTGGTAGCCCTGATTAGGTTAGAGCTCAGGCAGGTAAATCAGTCTAACGGTGTTACCTTGCACATACACTAGGAAAAAGGTTAAGTTCAGATCAGACTTAACCGCATAAGCCCCCCAGGTTCCCCGGGTGCACACTCGCATTGCTAGCTCGTGGTGTAGCCCGCCTCGCTGCACCCTCACTGATACTTCTAGCAAGCTAGCTAGAGCACTGCTAGCGCATGTGTCGCGGGGCTATGTCTACCCAGCATTTGGGAGCGAGCGGGCGGGCGGGCGCGGGGGGTCGACAGACATGGCATTTGCGCTCTAACAATAGCTGTGCAGACAGCGCTTTGAAGTCGCAGCTCAGGCCAGAGTCCAGGCTCTGAAGCCCACCCTCGTCCCTACCTTCAGAGCCCGCGCTCCTGCCCAAGCCACAGCTTCAAGTGTTGTCGCACTAGCACGAGCCCCACTGAACCAAGACTGTCGACCCGGGCTGGAAAGCTCATTCCAAACTGCTGTGTAGACACAGCCTCTGTGTTCTTCTTGAGATCTGCCCAATAATCCAAGCCAGCCAATTACACAGCTTTCGTGGGCATGAAACCTCCGGCATGCTCACTAACACCACGCCACCAAATGGAAAGCATCCTGGAGAAACCCATTCCCATAGCTGACAGAGCACGTGATGAATGAGGGGAAGAGGTGCAGTAGGTCCAGCCAGGTACTGCTCAGCTTTCCCTTCCAGCCAGATGTCAGGATGGCACTGCACACGGGCGGACGGTTCGAGGAGGGAGGGGGATAAAATACTGACTCAGTATGACGGTGCCTGCGAAAACCTGAGAGACCCAGGCAGTTTAGCCCTACTGCTGAGAAATCGTCCAGACGTGGGCGTTGTGCTGGAAGCGAAGGGGAACACTGAAAATTATACACACAAGAACTGATCGTCAAAATGAAACACAAACCTCCATCCTCCTTACCCCTTGGCAGCGCTGATAATGGTACTTCAGGCCGTAAATACTGGGGAACTCCAGCCAGCAGCCTGAATTGGGGCACTTCACCCTGGAATGGGCCTTGAACTCATCTTTCCACTGGTTCATCAGGGGCAGCTGAGAAAGGGAGACATGGTGACATGCAGCTGAATACACACCTTCCAGCGTCCCGTGAACACAACACATGCTGGGGCGAACATTTCAGAAGGGCGGGCCCAGCATGTACTCAAAATGAACTACTTGTACCTGTCACCACCTGCTTTCCACCCTCAGTCAGGTACATGCACTCAGGTTCGCTTATACTGGGGATGCAATCACGCACTCATACATTGCACCTTTTGCAAAAGGGAAGCAGCCCATCTCTCACTGTGTTTCCCAGGTGACTAAAGTACATTCTAGCCCAGCCCCGTAAATCTCACCAAAAGTCGCCTCAGTGATTTAACCACCTCACATTTCATCTAGTCATCAAATCATGCCGCACCCTAGTCTAATGACAACCTGCTCCGTATGTTGTCCACGCTACAGGGCTGAAATTAAATTGTACAATTCCCCAGGGAACAACTCACACCTTACTACACGCCACCCGATAATTAAACCGGCTCTGACACCCCCACGCTGAATACGCCAGATCTCTAACCTGCCTAATGGAAAGCACCGTCTTGACATGCAAAAGCCTATTCAAGTGACTCGCGATGCTGAGTGTCCAACTGGAGACACCGTGAAGAGGCCCAGTTCTCCGAAAGCGCTGAGCAACTACACAGGTGTCTCAAGTGTGGCACCCAACCTGCCAGTCACTTGTTGGAACCCGGACCGCCTCTATTTTTCACGTAATGCCAATGAGTTCTTCCAATCCCACCCATCAAACACCACTCCCTTTGGCCACCCTACTGAAGAAACCACACTGTGGATCATGTCAGTTGTTAAGCCGTACTTTATAGATAATCCCCATAAATAAACCTTAGCTCACATCATCCTTTCACCCATGTCACTCCCGTAAGCACATCACACTTGGCATCAAATTGTTCAAAGGGGACGCACCCAGCTGTGCAGACAGATGTGTGCGCCAACACAGCTTCATCAGCACATGTGACAGCAGGGCCAGCCTGAGCAAAAACGCTTCCAAAGGAGCAGCTCGATGGCTGATCTGTGTCAACAAACACTTGCGCTGTCTGGTTTTTAAAACCAGCCTCCCTAGGTCCTGTCCTGAGAGGTGCTGAGTCCAGCGGGCACCCAGCACCCTGCAGGTCAGTCCCACATCGCACCGTCCACGATCACAGAGCTTGAGTGACGTCTCCCCTAGCTCGAAGGGCTGCCGGAAGGACTCAGACTGGTGCCTGAACTGCTAAGCCAGACTGCAAAGCAGCCTCATGCTGGAAGAGGGAGTTGCTTTGAATGAGGCTGGCTGTTCTCGCTCCCCTTCTCCCTGGCAGACGCACACACGGGCTCTGTAACAGCATCTCCCCCAGATTCCTTCGCAGTCAGTGGAATTAAACTGGCTGATCAGGAACACCACCTGGGCACCTGGTGCTCGCTCTGCCCCACCTCAGACCCTGAGGGGTTGGGTTGGGCTTTTTACTAACGACTTTGCAGGGGGCTGGACAGGATGAGGAAGAGAGAACGGGAAGGAGAGACTCAGACAGAGAGAGACGGGGGAAGTGGGAGATCAGGGCACCAATGGATTTGGATTCTTACAGGAATGTCTTTCAGCACCTGGTTTTCTGCCTTAGGTCTCCCTTTCTTCTTGCCTTCTGTTTTGTCGCTGGTTGCATTTCCTGCAAACAAACACAGAACATGTGGCCCACAGCTACCCAGCCAGCAAGTCGAGACCTTGATTTCTGTCGTTGCACTAGACTCCTCCTGCCTATTAACAGGCACAGATAGTCCACATTTCCTAACCCTCCCTCCTGACTGTGCCGTGACTGTAGGGTGACCAGATGTCCTGATTTTATAAGGACAGTCCCGATTTTTGGGGCTTTTTCTTATGCAGGTACCTTTTACCCCCCACCTCCTGTCCCGATTGTTCACACTTGCTGTCTGGTCACCCTACGTGACTGTCCAAACTTCACACCACCACGATTCAGCCTGGATCTAAGCCAGGGTTAGAGTCAACCTCAGTGCACGCCAGCAGCCGAACTCCAAGGGCGGGAATTTCAAAACGCTCAGCTCTGGGTTCGCTCTGCTCCCGTTTAACCCATTGACTTCAGCGGGAGCAGAGCCGGGCCAAAGTGGAGTGCTCCTGAAATCCCGGCCCTACTCATCCGTTTCTTTTTGTCTTCAACAATAAACAGGCTTGGGCTGGAAAAAGGGGCCAAACCCTGATGACCAGGGAAGGAAACCGGGGGCAAAGATCCAACAACAGGACTGAGTAGCCCGAGCCAGGCTGGAAAACATAGGAATTGTCCCACCCCACCTTAATGCTTTAGAGCTCCGCTGCACTCCCACTCTGCCTGCACAGTGGCTCCCAGCAATGGACAGCGACGTAGCGATTACAGGTGTGCTTAGAGTGGAAGCGTTATGGCAGAGGAAGTGAGAGTTAGGAGGAGATGGCACGGGTAGGGGAGCGTGACGGGTTATGGCTATGGAGCTGAGTTGCAGAGACTGGAGGTGAGGCAGTGAGGCCAGGAAGAAGGAACAGACGATGGAGGAAAAGGATGGAGCCTAAAGAGAGACTACATGCCGCACATCATCTCTGTGAGGCTGTTTAGGGGGGAAGTTCACCCCTCTCCTGGGGGGCCAGCATGCAGCCTGTGAAGTGCTTACATCCTATCCTGAGGGCCTTGTACTCGGCCGACCCTTAGCCTGGTCTCAAGCCGTAGCAGCTTTGAGGCTCTTGCCCCTCGGTTCCCTACATGAGCCCTCACTCCCAGGCAATCCTTACTGGTCCCAGCGGGAGTCCAGCTCACTCTTGGGGTCTTTTCAGAGCCCTATTTACAGCGACCTCGTCTCTAGCTCCTGGCGGCGCTTCCCAAGACCCACCTCCGGGGCCTTCGCTCACATCCAGCTTGTAGGATCAGCCTGCCCTAAACAGGGGGGCTGAAGAAAAAGGTTCGCAACTGCCTCAATTACTGAGTTACTGGAGCTCGCTAGCAATCCCTGGGGAAACACCCCCCCACTCCCCCTGTGGCCAGTGTCCCCCTCGTAAGCTCCACTTCTCCATGGAGAGCTGGGAGCACGTTCTGGGTGTGTGCCTAATGGGCACTGCCTGAATGCAGGAACGCGCAGACAGACGGGGCACGTTCCAGCACCGGCCTAAATGGGACGATCATGATGTCTAGCCCTTGTTCTGGCTCCATTGTCCAGGGATGAATTGCACTGGAGCTGAATGAATAATTGATGGTTTGGGTCTGTCGACCCAAAACAATCCCGCCCGCCCCCCACATTTTTTTAGTATAGTTTTCCACGTTATTTTCCCCCTTTTCGTTTTTTAAAAAACAAATCGAGCTACATTTCAAAACGAAACATCGTTCTGAAAGGAAAAGTTGACATTTTCATTTTGAAAATATCGACGTGAAATGTTTCAACGTTAAAAAAAGTCATTTTTTGCAGCCAAAACTATTCATCGCATTCGACCCAAATTCGTGAATAGTTTTGGTCAGGCCGAAACTGCATTTCTTTTTACCAAATAAACGATTTGTCCGAAAAATGTCACCCAGTTCTAAAACTCATCCCATGTGAACTCAGATTGGATTATCGCAGTTTTTCCGCTATCAGACTTGCTGAATACATCAACAGCAGCAAGGTACCTACCCAAATGACCCTGGTTTGCAGAGTCCATCTGCCAAGCGGCTGTCCCTCAGGGCTGTATTTTCATAAAATATCCACTAGCATCCTGCATTACAGCCAGCATAATGGACCCTTAAAATAGAACCTTAATCAACAGGGTGAATCCTCTGAAAATTCCACTAGGTCGAGCTCCTTTGGTATCCAATGACCTGGGTGGGTCTGCCGACTCCTGCACCAGTGTCCCAATGTCGCTTCCTATCATTTCAAGCAGGATTGACGCTCTCCTTTCTAATTTCATACAACCCCACTTGAAAACAAAAACGGAGCTAAAGCTCCAGTTTGGCCCAACCCTACTCAGCAGCGGAGGATTATTGTCATGGGCCTGCCAGACTCAGAAGCTCAGAACCCTTCTGAACGGTGGAGCATGACAACGTGCACTTACATATCACAGTGCTGAACACTAGATGACTGCTTATGTCCTAACATTATGGTCTCCAGCTAGCAGCCAGGCGGCCTTCCCAGCACTACTCCAGTTTTACACTGAAATCAATGGAGCTACTCTAGGATAAGACAGGAGTAATACCGCAGAGAATCAGCGTCACCCAAGCAGGGTGGAGCCCTGCCCTTCCTCTTCCGCTGCAGATTGTCAGTGTCCCGGTTGGGCTCTTGGTGCATCAAAAATTTTTCAGGGGTCTACTCCATACCCCACGGATGGGGCAATTACATACTTAGATTCCTCATGAACATGGAGGACAAGACTACCCCAGTGCTGTTCTCCTGGCCTATCACATTAGCTAACAGCACAGATGGGGTTCCTTGCAAGAGGAAGGGGGCAGTTTCCTTCTCCTCCTCGCCTGCCTCTGAAGATTTGGGGATCCTAACACAGGACACGCCAGGAACATCCTCTAGGATGAAGAGGCACGGCCGTGCAAAAGTCCGCAAAGGAGACAGTTTTGCTGACATCCTTCCAATCTGTGGTCAGTGCTGCTTATTTTGCAAACAGGAGCTTTTGGAGTCGACTGAAGTATTTATTTACTGGCAAGGAATCAGAAGAGCCTCCAGTCATACTCTAAAGCCCTGGTCGAGTTTCTCTCGCGTCATTACTGAACAGGCTGTGTGAGTCCGGGTGAGCTAATGCACCCACAAAACCACTGGCTGTTGGTTTTGTTATCAATACAGTTGCTGACATGGCAGATTGAGTTTTAGGGGGCTTTAAATACGTACCTTAGAGGCGTTGGCCTTGTGCCTGAGGTGGTGGGTATGAATGCACCACAAAACATGTCCTCATTGTGCCTTTCTGGTATCGCAATATCTCTCTCTAGTCTAACTTCCAGTTCAGGAATCTCCGGTTAAAAACACCGTTTTGTTTCATTTAATATAGCGTCAGGTACAGGAATGGTCTAGTGCAAGATGGCAGAAGCAACTAAGAGTGACAAAAAATAGCAAATGCCTGTTTTTCAGTTATATTAAAGGACATATTAGTGATTTTTATTACATTTTCCATGTGCCCATTTCTTTGACTGCTAGCATTCTCCCTCTGTTCCTGCTGTCTCCATCTACACAGGGTACAGTTTAAAGCAAGCATTCAACAATCATAAGTCAGGGCCCCCAAAGTTATGAGATCGACTTTAAAAATAATACATTTTTGGGTTGGGAGTGGGGGTTATTTGCTTTCTGGTGTCTGAGACTTAAGGGGTCACATTTGTCCATAACTATGAAGTCTAAATCTTACGTTTGCTTTTTAAATGAAAGCTGCAATTCTCATTTAATAACATGACTCCAGGAGCTGGGGCTCTAAGAAAATTACTGTGAGAGTTGTGCTAAAATATGATCCTAGATATGATCCATATTGCTTGGCACATGCTTATCTACGGATTTCAGTGTGAGATGAGGGTGCTCAGCCCTTCTGAAAAGCCAGCCTCCAGGTTTTTAAAAATTTGGCAACCACAATGGAAACATCCAAAATTAGAAGCCACTTTTGAAAATGCAGGCCCCGGTGTACAGCAGAAACAACATGAATAGTGGAAACAAATTCTTAACGTTTTCCGTAACTAAATTAGACCTTATTTGCAGCTGTACTGGAAAGGTGCAAATATCCACAATCATGGTATAAAAACTTCAAAAGACTTTGGGACCAAATTGTCAAAACCGGACCTCTTTGTGTGCATGCGCAACTCTGCCTGCACTACCACTCGCATGCACAATTTTTGACACACAGCTGCTAAACTAAGAACGCTGACACATACCAACTCCAAGCCAAACACAAACGGGTTCTGAGCTTGTCAATCTTATCATTTGTATGAGCTAGTGGGAGTGTGCAAAAAAGTGTACACACCCCAAAAAGTGAAACCATCCCCCCTCCAGAGGGGCAGGACAAAGCCTGTCCCATTTAAGCGTTTCTTTGAGGGCTTAATTGCAACTTAAGTGGTGCACAGAGTGAATTTAACCCAAAAGCAGGTTGAAAAGACGTCCCTCTGCAATATCCAGAATAGGCCAGTAGAAACAGTAAGCAGTAAAATGAAGATTCAGGCTTAGATGCGGAGGTTTTAATTAAAGGAGGAAAAAAAACAGTGCTAGTAAATGCTCCATCTGAAGGGGAAACAAAAACAGCTTGTGGAGAACAATTTACATTTACAAAAAAACACCAACAGAAAAATCAAACAAAAAACAACCCAAGAATAAACTCTGCAAACTCACATGCTGTACGGCCAGAGAAGTCAAAGATTCCGGCTCAGAACCTGGCTCTAATTTAGAAGCTAGATCTGTGGGTTTTTTTCTTTTTCTTTTTTTGGAACAACTGTTACAAGTTAGCTGAAAGGCTACCTGGCTACCTACAAAACTTTCCCTCAGAATAAGCTGCCTCTCAAGTTTTATGCTGTATGCTCCAAATACCCTGGGGCAAAGTGGCATCTAGAAAATAAGACTGTTTAGTATTTTATTTCTAGTTCCTTAAAGTCATACCAGCTGTTCTGCTCAGCTTTGGCAGCCATGAACCCATCGTCCCGCTGATCCAGAACGATGTGTGTGTAATATGTGGCTTTTAGTCTATGGCACAGTTATAACCCTTACGGAATATAAAATAACTGCGGAAAGCTGAGCTCTCTGCCTTATAAAGCCACCTATCTGACCCCCCCGTAAGGAAACCTCATTGCTCCAGTACAGTTCTGGAGTAAGGTTTGCAGGTCCCCTTTCAAAACCATTATCAAAGTTCTGTTAAGAGTTTTCCACTTATTAGAAATTCTGTTTGTTGGTTACATATTTTTCTTTGCCTCCTGGATTCTGAGACTGTAAGGTGCACACAGGTAATAGTTTCAAGATTTTCTATGCAACCATGAGGGCTAGAAACTTCACTTTATTGTAAGTGAAAGCTGAGCTTCTCACATGACTCCAGGAGCTGGGACTTTAAGACCAACACCCAATATTGCAAGACTCACAGTAAAACAGCAAGAGTTGGCAACCCTGCAACTTCACTGTTCTCCCCTGTCAGGAGGGACAGTCCTTTCTGAAAAATATCTCT
This sequence comes from Malaclemys terrapin pileata, assembly GCF_027887155.1. Classification (NCBI taxonomy): domain Eukaryota; kingdom Metazoa; phylum Chordata; order Testudines; family Emydidae; genus Malaclemys; species Malaclemys terrapin. The sequence continues at coordinate 4,567,272 of NC_071516.1, forward strand.
TACTTTTCCACTTTGTCCCTCCGAAACACTCTGCCAGTTCAAAATATTCCAACGCAGCAAGAACAGCGTGCCCCTGTTTTTCTATGTAGTTCCCCAAGAAAAGAAGCAGGCCAGTGGGGAGCCTGGCATGTTTGGAATGGTTGGTGAAGTTCATCCTCTCTATATTTTTAAAAACTTTTAAAGACTTTAAAAACTTTTTTTTTTTTTAATTTAATTCCTTGTTCATCCATTTCCAGCACTGGCAGAGATGCAAATTGCTTCTTCGTCAGGGATGAAGAAGAGGGAGCAATTGGAGGCCTAGTCCAGAGGAATAGAAAATATATTGCTTTTTTCCCCAACATCTGGGCTCACAGCTACCCATCTGCACCACCTGCTAGCTCCACAGCACAGCTGCAGGGAGGCCAGCTGTGGTTAGTGTGGCAGGATTATGTACTGTATTGGCATGCCGTGCACAGCTCAGCGCTGCTGGTGTTAAACCCAGATTGTTTATAGTCATGTACAAGGGAGGTGCCTTGCTCCTCCATTCCCGCAGCTGTGCAGAGAAATGCAAAGTGTACATCTTCTAAAAAGTTGAGAGACAGGGTCAAACCCTGTACCTTTAAGGCACATGGAATTCTGTGCAGATTCTCTAGGTATCCAAAGCCCCTCATGGTCAAGACCAAAGCCACAGCATGAAAACCATGCTCTCCTTGAAACGGATCCCAGAACAGACAGGCTGGGCACAGGGCTTTGGAACGACTGCAAGTCAGAGAGCACCAGCAAAGCTTATTACTGCAGAGGCAACTTCTCCCTGGATCTGCACAAAGCTTAATTTCACACCTGCGAAATTAACCTTGTTAGGAACTAACACCCCACAGAACTCTCCCACCAGCGGGAATAATCAAAAGTTTTCGCTCCGTCACATTCATTTAAACCAGGAAGTTGAGGAATTAAAAATGGAGGGTGTTTTTATTTTATTTTAAAGACACTGACAAGAGCTGATACAGCAAAAACCAAAAAAGCCTTTAGACAGATTTAGTTCACTCTACTTAGCTCTGAGTAACACCACTCGGATAGCAATTATATGTCCATAATTAATTATTTTCTACCTCGCTGCAGCTACAAGCACTTGTGAGTGCTCAGACAATTGGGCTGCCCGTCGGAGCGTCTCTGACACCTAGTTTTGGGGTGGGATGGATGCTGACCTGTGGAATGGAATGTCTCATTCTTTGCCCCAAAGGTGCCTTTCATCTCAGTTTAAGAAGAGTTCTCAAACTTTTTCAGAGCCTGGACCCCTGTTTAATCCAGAGAGTGTCTCGTGAACACTCCCCTGCACGTGAGTCACCTCCCGTCCCACCGGTGATTTAATAACATCCCTGTAGCAACTACGGCAATTGCCTACAAGGAAAAGTAACACTTAGGCCAAGATTTTACCAAGTGACCATTTATTTTGGGGCCCAACTTGAGACATCTTAAAGGGGCCTGATTTTCATAATGTGATGAGTACCCATCCTAGGGCCCTTTAAAGTGTCTCAAATTGGGCACCTAAAATCACTGGAAAGAGCCAACTTCATGTAAGCAGCCAGTTTTCCAACATAAGAACGGCCATCCTGGGTCAGACCAAAGGTCCAGCATCTTGTCTTCCGACAGTGGCCAATGCCAGGTGCTTCAGAGGGAACTTCCTCAATGAGTGACTGTTCATCATCGCCACATGATTCATGGGGCCTCCACCAGCCATCAGCACAGGCAAAGTCCCCATTCTGTGCATCGCCACCGTGGCCCACAGAACAAAGCCAGATTAGCCAACAACGACTTCCACTAGGAAAAAAGAGCCATCTTCGGGCACCTGCATTCTCAACATGGAGCAAAAGCACCAACAAACTTCAGCCCAGTAGATCACCCAGTTGGCTGAACTTTCTAACAGCCATTCCTGGAAAGAGACGGGGACATCAGCGAATGCGCCGCTCCATTCTGCCAGCCGGGGGAGGAGAGTTTCAGGCTCTTCTGTGGACGGCACAAACTATCCATGTGACAAATCTCATTACAAATAAATAAATAATAATAAAAAATTACTCGCCATCAGGACCAAGAATTCACATAAACGAGAGTGCGGTATCCAGACTGCCTAGAGGCACGGTCCTGGCCATCCGAATGAGCTGCACTGTGGGGATGACAGAGACGTCCCTTATGTTGATGGATGGCGGAGGCCATGTGAGTCACGCCGTGCTGATGAAAGGTCACTTAATGGGGAGGATGAGCTTCCTGACTGGGTCTTGCCCAGCCAGGGCATTCGGCCCAAGATGGCAAGCTGCAGCAAAGTAACTCAAACTTATGGCAGGTTTATAGGTCCCTGGATAGAAAATCAACTTGCACCGGAATGACAACCTTTAGCAAACAAATCCCACTGGCCTCACACATTCACAAACCCAGCATTCTGGGCGGGTGACAAATGAGACCCAAGGCGCAATAGACTAGATAGACAGACAGCATTCAGGAGGTCTGCTTCCCTACCGTTCAACTGCCCCTCGGTTCAAGCCACATCATTCACTTCCAGCCCCAATTTCCCTACGTTCTATACAGATCTAGGGACCCCTCGCTTTACTGCAGAAAAGCATTTACATCAGCAGTAGACTCATAGACTCATAGACTTTAAGGTCAGAAGGGACCAATATGATCATCTAGTCTGACCTCCCGCATGATGCAGGCCACAAAAGCTGACCCACCCCCTTTCCCTTGACTCAGCTGAGATGAAACTGAGGCAGCAGAACGGGTCACGCTACCTAACCGAATCCTCTAGCATTTTCCCAGGTCTGCATGTAAAATGTGTGTCCCTCAGTCTGGGTCTTTGCTTCACACGCAGGCTTTGGCAGGCTGAAAGGTATGTCCCCTTCCCCTTGGTTTGGAAGGTGACGGTTCCAAGACCTACCCTATGCCCTGTCTCCTCCACCCCCTTTGCTTTGAGAAAAGAAAACCCAATTTCTTACCCAGCTTGGGGGGCTCAGGGGTCGGATTTACCCTCATCTCTGTCCTACTGCCTTCTTTGCTTGCGCTGGTTTTGCTGGACCCTGCAGCTCTCCTTCCACCTCTGAAGGAATATGGATCCGCCATCTCTAGAACGAGCAGAAGACATGTTAAAAACACACCAACCTTCTGCCTCGGAGAAAGCACACGCTACAAGCAAGAAAGGCATCTAGGGTGGAAAAAATATTAAACAGGACTAAATGTTCTCATTTAAAAAAGAAGCGGGGTATATTTGCAAATATTTGTTTTATGGTTGAGTGATACTATAGATATGGTTGAGGGGCTGCTTTCATTATAAACCCGTTTCCTCTACGCATACAAGAGCAAAGACTTTATTCGAAATGACGGGCTGGATTCCTACAGAGAAACAACGAACAAACGGCTTTTTCTTCTTTGCTTATTTCTCTGCTTTCGTGAGAAGACAACAAAAGAAAAAAAAAGTGAGTTTTAATGAACAGATCCTGTGATAAATTTCCAATTTTCGTTATGAATGGCAACCTCGTCTAAACTGAGAATTGTTAACGTTATCTAGATCCCCCGGATTAATAATTCAGTTTGGCTTCTCTGTAAATAATGAACATCAAACATGATCCCGAAAAGCCCGATCTCGCTTCCGTGGAAGCCGACAGCAAAACTCCATCAACTTCAATGGTGGCAGGAAGAGTCTTTGGGATTGCTGGCTGTTACAATTCCAGCCCGAGGGGGAGTATTTTCAAACACGCTGTAAAAACATCACAATAAAATGAATGGAGGGAGGGAGGGGTTAAAACAAGTGGCACGAACACATGGTGCAGACTTCTATCCACTAGGCCACCCATGCAGCAGAGACGACGGGGTCCTCCGGAAGTCATTAGCGGCAGAGGTCCTTATGGCTTTTATAGCTTGGAAGCCTCTGAAGGTATGTAATGAATCTGCTAGTGTTGAGGAACTGGTGATTTTAGGGCAGCAGGGGGCAGGTGGATCTAAGGGCTGGCCTGGAGAGGCAAGCAGCGTCTCTATAATTAGCGCATTGTGGAGACAAAGTAGATGGGAATCAATTGAAGCATAGCTCTTTCCCATTAGCCCAGCCTCTGTTGTAAAGGATGATTAAACAGACTATGCCAAATCCATCCCTGGTGTCATTCAGCTGAAATCAATGGGGCTGAACGAGGGATGAATTTGGCTCATCTGTTTACATTGGCAGTTTGTTCCTCTAATGCACAAGTCAATTTCCGATTGGGAGCTGAGTGAGAAGGCCAGATTAATCTCCCTGAGGACCCGAGGGCTTGACCCTGCCTTTTTTACTCAGGTGAATAAAGGTTGCATGGTCGGTCCTCAGTTCAAATAAATGGGCTGTGCAGGGTTGAAACGGCAATTCCATAACACACAGACATGGCCAAGTGCTGTAACTCGGGCTCTCAACCTTTCCAGATGACTGTCCCCCTTTCATGAGTCTGATTTGTCTTGTGTACCTCCAAGTTCCACCTAATTTCAAAGCTCCTTGCTTACAAAATCAGACATAAAAATACAAAAGTGTCACAGCACACTAGTACTGAACAATTGCAGACTTTCTCTTTTTTACCATATAATTATAAATAAATCGACTGGAATATGAATATCGTACTTACATTTCGGTGTGTCGTATATAGAGCAGTATAAACAAGTCATTGTCTGTATGGAATTTTAGTTTGTACTGACTTTCCTAGTGCTTTTTATGTAGCCTGTTGTAAAACTAGGCAAATATCTAGATGAGTTGATGTACCCCCTGGGAGACCTCTGCAAAATAGGCCTATGCACAGAGCCCAACCTGCCTGGCTCTGTGGCCAACTCACCCCTACTGTGTGGCCATGGGAAAGTTATTTAAACTCTCAATTTCCCAAGCTACAAGACAAGGATGCTAATATTTATCCACTGTCCAGGAGCAGGGGGAGGATTGATTAGCTAATGTTTGTAGAGTGCTCTGATGAGGCTAGGTACTGTTATTAGAAGGGGTGTGTGTGTGTATGTATGTGTGGGTGTGTGTGTGTTTGTTCTGATGAGGCTAGGCACTGTTATTAGAAGGTGTGTGTGTGTTTTTGAAAGTGGGAGAAGAAATAGCCCAGATCCGGGAACTTCTTCCAAAAGCTACTGTGCCTCTAACAGGGATCTTCACGTGAGCACAGATCCTTCAGTGCATATACGTTAATGACTACACATCAACAACTTTATACTTTTCTCTCTCAGGAGGGTATTTTGATGTCCCACAGAGCTGACACGCACGAATCACAAGGGCTTTGCCATTTTTAAGACAGATATAACGTTATCCCACCACACACACACCTGGACACAGACACTCTCAGGCTAGCCCATAAGAGCCATGCTGCCAAACAATTAACAGACACTGAGGCAAGGTACAAAGCACCTGAACGGACACTGTGATTCTGTGCCATCAGCTAAGGGGCAAATATTTTGTTCTCTCGATGGACATCACACTCCAAATGTTTCCTGGTTTGTGTTGTTTATTGTAGGGTTGCTTGTTTGTATTTACTATTTACTTATGCTTAGGTATTTGTTTTGCTCTTGGGTTTACTTGGGCAAGCTGCTCCTTTGTACTTATTGGACCCAACTCTACCCTCAATTACACACATCTACACCAGGAGTCCACTGAAGTCACTGGAGTGATACCAGAATCAGACCCACTGTGCACATCACAGTTTTGTAAATAACAGCCCCTAGCTCTTATCTTCAGTAGATCTCAAAGCTCTTTACAAAGGAGGCATCATTAGCCCCATTTTACAGATGGGGAAACTGAGGCACAGAGGGGTGAGGTGATTTGCCTAAGGTCACCCAGCAGGCCAGTTGCAGAGCCAGGACGAGAACGTGCATCGCTCCTGAGTCCCAGTCCAGTGTTCTACCCACTAGGCCGCACTCTTGCCTAGAGACCTTCAACTACAAGCACCTAAAAATTCAGACGTGCTTTTGCAGTTATTATTCATACTCTGCAAGTCTGCATTGCTGTGAAATTAAACATCGGTATAGCCCTGTAAATGCAGATGGTCCTTTACAGAACCCATGCTCCCTTCCCCCCAGAACTTACAGTCCAAACCGGCCAAGCCAAAGATGGGGCACATGTTCAGGAGAGGAAGGGATGCTCTGTGATCCCCAAACACCACAGCACCCATGTGTCTTGTCCCCTGGCTCCTGGCACAAACACCAGTCTCCCACCTCCATCTCTAAATACTCAATACCCCTCCATGCCTAACTGCTGCCTGCTCGGGTCCCCAACCAGCCTGTAGAAGCTGGGGCACCTGTGAGGAGTGGGGCATTTGTGGGGAGGTGCCACATTCCCCCTTATTCTGCGGCAGCAGGGCTCCCATCAGAGTCTTGCTCCCATGGTGCCTGAGTGGCCTCCTTCCGGTGGGAGGGAGAGGTTCAGAGCAGGGAGGGGAAGGTCACAAAGGCTCAGCGTTACCTGATATGGGGAAACCCCCTGGATCTGAAGGGGCCAGATGCCAAGGACAGCAGCCCTCTCCCTGAGCCCACCTAGCCCCATCCCCACACAGCCTCGGAGCTCCACACACCAGCAGCTTCCCCAGAGCTGCGGGAGGGGGAGGGAGGGAGGCTGGCTGCTGGGGCTCCCTCTGACAAAGCGTCCCCACGTAGCAGCGAGGCAGTTTCCCATCCTCTGCAGGATGTGCATATGTTGAAGGTGCAACCAATTACGCTCATTCATTCAGTCCAGCGGCACAGCTAAGGAACTGCCAAGTCAGCTCTGGTTTGTTCTTCAGTTAATATGGAGATATACCTATCTCATAGAGCTGGACGGGACCTTGAAAGGTCATTGAGTCCAGTCCTCTGCCTTCACAGGCGGACCAAGTACTGTCCCTGGCAGATTTTTGCCCCAAATCCCTAAATGGCCCCCTCAAGGATTGAACTCACAACCCTGGGTTTAGCCAACCAATGCTCAAGCCACTGAGCTATCCCTCCTCCCCAAACAATTAAACAGATCGGACGTTTCACCTCAGAACTTCCTACAAAATTCCTTTTTTTTGCATCAGTTTGCCTTAACTCGATTAACAAGAATCTACACGATGCTGGCCCTAATTACACACCAATAGACACACAGCTCAGCAAACCCAACTGGCCCATCTGAGCTGCCACAGCTCCCCCGCAGTTACGCGAAAAGAATGTTCATTGGTCTGTTCATCACGTGCTAAGGCCTCAACCCAAGTCCCATCCCAAGTAACGGCAAAGGTCTAGGGACCAGAATCATTTGGAATTCAGCTTGCGTGTAGGCACCTGCCCTTGCTGCTGCATGGGCCTCGTGGCGAGAGCATGAGACTGGGATTCAAGAGGTCTAGTCCCAACTCTGCTATTGGCCCGCTGGGTGACCCTGGGCAAGTCACTTTCCCTCACTGTGTGTCTGTTTCTCCAGAGATGACAATGACAACGGCCTTCTTTATCCAGTGCTTTGAGAACTACCGGTGAAATGCACTATAGGAGTGGGGGGAGGGACAGCTCAGTGGTTTGAGCATTGTGCCTGCTAAACTCAGGGTTGTGAGTTCAATCCTTGAGAGGGCCACTTAGGGATCTGGGGCAAAATCAGTACTTGGTCCTGCTAGTGAAGGCAGGGGGGCTGGACTCAATGACCTTCCAGTTCTATAAGATAGGTAGGTGTGTGTGTGTGTGTATACACAGAAGAGCTAGGGATTATTATTATCATATTGCACCATGCACATTATTCCAGGCAAACATTCCCACCGTGCTGCCCAATGTGCCAGATACAGGGTGACATTCTACTGCGGTGTCATGGGAAGGAAGGAGACATTTCAGGTGTTCTGCCTCCAAAGACGCTGGGCTGCGGAATCAACTGCAAAGCAACCAGCTCCTGCAAGCTCTCCATGCACGGAGTTGCCGTTGAAGTCTAGGCCAGGGCTACCAGGCACAGAGAGGTTGTGCAGAATTTTAAGAGGTGGCAAGGTGACTTTCATGGGACTCCTGGTGCAGGTCAGGACAGTGTGTGTGGTTTGTTCTGGGAGACGGGGTAACGTGCCGAGACTCTCCGACGTGTGGCTTGGTCGTGAGCACAGACACGAGGGTTAATCAGTCTCCAGATCAAAGGAGGAATTACAGCCTGGACTCTGCATTCTCTGGCATTTGGAGCTGAACAGAGGGAATCATTAGGTCAGCTCATTTAGCCACTGTGTCTGTTTGAGGTGTGTTTCTTAATTGTTATGATTTGTAGCCCAGCAGTGTCCGGAAGCCCCAACCAACATCAGGGCCTTATGGTGCTAGGCGCTGTACACACAGCCTGAGGCAGTCCTCGCTCCAAAGATCTTACAGCCCAAGCAGACAGGACTGACAAACGGTGGGAGAAAGGAAGCATTGTTATCTTCATTTTACAGAGGAGAAACTGAGGAATGGGGAATGACTGTGGCAGATCTGGGAATTTACTAGAGATCCCAAGTCCAGTGCCTTACCCAAAGAGCATCCTTGTCTGTGAGCAGCTTGCTATTCTGAACTGTATTGGTTATTAGAGATAATTATTCACAGGGATTTAATAAATAATTGATCCACAAAGTATGCCCTGTGACTTCCTGCACACAATGCATTCAATATTCTACTTTCGAGCCATGTTGATTAGCTTTGATTGGGCCCATAGGTCACATGGTATTGTTCCCGTTCCTTGACTGGATGAGCAGAACAGCTAGAATCCCATTTCTAGAGCAAATGCTCACATTAATAATTTAAAAGTTCCCTTTCCACAAATATTTTCTAATATCTGCTATTCCCTTGAAAATTCCTTCCAGTAAATTCATTCGCAGAAACGCAAACACAAAAAGGAAGGTCTCAGAGTAGCAGCCATGTTAGTCTGTATCTGCAAAAAGAACAGGAGTACTTGTGGCACCTTAGAGACTAACACATTTATTTGAGCATAAGCTTTCATGGACTAAAACCCACTTCATCGGATGCATGGAGTGGAAAATACAGTAGGAGTATATATATACATACATACACACACACACACACAGAACATGAAACAATGGGTATTACCATACACGCTAGAGTGATCAGTTACGGTGAGCTGGTAATAACCTTAACTGATCACTCTAGCGTGTATGGTAACACCCATTGTTTCATGTTCTCTGTGTGTGTGTGTATATATATATCCTCCTACTGTATTTTCCACTGCATGCATCCGATGAAGTGGGTTTTAGCCCACAAAAGCTTATGCTCAAATAAATTTGTTAGTCTCTAAGGTGCCACAAGGACTCCTGTTCTTTTTATAAAAAGGAAGAAAATTCAAAATACGAAGAGAGACTGTGGAGGTCTTCACCCAGCACAGGTTCAGATCAAACCCAGGACATCGTCTACATATAACTGCTTTGTGATTTAATTGATCTGGCTACACATGCATAAACATGCACACAGCACCTAACACAATGGGGTCCTGGTTCACGATTAGGATTTTAGGCGCTACGACAATACAAAATAATAAATACAACTACTACTAACGGTACTGACAAAGATCCAGTAGAAGACAACCTGACATGGCTATGCTCAACCTGCTAACACAATAAACCATAAAATTGCACATTCCTTACCAGACCAGGATAGCTCAGGTATACCATACTATTGCATATTTATAGTGTTTTAATGAGACATGCAATAGACCATAATACCTGTGTTTGTCGCATAAATCGAGTACATACTTAGACAATTTTTAATGAAGGGTCTATTATTTACTTGATAGACAGCAACATTTCCTTTGAAACCATTACATGGGAGACTGGGAGTCAGGACTCCTGGGTTCTTTTCTCTGTTCTCTCACTGTGTGAACTCTGAATGACACATGCTATGTAAGGAAACAGATGCAAGAGAGCGGTAGAGAAAATTTGAACTGAATCTAAGTCTGTGACTCAGGAACTCTCTTGGTTCTAACCACAGCCCCATCATGCACATATAGTGAAATTCACCCAAGGAATGGAGGTCCCATGAAAGACTCTCCAGGCATCATAGACATAGACTTTAAGGTCAGAAGGGGCCATTATGATCATCTAGTCTGACCTCCTGCACAACCCAGGCCACAGAATCTCACCCACCCACTCCTGTAATAAACCCCTAACCTATGTCTGAGCTACTGAAGTCCTCAAATCATGGTTTAAAGACTTCAAGGTGCAGAGAATCCTCCAGCAAGTGACCCGTGCCCCACGCTGCAGAGGAAGGTGAAAAACCCCCAGGGCCTCTGCCAATCTGCCCTGGAGGAAAATTCCTTCCCGACCCCAAATATGGCGATCAGCTAAACCCTGAGCATGTGGACAAGACTCACCAGCCAGACATCCAGGAAAGAATTCTCTGTAGTAACTCAGATCCCACCCCAGCTAACATCCCATCACAGGCCATTGGGCATATTTACCGCTAATAGTCGAAGATCAATTAATTGCCAAAAATAGGCTATCCCATCATACCATCCGCTTCATAAACTTATCAAGCTTAGTCTTGAAGCCAGATATGTCTTTTGCACCCCCTACTCCACTTGGAAGACTGTTCCAGAACTTCACTCCTCTGATGGTTAGAAACCTTCATCTAATTTCAAGTTTAAACATCCTGATGGCCAGTTTATATCCATTTGTTCTTGTGTCCACATTGGTACTGATCTTAAATAATTCCTCTCCCTCCCTGGTATATATCCCTCTGATATATTTAGAGAGAGCAATCATATCACATGGTCTCCTGTCAGGCTGCAGATGTGAGGTGTGAATGCCAGAGTGGGGCGTTTCACCCCCAGACATGGGAAGCAGCTACCAACACACAAGGACAACCTCCAGGCATTTGGGGGTCTTAGATGAAGAGCACCTGAAAACTCCCATTGACTTCAATAGGAATTGTGGGTACTTAGCACCTTTGAAAATCAGGCACTTTAAACAAACTCCTAATAATATCAGTTAAACCATGAGAGCCTGAGGAAGTTTGAGTATCGATGCCTCGAAAAACTTCACTTCCAAAAATTAAACCACAGCTTTTAAACAAAAAATGTACCTGTACCACCAAACCAACCACTTTGTTCACTCCATTTAATGCACACGCTCTCTTACAACAAACTTTTTTTTTGGGGGGGAAGAGGGCAGCTTAGAAAATCTCCAACATATTTTATGTTCCACCTAATTGCTTTTGACACCTTTCCTCCTAGCCTAAAATAATAACAAAATTACTTATATCTACATGGGGGCCAAATCTGGTACAACTTGATGGATTTAGTGGAGTCGCACCAGAGTAACAGAGCAGAAATCAACCCATCATATTTTAACCAAACTTCTCACTCTTTCATGGCACATGCTGGAACCAGGTGATCAATTACTTCCAACCTCTTTCCACCCTTTCCTTAGCTTTTGGTTGAAACCCTGTTGCGATTCACAATGGGGAGGAAGGGGGGAAATCGACAGATCTGAAATATAGCAGCGCTAGGAGTTCTGTTTATGACATTGGAACAAAGAAATTGACCCAGCGGACTCCCTGCAGTGGAGAAGAGATGGACCAGCCTTGTGATTTAGAGATCTCAGACCTAACTGCTACACAGGGAAGCTGAGTTCAAGTTTCCAGCGCTCTCCTGAGCAGCATGGGCCAGGAGATGCCAGCGAGGCTTTTAAAGCAGTGCATTCTACAATGCAATGTCTTTTATTCCAAAAACGAACTCTCTCTCACCAACACAAATGGCCAGATGAGGCGGAACAAGAGGGGAGCAAAGATTCAAAAAGCTCAATAGGACGGGGAGTCCCGATAATGCAGAGACCAAGGATGGGAGTGAGGAGAAAGCAAATGAGGGAGAGACTATTTACCAGAGGGCTCTGAAAAATCTAATTGTACAAGGTGACAAAATCTACATATATTTTTCAAACTTGCTTTCATGCAAACGTGTCTGGATAACATGAATTGGAGCTTGGAGAGTGTATCTCACTCTAATGCAGGACATATTCAACCCTGGCATAAGCTGGCACAAGTCCTATTAAAGTCCGTCGTGTTTTACACAGGTAAACCTGCTACCACCGTAACTTAACTTTTTCAGGCAATTTTTTCTCTGTCCTGTGAACTGATCTGGTGTCACTGGGTCCGGGGGGACCAGTGTTGACACATAGATATTGGCATTTCAAGGTAGCAGATAGGAAGTTGGCATGTTGCTTCCTGGAAATCTATGGCTATTTGAGTTAACATGACACTAACTGTAAGAGGGAAAACAGTGCTGTGCATAAAAACCCGTCCGTTTCCGCTCATCACTAAATATGCTGGGTCAAGTTAATGGAGTTACATCCACTGCCACCTGAATTTGGCCCTTACTATCTAACCCAGCATTTCCTGGCTTGATCCCCACTAGCTACTAATTGCCACGACCTATCAGTCCCCAGTGAGTCCACATGCCAATGGCCTGTAGGTCTTTAACAAATCCCTTTCCCCTGGCATACCAGCGTGACCTTCTCAGGTAAAGTGCTAATCATGGTGCAAAGGATACACCCGATGTGCAGCAGGCCAATATCCACTTGCTTTACTTATTATTAATCATTTATAAACTGCTGCAAATGTTCATGGCGTTGTTCAGGGGTAGGACGGTGCCAAAAAGGTCACAAATCCCTGCCCTGGAGAACGCAGAAGCTAACAGCACGAGGAGAGAGTCAGAAACAACAGCTAGCAGAAACCAATGGGCTAAACTGATGTTTGTTGTTCTTGTGAGTTTCTGACAATTCACTTTCCCTCAGTATTGATTATCGTTTCTTCTGGCTGTCGACGGGAACCAGGGCAACGCTCTGATGAATGGACTGAGCAGTTCCCTAGTTCCACAGCAATTTCTGTTAGTCTTTCTCCAAATCACGGGCTGATCCGCTAGTTGGTAACTTTCTTACAGAAATGTTCCGTGTTTTATACAGATATCCCGACGCTTTCTATAGGCACACGGCACTTAACCGACTAATTCCCTTCTTTCTCCAGCAGTGGAGGAACAACACGGCCACACAAAAGCTGCGCTGGAATTAAGGGCTGGTAGATTTTCCATGGATATCATTCAGTACTGCGGTTTGAAAGGACAGACCTAAGACCAGGTTAAAATGGGTGTCAATATGCCCATCTTTCATCACAATGCGTATGTGTGCACACACACGCACGCACACACACACAAAGCTTCTGATGGTTTAAAGTTTCTGTTTCAAACATATTAGATCCCGGCCCCCTGGCACCAAAGCTGATGGCAAAGCATGAAACCTAAAAGACATTAAACAGAATTAACCTAATCTGATTTATGGGATTCACAGCCCTGTCTGGCCTCCCTAGCCGACTGCCCACCTGGCATAGAAATCTCTGCCCCAGCCTATGTGAATGTTCGTGCAGCTGTAACGTCCCAGATCTGACCTCGCCTGCCCACGACAATGACAACCTGGAGAGAACGTCTCTGGGCTGGCTTTACAGAAGGCACAATTTAGCTGTAATGTTTCTGACCTAGCCCGTCCTATGAAAACATCCAGCCAGCTGCCATGTCCCTGCTGGGAGTGTTCAGCTGACAAAATGCCCCTACCATGCCCAGCCCATGTCAATGTCCAGTGGATATAACATCCCTGGTCTGGGCCATGGGAGTGGCCACCTGGAAGTACTGTCTCTGATCTGCTCCATCCTTATGGGTGCCCAGCCAGCTGTCATGTCCCTGTCTATGTCATTACCTGCCTGCATGCTTTGCCCTTTGCCTGACCTACCCCTCCCAGTGCCCACCTGGCTGTCATCCCCCTGGGTTCCCCATCTGGTGGCCACATGACTCACATGACCTTGGCCTGCCCTGCCCAGTTGTGTCCACCTGGCTGCCATGTGACCTGCCCAGGTGTGAGCTGAGCTCACCTGCCTGTACTCCGGCCCCCCTCTCCGGAGCTCAGCTGGCCGCAGGCCCCCCCGCCTTGCAGTCCCTCCCCCAGGCTAAGGTGTGGGCAGCAGGGGCCGCCCCACGTGGATGTCACCTGTCACTGCTGGGGGAGGCTGCAGTGAGACTCAGGGGAGCAACTTCCAAGCCCCCTTCTTTAAAGTGCCAACGCTGCAAAAAAAAGAAAAAAAAAGAAAAAGAAAAAAACCCTTGCACTCCCAGCCCCCCCCCCCCCCAGATCGCCTCCTCCGCCCCCTGGGTTTAATGTCCACCCTCCATTAAGAAAAAGGGAGGGGCGGTGGGGTTGGTTTTTTTTTTTTTTTTTTTTTTTTTTTCAAAAGGGAGGGGGCGAAAACTATTTTTATTTCTTGTGCCTGGGAAAAATAATTAAGGGGAGGAGGAAAAGGCAGTGAAGCAAAATGGCGACTTTTTTATGTAGAAGGAGGAGAGAGGGAGAGGGAGAGAGAAGGCAAGGGGGGGGGGAAGGAATCCCAGGCGCGCCGCGAAAGGAAGCAGCAAAACCCTCGGGAGGGGGCGACCGGGCCCGGGGAGGGGGCGACCGGGCGGAGTAAAAGCAGGGCCAAGGGTGGAAAAGGGCCGGGGGGGGCGGGGGAGAGGAGGAGGGTTGCCAAGGGGGGGGCTCCTTACCTCGGTGCTTGTGGCGAGCTCTCCAGGGCCCCCGCACGCACACACACACACGCGCGCTTGGAGCGGGCGAGGCGCCGCTGGCTCGTGCGCGATCCCCCGCGCCCCCCTTCCCGGCTACCTTTGACAGTTTTACGGTCGGGGAAGAGGGAAGCAACTTGCAACTCTCGCGTTATTATTTTAATACTGCAACAAGCCTCCGCTCGGAGACAGTGGGCTCGCCCCCCCCCCCTCCCCGGGCGCCTGGGTGGAGACGGGGGGGCTTGGAGAGGCGAGCGCGGGCACCCTGCGATGCGCCCAGGGCGCAGGAGGCAGGTGCGCCCGGGAGCAGCCCGCTTGGAAAGGTCCAAAGGTGGGAAGTGGACAGCGCTCGGGGCCCTCTTCTTGCAAACGTGGGGCCGGGCAGGGGGCAGAGGTGCAAGGCACCCGCTGCCTGGGCGCCCGAGGGCGCAGGGGACTGGAGCTGGCTGGCAGAGGGTGGCTCTGCCCAGGCCCCTTTGGATCAAGGGGATAGTCCAGCCTCCACCCCGGTGGTCCTCCCAGACTCTGGGTTTAATTTACAATGGGGCTGTGTGTTGTGGGTGCAAACAGACCCTGGTTCCCCACAGGTTTTCCCTCTACTGAGGCTAGACCCAGAGGGGCTGTGCCCCACCCTGGTTAATTCTAGGGATGTCCCTCCCAGGGGGGGCTGAGACCCACTGAACCAAACTGTAAACCCTGTATTTAATGGAGACCCCTTCAAGCCAGGGAGTGCAGCAGCACCCCCAGTTCCAGCACCTATGGTCCCTCCTCTGCAGAAGTGGACCCCCGGCACATACCCACCCGTTACTTAGCCCTAGCAATTGGGGGCACATGCTCCCAGGAATCTGGATTAAATAAGCAAGATATGAAAGGGCAGTTTCTATCTCAGGAATAAAAGAGAAACACCCCTGTCCGTACTGTCCCAAGTATTTCTGTGGCACCCGAGGGGGGAAGTTAAGCACCTGGATAAGAATTTGCAGGAGGAGGGCCTGTGTGCATAGAGTGCTTTGCAAGCGTATAAGACAATGGTCTGGATTGTTCTCTATCAGGTAGCTTGTGTCCTCGTACAACCCTATGGAAAGGGAGTGCCCACTGATACCACCACATCAGAAGGGTAAAGCTTCCCAGCCGCCTTGCCCAACTGCAAAGGAGACCAGGTGCAGAGCAGTGGAGAAGCAAGCCCACTCTTCCAAAGAGTTCAAAGTCTAAGGGCCTCATTGACTTCAGTTGGAGTAGCACAGCAGGGAGGGTTTGGCAGGATCGTGCCCTCCAGGAGCAGATTACTCACAAGCAGATCTTCATGAGCTGACCCGAGGAGGGGGTGGAAAAAGAGTGCAGTGAAACTATGAACAGAAGAAGATGGAACCAAGCCAGCGTGCCGTTGGGATCAATGATTATTATTGCTATTGCGAAGGCACGCAAGGGCTAAATCAAGCTCAGCTGTTGGCATCAAAACTGAGATGATTTTCTGGGGAGGAAAAAAAAAGTCTCACCCAGTGTCAAGTCCTGAAAAGAGCGAGTCGCCCACAGCTGGAGTTAATTAGAAGGGAGTCAGAAGGTAGGGTGGAAGGTTAGGCCCATGACCTGTCTGTACGTAACGGGGAGGTCGAGTGGTTAGGGAACAGGGAAAGGGGAGTTAAGAAACCTCAGACCTTGGAACATGTGTTACCGCTCCGTGCCTTGATTTCCCCATCTGTATATTGAGGATAAGACCAGGTGCTGTATAAGTGCCAAAGATTGTTACTGTAAAGATAATTAATGGAAATTACAGCTGTACCCAGAATTTGAGAGCTGTCATGCTGGGAATCTTGAGTCTAGTTCCTCCTTAGAACAAATGCCATTGGCTTTCTTGGCTGGCATTTAAGACAAGCGCACTCTCACAGACTGGCAGAATGGTTGGTAGATTTTCCCCAGGCATTCAGTGTCCCAGACCCCATCCTTTAAGTACCTTTTGTCACAGTCCATGTAGTACCACACACACCCGGCATTTATACCTGAACCTTCATCCCTGGCTCTCAACGTGATTTAGGAACTTTTGTGGATTAAGCCTCATGCCACCCATCTGAAGTATTATTATCCCCATTTTACAGATGGGGAAACTGAGTCACAGAGCCATGTGATAAAATAGGGCCCAATCCTGAAACTACTTACAGGAACTACTCACGTGAGTAAAGTTATATGTGTGCGTGCATGCTCCTAAGGACTGCCCCCAACCCAAGGTTAGCAAAGCCAGCAACAGAACCCAGGAGTCTGAGGCCTATGTCCTAACACTAACCTACCCCAGCTCTGGGCTCTATGAGGACTTTTCCACCACCTCTTGCTGCAAGCAGCACACCCAGGGAAGGGGAGCCAAATTTAGCAATTTCTGCTGCAAAAAGCCTTGGAAGTAAAAAAAAAAGCCTCAGAAAAGTTCCTGCATGGTTCCTGGCCCTGACAAGATTGCTCAGGTCAGCTTACAGCAGGGGGTGAACAGGGAGGGATTTTCATTTGCTGGGGGAAGTTGGCACAATGTGGTGTGCAGATGAATAGCTAACACTCCCCCCCGCCCCCCCCGCCTTTTGATGGTGGCAGTGGAAATTAACAACTGCGAGTATGAAGAGCCTTCTGAGATCTCAGAAGATACCGTGCAGCTGTGTGTTAAAACTTAGGGCCAGATTCATCCCTGGCATCTACTTCACTGAGGCCAGTGGAGTTATGGCAGAGACGAAATGGGCCAGTGGGGTGTTAATGCCGGAAAGCTAAAACAAGAGCAGCTTTTCTAACCCAGTTAGTGGGGAAATTAGATGTACGAGCCGAGCCCTTTCAAACCTCTCATAATTAGGGCCCTACTAAAGTCACAGTCTATTTTGGTCAATTTCATGGTCATAGGATTTTAAAAATCGTTACGTTTAATGATTTCAGCTGTTTCAATCTGAAATTTCACAGTGTTGTAATTGTAGGGATCCTGACCCGAAAAGGAGTTGTGGGGCCTGGGGGGGGCTGCAAGGTTATTGTAGGTGGGTAGCAGTACTGCTACCCTTCCTTCTGCGCTGCTGCTGGCGGTGGTGCTGCCTTCAGAGCTGGGCGGCTGGAGAGCAGCGGCGGCTGGCCGGGAGCCCAGCTCTGAAGGCAGAGCCAGCAGCGCAGAAGTGAGGATGGCCTGGTATGGTATTGCCACCCTTACTGCTGACTGCATAGCTGGGCCTTCAGTTACCAGCTGCCTCTCTCCAGCCACCCAGCTCTGAAGACAGCAGTAAAGGTGGCCACGGTTACTTCTGCGCTGCTGCTGGCGGGGCGCTGCCTTCAGAGCTTGGCGCCTGCCCAACAGCCACCACTCTCCAGCCGCTCCGCTCTGAAGGCAACACAGAAGTAAGGGTGGCAATACTGCGACCCCCCTAATATAACCTTGGGACCTCCCTGCAACTCCCTTTTGGGTCAGGACCCCCAATTTGAGAAACGCTGGTCTCCCCTTTGAAATCTGGGTAAAAGCACACAAAAGACCAAATTTCATAGGGGAAGACTAGATTTCACAGTCTGTGACACGTTTTTCATGGCCATGAATTTGGTAGGGCCCTACCCATAATGCATTGAGACTGGCTTGGAGCCGGCCATCAAGAACGCAGTAAAACACAGCTGCTAGCATAGTGACTAGTGCCTTAAAAGGCACGAAAACAATCTTTGATTTGTTAATTTTTCGTTCTCCTTTTGGTCAGGGCCCCGTTGGGCGGGCTTCTGCCATTTTCAGATGGAAAGTGCAGGGGGGAGTCCCACCTAATGAATCCCACGTCAGGAATCTCCTAGTGGGTTCCCTTCTTGTCTCCATCCCAAGGAAAGAACTTAATGAACATCTGTGCCGAGCATATAACTGTATGCTAATAATAATACCTCATAATTAGACCAGGGGGCAATAAGTGAAGGACCAGCCCACCTTCTTGCTATAAAATGAGGCATATCTGGGGCAGCATACTTCCCAGCCAAGCAGCCGGATGTGAAGAAAGGCAGGGAAGGAAGCCGGGAAAGCTGTTCCTGTCAGACAGTTTCATGCACCCAGTGGGACCGTGAATCATCTTGAGCACGCTCAGAGACTCCTCCTCAGGACAAGGCCGCAAACCGAGTGCAGATGCCTCCTTAAACGCTCCTCCATAATATCCCATATGTTCCTCCACTACCGCCCACGCCTACCACACGCACACCTCCTGAGAAACACCCCCCCTGTGGACAGCACACTGGGCTGCAGAACAGGAGCTCTAAGGGAATCAGAAAGTATCCAGCCCCCTGGAATGTGCTCTCCCTCCTTGTCATTGCCTTACGAACATGATGTAGTGGAGCCCTTGCTCGGGTGCCATGAAGTTTGCTCACAGCATTTTCTACGTATGAGCTATGAGTGCAAGGGAAGCCTAACCACCTAGAACAGCATTAGTAGGCTCGGATAGCAGCCAACCGCAGGTTTGACTGAGGTACCTACCTCTTAAATAGTAACTGTGATGGACTTTATATTATACTATTTTCAGACCATGCTGGGACAAGGGGAAGGGGGGCAAGAAATTAACTTGGAAATCCCCCCAGCAAATTTAGAACAGATGTTGGGAAGCTGTCTGCAGGCAGAGAATTGTAACCATGTGCAATAGCCTTCCAGGAGGGGCGGCAGGAGCCAGAGGGAAGGAAACCTCGGAGGTCCTGTACGGAGCAATTAGGAGGTGCTGGCGGAGCGCTAGAGGTCTGAAAGGGGGAACGAGCCACGAGGAACTGCTTAGCTTCCCCCTCTCCTGGGATTTGTAAAAAAGATTATTGGCGTATAACCTATGCACATAAAAACAGAGCCACACAGCGTGGGGGATTTCATCAAGGCAAATCGCCCAGCACAGCCAGGGGCAGGAGAAGGCGCTTTGCCGCTTCATTGTTAGAGATCAGCTGTGAGCGCTGCAGCCCAGATTCTGATCTATTGCACGAGTGTAAGTGTGAGGTGATGCCACTGAAATCAACAGCTACTCTGGATTTACACCAGTGTGATTCAGATCAGAGTTTGGCCTCTTCTTATAATGTGTATTAGAGGGCCTAAGAGTACACGTACAGAAGAAGAAGAAAAAGTCAGTCACTCTTAGTCTAGTTTTACACCTGATTCACTTTGGCATAAAACTGGAGTGGGGAAATCAGGCCCATAACATAGAGCAGGGGTCGGCAACCTGTCAGAAGTGCTGTGCCGAGTCTTCATTTAGTCACTCTAATGTAAGGTTTCGCGTGCCAGTCATACATTTTAACGTTTGTAGAAGGTCTCTTTCTAGAAGTCTATAATATAGAACTAAACTATTGTTGTATGTAAAGTCAATAAGGTTTTTAAAATGTTTAAGAAGCTTCATTTAAAATGAAATTAAAATGCAGAACCCCCCGGACCGGTGGCCAGGACCCGGGCAGTGTGAGTGCCACTGACAATCAGTTCGCGTGCCGCCTTTGGCACGCGGGCCATAGGTTGCCTACCCCTGACATAGAGGGTCTGATTGTCCAGTGCTTTGCACCTTTGTCCCCATTTACACTGCATGCAAATTGGGTGTGAAACAGCCAATTTAGAATTGTGGCAATTTTCCCCCATTTTGGGGGGCAGAAGGAAATGACTACAGAAGGTGCAAGGCAGTGGAGGATGAAGCAATCAAAGGATGTAAATTAAATTGATTTGCAGACCCGGCGACGAGGAAAGCAATTCCGTGGCCAGGATCAGATAAATATTTGCACAGAGACCATCTTACCATGCTCTCTGTTTAAGCCTTTTCATTTTTACACATCCTCTTCCATCCTAAAATACATCTGTGGTTCCTTCCCTCCCTCTTGCAGTGGCTCTCCTGCATTTCCAGGCGGGACGGAGAAGTGATGCTGATGATCTTGAAGGGGGGAAACCAAGGGCATTAGTCAGAGCGGGGCAAAACAAACAGCCACTATCATCTCAAGAGGCAAAGGCAAATTAAAGTGATATTAAAGATAGCCTTTGCTGGCAGCTAGTAACCCTGCTGTTCCACAGGCATTCAGCTCATCATTTATTAACTGTTGGCAAGGGAGGATTTTGCTGAGAGCTAAAACGATGTGACCTGAAAGGGCATCATATGGGACAAATGCCTCTTCACACCCATGTCTCTGAATGCTTTTCTCACTCCTGGCTTGTCCCAGTGGAGGGATCTCCATGGCTCAGAAGGACAGTGCCCTACAAACTCGGTCTTGCAAGGTATTGAGCACTCAGTGGGAGTGGAGGGTGCTCATTACCCCTCATAAAATGCTCAGCACCTCCAGGGTTCAAGTCCTACCCTTCTGCCAGTGCTGGAGACGAGTTGAGATTCCTTTCTAGCTCTCAAGTGTCAAGAAGTTTGGCGAGCTCAGACCAGCCCTTTCTGGTTCGCATCACAAAACCACCCGCAAGATTTGGCACGGTGCAGCCTGCCATGGCGTTGACCACAAACTGTCCCCACCTGCGGGCCTGTGCAGTAGGGCTCAAGGGGTCTCAGATCCGCTTCAGAAGAACACCGCTGCCGTCGGGGCTAATTTGCTCCCTTGTTGGTAGTCGCAGAGAGGCCAAGGACTGAATGGAGCATGGAGACTGAACTCCCCTCTCCAAGCTGGGTCAGGAGTGAGACGCACCAGCAGGGCAGTCTCTGGAAACTTGCCCCGCCACTGCCCGCCTGTTCTCTGGATACAAAGAGGACTCCGGTCTCCAGGGTTGTCAGGGTGGCATCTTTGGCCGGCAGTCGGTTCAAGCTATTTATAAAAATATGGGCCAAATTTCTAGCAGCGTCTGAAAAAACCACAGAACACGGAGTGCCCCACTAGAGGGCTCACAAACCATTGAAACCCTGTTT
This sequence comes from Malaclemys terrapin pileata, assembly GCF_027887155.1. Lineage (NCBI taxonomy): Eukaryota > Metazoa > Chordata > Testudines > Emydidae > Malaclemys > Malaclemys terrapin. The sequence continues at coordinate 4,588,605 of NC_071516.1, forward strand.
TTGTAGCTCCAGTGAGTCAATGAAGCGCTGCTGATTTACCCCCACTGAGGATCTGGCCCTATTTTATTTATTTTGTAAAGAGCGATTGATTTTGCTTGTTTAAGTAACAAATAACTCCACAGTTCAAACTCTAGCTCCTGAGTTGGAGTAAGCCGGTGGAGCTGTGTTGACTTCAATGGTGCGAAACGGTTTGCAGCAGGTGAGGGGCTGGACAAAGGGTCACAAACTCTGAAAGCAGAATCCATAAGTGCCCATGTCTGCCCAAGCAAACTGGAGAACTGCACATGCCAACAGGGAAGTAGCTGAATTTGCAAAAAGCCAGAAGCACCCGATTTGCATGCACAGTTTTAGAGCAGCATCACAAATGTGGTGGTTTTGCACAGGTGCGCTCAATTACTGCTGGAGCGTTTGGAAACGGTGTCCCGAACTCTGCGCTGGTGCTTTATGCATCTTGAAAATAATTTATATTTTTATTTTTTCATAGCAAAAAATATTTACTATGACTTAAACTCAAAGTGCACACAACAAAACAAGCCCAATAGCAGATTGTAGACAATACATCAGGGGTGGGCAAACTACGGCCCGGGGGCTGCATCTGGCCCTTCAGATGTTTTAATCTGGCCCTCGAGCTCCTGCTGGGGAGTAGGGTCTGGGGCTTGCCCCACTCTGTGCTCCAGATGGAAAGTGGGGTCAGGGGTTGGCCCTGCTCCGCGTGGCTCCCGGAAGCAGCGGCATGTCCCCCCTTTGGCTCCCACACATAGGGGCAGCCAGGGTGCTCCGCACGCTGTCCTGCCCCAAGCGTGACCCCCGCAGCTCCCATTGGCTGGGAACCACAGCCAATGGGAACTACAGGGGCGGCGCCTGTGGACAGGGCAGCGTGCAGAGCCACCTGGCCATGCCTCTGCATAGGAGCCGGAGGGGAGAAATGCCGCCTCTTCCGGGAGCTGCTTGAGGTAAGCGCTGCCCGGAGCCTGCATCCCTGTCCCTCTTCCTGGCCCCAATCCCCTGCCTCAGCCCTGATCCTTCTCCCACCCTCCAACCTCCTCGGTCCCAGCCCGGAGCACCCTCCTGCACCCCAACCCCAGAGCATGCACCCCCAGCCGGAGCTCTCATCTCCCCACCCCAGCCCGGAGCTCCCTCCTGCACTCTGAACTCCTCATTTCTGGCCCCACCCCAGAGCCCACACCCGCTGCTGGAGCCCTCCTCCCCTCCCCACACCCCAACCCCCAATTTCATGAGCATTCATGGCCCGCCATACAATTTCCATACCCAGGTGTGGCCCTTGGGCCAACAAGTTCGCCCACCCCTGCAATACACGGATTGGATGAATTCCATATTTAACGGCCTAACTTCCTACGTTCCACCTAACTTCGCCCTTCTTTGTTTTCTCCCATCCAGCTCTCTCACTTCACCCTCTCTCCAACCGGATTAGGGTAGTATCCCTTTAAACAGTTTGTGAGCCCTCTAGTGACGCTCACTGTGTTCTAGTCAGTCAGAGCAGCAGCACGGACGTAGCTAGGCCTCCGATGTTTGTGTGCACGTCCTACACGTGGGTCTTTGGGACTCAGCTGTGCCCGCGTGGTTTATTCATCTCGTTCTGGGGTGAGAACACCCATGCCCTAAATTAAATCCCATTCTTAGGGCCCACTCCCGCCAGCTGCTAAGAACCCTCCACTTCTAGTGACTCCCACCTTTGGGCCCTCAATATCAGTTGAAAGACACAACCCCCCACAACTGGGTGAATGAAGGACAAAGTAGCACCCCAAGTCTTTAGCCGTAACTCCAGATTTCTCTAGTTAGTTCAAGACTGACGTGGCAAGACACTTGGGTGAGAGTTAAAAACAGACGAAATAGCTTTCATATTGGAGTCGGAAACGTGCCCCAATGGCCCAGAACAGCTATTTCCTAACGTGCAGGGATGAATCTTTGAAAATTCAGCGTCTGCTCAGACACACAAGTAGGTGTTAAGCCAGTTTTGGGACGTGTATTATTTCTTCATTAAACTGGAACGGTTCCTCTTCCCCCCAGGTCTATCCTGTAAGTAGGTTGTTACACGGTGAATAATTTTAAAACACATGTTAATACCCAATAGGCTGTAACAGCTTCTTTCAGACCCATTAAATCTGTTAGAATCAAATAGAATTTAGATTTATAGAGCATCTTTCATACCCCAGCACTCTCGAGGCACTTTACAAAGTAACAATAACTCCTAGGAGCGCAGGGACCATATAGGCAATGAAGTGGCCGTGAAGTCTGCATACACATGCACACTTTTGATGAGGGCAGGTGGCCATCTGCTCTCCTCAGTGCAAAGGGACCTCTAGCTGCTTCAGTGCTACGTAACGAGGCAACAACTCCTCCAGTGCTGCCCACGGACCAGTATGGCCCTGATCCTCCTTCCAATTTTAGTCAATGACAACAATCCCGTTGGGCTCTCGGGAACAGGGGCAGGTCCTGCCTGCAGGTTAAAGCGCATCACTGGAACGTCAGCACTTGGTGGCTGCTGTGGGAATAGCAACAGAGCAGTTAACGTCTGGCTTAATGGGTCGTTCAAGGAATGGTGCCGCTAACAGCACAACGGATTTTGTGTGGGGCTGCAGGTTCAGCCTGCTTCCAAGTCTCTCTCCATCTTCCAGGCCAGAGGGCCAGCGCTAATGGTAGCTGCCTATCCCAGGCCAGGCCTTTGGGATGTTTCGTTGGCCATGCACGGACTCCCATGCAGCGCAGACACAATCATAAAGCGTATAGCCACGTCCCTCACCTCAGACTCTCACTTTCTCCCTGGAGGGAGTTTGCTGTTTCCTGCACACAACAGTCCTCACCATCGTTTTTCACCACAACGGCCCAGTTCACAGGGATTAGAGAGACTGGTAGCAAGTGATCAAAGGGATCAACAACAGTCACTGTTTGCTATCACCCTTAATAAAAATAAATAAATCAACCGAGTGCAGCTTGGCAGTGTCATAGCCGCAGCTCGGAAACATTTGAGGTTGCTCATGGTTTAGGCTGAGGCAGTGCGATATCAGAACAAAGGCAGAATCGCTAATGGTTTGTGAAACAGCACCCGGGCTATCTTCAGACCTCCTTATGAAAGGCACTTATTTCGCAGCATGTGCCTTTGATTGCAAACCGAGGCCAAGACGATTGTGTGTGGTATGAATTATGCTGATGTTTTCCTGTGCTTGCATGCACTCAGCAAATATAAGCAAAAAAAAAAACCCAACCCCAAACCCGACCAGATTTAATTTTAGATAGAGCGAGGAAGCAAAATGGCTGCGATTGCAAGCAGAGAAGTAAAAAGAGGGGAAGGTTAATGGAGAATGTTCCTCCCTGAAGAGAGAAATGAGGCCACAGAAATCAAAACACTGAGTTATTTATTCTTTATTTGGCATTATCGGTGCACTGTATGATAGGCAACAGAGACCATCCATAGAGACCCTTGCCCTGAAGAAACTACAGTCTAAAAGCTGGTCTGATAAGGTGCAATGCAGAACAAACCCAAGGGGGAACATGGCATTAAAGTTGGAATGTTTTGTGGGACAGATGTGGTTAGAGGCATTTTTACAAAGCTAGGAAGTGATAAAGCTTGATGTATATTAAATGGGAGGCTGTTCTATGCCTATGGGGAGCATGAAAGATGATAAAGGGACAGAATTTCAAATAGGATAGGTATGCAATTGCACACCAGTTTTGCACACATCCTTGCTGGGACAGCATGCACAACTACCGGATTTGCATATGCAGTTCCTGGGTTTCTGCTCACAGTTACCCACCTGACACGCACAATTGCTGGGACTGCATACTCAGTTACCCACACAAGCCAGGTAAATGCACACCACAACTCATTGAAAATGTCGCCTGAAGTCTACAGTCGGCAGCAAAAGGCATAAAGAGAGTGGTTAATGGGAAGCAGAGCTAGAATGCAAAGATCGGGAATTCCCTATAGTTAGCACACAGGTACCTTTCTATCAAATAGGGCAGATGCTCTACGCTTTACTTTTACACATTCAGGTATGAAACATCATCCTAGCAGGGGATGCTGAAGATGCCACTCATTTTTCCTCAGCTTCTCCCTACCCCTCCCAAAAAACAACAAACACCTCTTCCCTGTGAAACCATGTCTGCAAGGACCTCAGTCCTCATGGACCACAGGGAGCCAGGATTATGATTCTGCTCACAAAACTCGGCCTCTCGGTCAGCCACATAACGTCTGTCTGTGTCTCTGAGCTCGCGACCCGGCGGGTTCTGCCCACCTTGCAGCCTGGGAGCACGTTTTGGAACTCTTTGGCCTACCCGAGCGTCAGCATGCGTGGATATGCGGGTCGGGGAGGGTTGACTTATGGAGGGCTGGTGGGAAGGTTAGCTGGTCCTGCCCTTTGCTTGGATAATTGTTTGGAAACGAATGGCCTGTCTCTCTCCTATAAATGAATCAAGCCAAAGCGGTTAGGATAAATTATGTTTGCCAAGCTCGTGTCGTTGAGCTTCCTTCAACAGCTTCCCGGCAGCCACGGTAAATCAAGTGCTGACTTGGGGGTGGGGGGAGTGCGGTTGTTTAATCAAGATTTATGATGCAGTGATCTTTGCCCGGTGCTTGTTAAACGCATAATACACTTAGCCCTGTGTCAAAGGCATCCAGAAACTCTCTTCTGTTTGTGCATGCCACAGAGCTTGGAGATGGAAATGCATCGATCTGCTCTGCCACACCTAGTCCAGCACCCTGATACTCCAGGTCTGTCCCCTACATTTCCTACTGCTTTGTCCAGCCGAATTATGAAGGTCCCAAGCAAGAGGGTTCCACCCTTACCCTGGGGAAGCAGTTCTCTCTCTTAGTGGTGGGAAGGTTTTTACTACCGCTGGTCAAAAGTGTTCCAAAAAAACTTTTGTCTTCCAATGGAAAATGTCTTTTTGACCAAAATGAAAATTTTCACACACACAAAAAATCACTTTGAAGTTATTTTTATTTTTGGACAATTTTTCAAAAAGAAAAATTTGGGTTCCCCTCCCTCGCCCTGAACAATTGTTTGGCTTGGGTGAGGGAAACAAACCAACCATCGCCCTTCAACTCACTCCTAGACTTCCCTTCCCCCTTTTCCAAGGAAGGAAAGTTTAAAAAAAAAGTGAAAGTGAGCAGAGTTTATTTTTCCCCACTGAAATAAAATGAAATATTTTGAAAATATTTCCTCGAGAAATCTTGTCTCAAGTACAATAGGTAAATAAGTCATAGAAACATTTGAACAACATTTTTTATCCCAATTTTTCACAATCTGCAGTCACCTTTTCCCAACCCACTCCCACTTTCACACTCTGGGCCTGCCAGAAGCCAGCGCAGAGGAAAAGTGATGCCATGAGTGGTTATAGGGTGACTAGAAAGTGAGCAGTTCCTGGAGCGAGGTATATTTCAGACCACATGAACCAATCAGATGAAAACAGCCATGCTAATCTAAGCCATCTCTTCCTGTGAGCGACTCCCCTACAGACAGAGTCCCTCAGAGGCCTATACCTGGAGGGAATCCTTGACACAACGTCATTACTAGAATGCTAGGATCATGCTAATACTGTAACATCACTGTCTTGCAATCTTAGCTATACCTGGCACAAGGAAGATGCAACCCAGCCAAACAGGCTGTGTGTATGACAAGGAATGTGCTCGCCACCTACCCTACACCCACTGAAATCAATGACAATACCCAGCTCTTTTCATCAGTGGAACTCAAAGCACTTTACAGAGGAGGCCAGTATCATGATCCCATTTTACAGATGGGAAACTGAGGTACAGGGCAGGGAAGTGACTTGCCCAAGGTCACCCAGCAGACCAGTGGCAGACCCAGGCATAGAACCCAGGTCTTCCAAGTCTCAGTATTCTAGGCACTAGGTCACATTGCCTCCCAATAATAAATCTCCCCTTGACTTCAGCAAGTGTCCTCATGCTGCACCCCCTCTCCCCCTTCCCCGGAAACTGTGTAGAACACCTGTGGATTCCCACTGAGAATTCACTGCTGGCACTGTTGGCTGGAAAGATCACTTCCAGGTACGGCGGTTCAGCTGAGAAGATGCGCTGCTGGAATGTAGCTAGAATGACAACTTACAGGCAGGTTGGAGAGGGGAGAGTTCACAGGTTGGAGGCAGTTCCGTCACTCTCTCCACTGCCTGCCTTGGTCCTGCCCTGGCATGAACCCACGCAGTACCAGCAGGGTGCAGGTCAGTACTGGAATTGCAGGGTGACCGCTCCATTATCTTTGGTGACAGTTGGGAGGTCCTGTGGAATGCACCAAGAGTTCCTGCCAGTAACTGAACACTGGGAGCACCTAGATCTCTGGAGCTCTGGTTAGCCACCAGGGCAGGAGCAGGAGCAACCAGGCCTGTAGGCAAAGCTAATTTCTTCACAGAGTAAAATGCCAGCAGGAGCTCACAGGGGGCTGAAATATTGCACTGGAGGCTGTGAGCCCCAGAGACCGGGACTGAATTGGAGAAGCTGCTCTCTGCATTTCTGAAACAGCTCGGGGTGTTATTTACTGTGTCTATACACCGTGAATCAGGGTACATACACACATTCACAGACACACCCATCCCACCACCGCAGTGCATGCCTTTGGCAGATGGCAGCCTCACGGACCACTGGCTATGGTGCTGCATCTCAACCAAGGGATTTGCTTTTTTACAGAACTCAGCAAAAAAAGTTTAGTTCAATCATAAAGGGGCCAAATTTTCAGTGGGATTTAAACTACGGGTCTATTTATTCAGGCAAAACTTTGCTACGGTTGTACGCATGTCAGTAACTGAATACAGTAAATGCACGTGTATGTTTTCACATACATTTGTGCACAATTCTGAGACTGTGAGTATAGGCAGCTATTGTCCCAGTGCAGCCCTTTATGGCCTGAAATGGCCCTGCAGTCACCTGGCCTCAGTTTCCCTATGAATTCCAAGAATAGTCCACTTACATCCAGCGTCTTTAAGAACAATATTTACCCTCTCTACCAGATTAACCAGCTCCTCCCACAAAGAGCTCCTCTTCTGGAGGCAAGACTTCACCATCCTTGGGGCTGTGTGCTTCTAGCCCTAGTGTCCCCAGTCTGTGAACTCTCCCTTCAAGTTCAAAGTCTTCACCATCCTCCTTTGTGGGGCTGTGTGATTTCCAGTCCTGGCCTCCTTGACGTGTAGACTCTCCCCTCAGGTTCAGGGTTTCACAGCCCTCCTTCCTGGGACTGTATCCCAGCTGAGTTCTTCCTCTCAGTTTCAGCAGCTCCTCCCTTTACTAAGCTTAGCGTCTCCTTTGGAGTACCCCGCCCAGTTAACTAATAACTCTCATGATCCTCCCCCGGTGGGTCTAAGTAACCTCAAACCCGTTTGTGTTGGTTGGGTGAGAGGGGAGTCTTGCCCCATCCACTCTACAGGGCTCCTGGTCTCAGGCCCTTAAGGGAACAACAGTCTAGGAGGGCCCTATACCGTCCCTGTCCCAGACACTAACTGCTCCCTAGGGCCATCTTCTCGCCCAGTGACTGTGCCTGGTATTTTTCTGGCTTTTGGCTGCCTTCCCCGGCTACACAGAACAAGGTAACGGGCCTCCCAGACAACCTCCCCTGGCACTAAAAGCCACTACCCCATTACAATGGGCTTCTACCTCAAGGCATCGAGATGGCTTCTGACTGGGTGAAGTGGCCATACCTCTTTATGGCAGTTAAGGATACAGGCCTGGGCCCACATTTTATTCAGTGGATTAGATATAATAATCCTAAAAGCAACATAAATATCAATGAGTGCTAGTCAAGTGGCTTGTGCTGGTTGGAGCTGCTAGACAAGGCTCCCCTCTTTTACCTTTTCTATGCCCTGACTTGAGAGCCATTGACGTGGTTACGCCAGGAAAATTTCAGCTTTTACTGTAAATCACAGACAGCTCTTCAAATAGCATAGCCTGGTGATGACACATTCACCACAGTCCCCTTATCTCTGCCAGACATCATAAGGGCACGTGGAACCTTTGACTTCTTAGCCAGGTTTAGAATCAGTCTAGGTAAAACGGAGTTGCTGGCGCTCTCTCTCTCGTTTTCCTGACGTCACCAGCGGCCCCTGCTCGTTCCTCCCCTGTGGGGCAGGTGCAGGGCTCAGTTACTGATTCAGGAGTATTCCTGTCTCCAGAATGAGAGGAATTATGTGAATTCAATTTCTGCCCCCTCCCCCCAAACAAGTAAAGCCTCATGAGGCTGGATGTCTTTGATGCTTTCCCGGAGAGCTAGGATTAATCCTTTTAACAGGCAAAATACATGCTATCATGAGGGATTAACTGGAACTTAAATGATGAAGGGGCCTTCTGTTGGCCCTCTGCACAGGGTGAATTTGCCCCAAACAAAGGTCCTTCCTACTGATGTAACAGGGTCCCTGCCTCCAGAGTACACCCTTGTAGTCTGAGGCATCCCTGCCTCAGTTTCCCTCTCCTCAGGGCTCCTTAAGAACTCTACAAAGGCTTTTCCCTTGGCCAATAATACCCTGGTTTATTATCACAGACCAGTCACAAGAAAGTCCTATATTCATCCCACCCCACTCTTCACCAAGCCCCGCACAGGACCTCCTGCTTGGAGTCTTTCAAGCTACTCCCAGCCCTACCTGGCTGAAGTCTTTTCTCCCCCAGTGTCTCAGGGGTGTCCTGCAGGAGCCTTCTGCTTCTGGCAGCTTTCTCAAGCAGTTATCCCAGATGTCTGATAGAGCTACATGACTCATTTTCCCCACCTGCGAAGGCAAATTAGGCATATCACAGGTGGGGGTGAGACCAAGCTCCCCATAAATGGCCACCCAGTTGAATTACTTATTTCAAATCCTTCCCACTGAACTTCCAGATCCGATTTTACATTTTTTAAGTGACCATGAAATTTCTCAGGGCAGGTGGTAAAGATGAAATGCCAGATTCCCCTCAGTCTCCCCCGGACTCACTGTAAGCCCTATGTTGCCCTGAGTCGCAGTCCCATTGAAATCAAGATCTCCCCCAAGATGCCTGTTTTGATCTGTGTGTATTGATTATATCTTACCTAGATGGAAATCTCTAGCTAGAATGCTGAGCTCTCCTGGTTCTGACCCCCTCTCATTCCTATTCATGTGACTTCATTCTTCAAACCTGCTAACTTTCTGGGAGTCTCATTAGAATGGTTCAAAGGAGAAATCTCTCAGCATGGTCAATTAGGAGCTAAAAATGAGAGTCTAAAATTGAAGGAAATCCTTTTTAAAAAAACCCAACCTCAATGAAACAATTATCCCTGCTTCGATGCGTTCCAATTAAGGAAACTTTCCCCCTTACTAAGTGCCCATTAATTCACCATCTACATCTACTGGAACTTTTATTTCAAAACTATCAAGATAGCTTAAAACCCCCCAAACACTTGGTCCCTAATTTCTATGAGCTCCTCCATTTTGCCCATGCCCCTTCTGAAAACACCCCCCGCCCCTCCCCGCAAGATTGTGGGCTGGTTCCTTAACTACTTGAGCAGCGCAAAGGGATTCTTAAATGGCTGGCTGAGATTCCACTGGTGGGGGGAGAATCCTAATTTGGAATATTTCATGTCACTCCCTCTCCACACCACCGTAGGCGCATGTTGGGAGGGAGGGAAGGAAGTGCATCGGGGTGGGAGAAGGTGGAGCCACTGTGTAGCTCCAGTGATCCTGGACCGGCAAAACAATCCTAGGGATTATTCCAGCTGGCTTTAGCTAGAGCCAGGGCCGGCTCTGGCTTTTTTGCCGCCCCAGGCAAAAAAGCCTCCCGCCGCCCGCTGCCCGCCGCCCCCCAGCGCGGCAGGGGAGGGCACTGAGCCCGGCCGCAGGCCGCTCTCCCCGACCGGCCAGAGTGCCGGGGGGAGGGCAGCGAGCCTGCCGCGGCTCCGCTCTCCCCAGTGGCCAGAGTGCCAGGGGGAGGGCGGAGTGGCGGCCAGAGCGCCAGGTGGAGGGTGGCGAGCCCGCCGCGGCTCCGCTCTCCCCGGTGGCCAGAGCGCCGGGAGGAGGGCGGCGAGCCCGCCGTGGCTCCGCTCTCCCCCGTGGCCAGAGCGCCGGGGGGAGGGCGGAGTGGCGGCCAGAGCACCGGGTGGAGGGCGGAGAGCCCGCCGCGGCTCCGCTCTCCCGGGCAGCCAGAGCGCCGGGGGGAGGGCGGAGTGCCGGCCGGGGCTCTGCTCTCCCCGGCGGCCGGAGCCGGAGCACCGCGCCGCCCCCCTCCAGGTGCCGCCCCAAGCACAAGCGTGGTGGGCTGGTGCCTGGAGCCGGCCCTGGCTGGAGCCGGCCCTGGCTAGAGCAGCCCTGAGGATGCTCTGATTTGTGTGGGCTGTTTTGTTTCCTAGCCTGCACAGGAAGCAAAACCACCATTTTCTACCCACTAAATTGCACTGTGCATTGGCTCAACGCAAAAGAGGATTCAGCCCTCTGGGTTTAGGACCAGAGCGCCAGGTGGAGGGTGGCGAGCCCGCCGCGGCTCCGCTCTCCCCGGTGGCCAGAGCGCCGGGAGGAGGGCGGCGAGCCCGCCGCGGCTCTGCTCTCCCCCGTGGCCAGAGCGCCGGGGGGAGGGCGGAGTGGCGGCCAGAGCACCGGGTGGAGGGCGGAGAGCCCGCCGCGGCTCCGCTCTCCCGGGCAGCCAGAGCGCCGGGGGGAGGGCGGAGTGCCGGCCGGGGCTCCGCTCTCCCCGGCGGCCAGAGTGCCGGGGGGAGGCCGGAGAGCCCAGCTGGGGCTCCGCTCTCCCCGGCGGCCGGAGCCGGAGCACCGCGCCGCCCCCCTCCAGGTGCCGCCCCAAGCACAAGCGTGGTGGGCTGGTGCCTGGAGCCGGCCCTGGCTGGAGCTGGCCCTGGCTAGAGCAGCCCTGAGGATGCTCTGATTTGTGTGGGCTGTTTTGTTTCCTAGCCTGCACAGGAAGCAAAACCACCATTTTCTACCCACTAAATTGCACTGTGCATTGGCTCAACGCAAAAGAGGATTCAGCCCTCTGGGTTTAGGACTTATTCATGTTGGGGATCAGGCTACTCTTATTGCTGGCTGCTGCTCCCAGAGGCGTGGCAGCCAAGGAAGACTGGAGGGGCTAGCAGTCCATTGCCCACGCTTACAGGGAGCAGTGTGATTTCCCTTCCACTCTGGCCCAGCTCTACTGGCTGGCGAAGGTGTGCATGGGAGTTGGACGGGGGTGAACACTTTGCCCCTGCTCCACTTTGGGGAATCTAGCTAGAAGGAACTACAGGGCCCTGCCCACGGACAGTGACTTCGATAAAGGATCCTCTTTTTGTTTATTACAGCCAGTCCTCTCTCTGCCATGTGAGGGGCAGGTCAACACGGCATTCTTCGCTGGATGTCATCATGATTCAGGGGGTTCTGCTGTGCCACAGGGCTCTGGCTGCCTGGGTCCTGCCACAGGATCAGGGCCTCACTCCCTTTGTGTTTGTGCATCAGGAGTGCAAGAGTCAAGATTCTGCAACCAGAATGCTGCAAAGCAAAGGAGCAAAACTTCCTTTACCCACTTCCATCCTCACCCCACCCCGCAGGGTGAGGCATAATTTAGTCCTAGCTGAGAGAAATCCCCATTGATAAGCAAGATTCCTCCTGACCTAAGGTCTGTGAGCAGAACCGTAAGACTCCTGTGGGTGCCTCTGCAGTGACTAGGAATGGGTAGTATTGTTTTAAATAGTTTGTGAGCCCTCCAGTGGAGCTCACCATGTTCTATGGTTTTAGAGGCCTCCAGAAACCAGTCAGAGAACAGTGCGGACCTAACTTGGCCTTCCAGGTTTGTATCTGTTTAGTAAATACAGTTCTGTGCCGTGTGGCCGCTTCACGTTGCTGTGTTATGTAAAGAGCAAAAGATACAGTCACTTCCCCTCTCAGATCCTGCTCCACTCCACCCCTGTGAAAAAACGATTCCATTCAGCCACCCGGGCAAGGCTTGCCCATTATCCCCGCCACACAGACGGGTTGATGAGTTTGACACCACTCTGTGTCCCATTAACAGCAGGGTCCCCCTTCGGCAGGCCAAGCCTCATTCTGCATTCTGCGTGGTGGATTCCTCTGCACCAGCTTAATTAACAAGGTAGAAAAGAAAGGACCTTTGAGGAAATCTTAATGATATTATCAATCTCGTCCTGAATGGCATCTGATCCATCCCGGCACTGTTCTGAGTTCATTAGCAAGGAATCGAGATTGATTAGGCCTGGAAATACCAGCAAGGACATTATAACTTGTAAGGCTTCCGGTGAAATCCATTTCAAGGAGTTTCATGTCCCTCAGACAGATACGCCAGTAAAATCCCGTAGGGGAGGCTAGTCTCCATTATGGGGTGTCTATCAAGCTTCTTCCCATTGTGCCGTGAGTAAAGGAGACTGGAGCCATCCTATCAGCACTGAACTGGCGCGACTGCTTCCATTCCTGAGGTGGAGGATAGTGCGGCTTTTCCCTTCGGAAGGTTGTTGCTGATGAACAGACGCGACTGACAGGATCCCAGCGCAGTGTGAGCTGCAGCCACGCAAGGTGCCCTGCCGCAGTTCCAGCAGCCATGTCCTCGCTCCAGTGTTGTAATGCTCCAGTCTGGATCTAAGTGAAGGGCCCCAGGTATGCACCATCGGGTGGCAGTGCTGTGATGTGGAGAAATGCCCACTAGGGACTAGGCTGGAACCACCAGCGTCACAGCCCTGAAAGAAGAGAAAAGAGAGACAGAGATCTCAGTGTCAGGCTGTGGCTGCATTACAGAAATGGCTGTGTTGGCCATCAGAAAGTGACTGCAAGCTCTCTTGGTATGTGGAGACCTCACACAGTGGAACCCAATCCCGGACTGAGGTCACTCAGTGCTACAGTGATGCAAATAAATAAATACATAAATAAACACATTAAATAAATAAAAAAATAGGAACAATAATGTGCATGAAAGTGTGAATAGGCAATTCTGTGTGCAGCGGACATACCCATGAGCACTGGATGCCAGGCACATCAAAGCCAAAGTTTTTGCATGCACATGCCTAAGAGTGAATGTATTGCATTAGCAAAATGTGTGCTACTTCTCTCTCCAGTGGCTACGGTACTGGAGGATGACAGCCTACTACTGCTACTGGGTAACAGAATTATTCCTTTAGCTCATGCAGTAGTTTCCACATTCCAACCTTGCTGACAGCTCATGCATGGGTCATTATTGGAGCACAACCCCCACAGTCTCAGATGTAGTGTACGTGAAAGGGCCATGAGCAATTCTGAGGATCCGAGCCCAGGTTTCACAGGGGACTGTGTCCAAGCTCATGTTTTAATATGGTTCTGTCATTGATCCGGCTGGGGCCACTGAGGTTTAGCTGTATGGTAGCAAAGTGTGTTCAACTCTCCACTTGACTACTCTCTGCTACAAAGGCTGGGGAATTTGGTTGACCCTGCACATGTTCATTTTCAGCCATCGGTGCAGAGGGTATGCCTATGTTTCAGATCCGTTGGCAAGTGATGTGGGGGAAGCCAGCCCTTCCGCTGCCCAGGCTGTATCTTCTGTGAATATATTATGTCTTTCAGGGGAACGAGTGCTTCACTGTGTAACTTGGAGCGGCTCATTAGCACGGCTGGAGCTTTTCCACACAAACGCTAGCTCTGGCCTGACAGTTCCCCCGTCTGTGAGATGGTGAGAATGATGCTCACTCACTTTGTAAAGGGCTTTGAGATCTGCTTATGGGTGAAAAGCATTAAAGCCTGCCCCACACTCCGGTTATTTAGATACACAACTGCAGCTGTCCTTGTATTGGAGAACTCTAAAGAAAATCAATATCTGCATTTAGTAATTTTTGTTGGCAACAGTGGATTTGCACATGCTCCGTGCGTGCTTCTTCTGCCTTTTGGTTTTTCCACTGTGTGCACAATCTGATAAGAAATACCGGAAAATGATTGCGAGTAGGCATTGGCTTTTCCCCAGCTGAGATTCTCCTTTTATATAAATGTTTACCACCAAAGAGCATTGCCTGTCTGTTATAGATGCATGCTATGCTTTGGGATTGAAGGGCTCTCCCGTTCTGTCATGTGATACTGTAATATTGACTTTATTGTTTCTTACCTGCCAGTTTGTTCTATTACTTCCTGCCGTCTTGCATTCCCCACTGCTTTTGCCTGTGTACAAATTCCTTTATTAGAAGGATAATACTGATGAAAAGAAAGTGGTTTTGTTTAGATAAAGTATGGGTTTGTCATTTCCGGTGGACACCTGTTTAATTTAAGTCTAGGTATTCAAACCTTAAATTTGATCTGGTGTCTAATCTACTGGGGAATGTCTTCCAGGTACCAACAAACCTTGATCCACCAAAGCCCTTACGTACACACTTATGTCCATCCCTATTCAGCAAATCATTCAGCATGCTTAAACTCCACTGAAGTGACTAGAACCGAAGCACGTGCCTAAAGTTAAGCAGGTACTTAAGTGTTTTGCTGGCTAGTGAGCATTTGCTGAATTTGAGACATAATCAGCCAGATTTGCAGGCATGCAGATACCTAATTTGCCCAGGCAATCTTGGTAACTATGTGTGCAAATTGGCATTTATTTTGCGTATGCAATTGGATTGCTTTACTTGCTCAAAAACCCAGCGTGATAGCTTTACAGTTTATAACTGAGCGTTGTCACCGAGACTTATTGTTTAGGGAAAAGAAAATGATAACCATTGTATTTGATGCAATGGTGCATTTTCCAGCCTATTACAAAAAATAGCCGAAAGCAGAAAAAGTCAATCAGATATAATGCAAAGTCAAACAGCCCCCAATATCTCCCATTTCCCGTTCTGTTTGCTTTAGGCCGAGCTTTAAATGTTCTGTTTTCAAAAAAGCCTTTCGGTTGCCAAAGTCCTTCTTCGCACGGCATTGATTTGATTTGATTTTTGTTGCTTTATGTTTATTTTAATTGTTGTCTGTTTTTAATCTTGCATGAATTTGAGCCCTATTAATCTGCATTTCATTGGCTTGTGTGTTGGTTTTGGTGCAGAGCCTGGAATGCTATTGGCAGATAAGCGCTAGATAAATACAAGTCATTAGTATTGCTCTGGGAAAGCTGAGAAATGGCAGAGGCATCACGCCAAAAAAATAAAATAAAAGACTCTAGAAGGGTTTGAGGAGTTGGGGATGGGGGGAAGGAGGGTGTGCGTGTGTGCGCACGTGCTCTCCATTCACATAGTATTTGCACAAATGGGATTCATGACCTTGGGAATACGTGTATATGCCTGGCGGTGCTGATATACTTGCCATGGAACAGGGCAGAATGTGTCTCTAAAAATGTAAGTTCATGATGCTGTTACAGTAGTTGCCATAGCAGGTGAGAGGTTCTATTTCTAACTGTTCCTCAGGACCCTCTGGTGGTATCTCTGAAGCTTTGAAACAGGCATCGAGGTGGGCAGGGTTTGCCTGAAACACCCCACTTCGTTAACAGGCATTGAGTCTGCTGGGAAAGGGTTAAGAGGGTTCTGCTGACTCGTTACCCTCTCAGGAGATAAGAGAGGGGGAGTGGTTTTCTGGGAGGATCTAGGGTGTGGGCTCAGCAGTCCTGATGCAGGATCTCTAGTAGCATCAGGCACAGGGCAGAGCAGGGCTTCAATGTTGAGGTGACAGCCATGAGTAACTGCTTCAGTCCACATCTGAGAGGGAAGGTCACAAGCTCTGGGCCAAACAGATGGAGAAAAAGACTTCTGGGTGCGGCTGCCACCTGGGAATCCAGCCACAGGTGTGGACCCAGAGGGGCCCTAACTGGAGACCTTCTTTGATAAGTAGAGAGGACAGACAGACAGACACAGCCCCTATCAAATCCTCCAGAGGCTTCTATTTGCCTCCTGGCAGGGCTGACCTACAGCCAGCTCACCTCCACTTCTCAGTCAGGCACTGGGGCAGGAGAGAGGTGGCACAGACTGTGCCTGAAGAGAAGACACCGGGTTGGCCTGGCAGAACACCCGGCAGTCTCCCTGCATGGCCTCGCACACACGGTGACGGGGATGGGGGGGGACAGAACAGAACCCTGCAGCACTCCATGCGCCAACTTCATGCAGTGCCCAGTCAATCGCCCAGCATCACCCACTAGGGTCCTTAGAGAGCCAAGAATGAAGCCACTGAGTCGCACCCTGCCAGCACCTGACCCACACCTCGTGGTCAGCAGTATCAAAGCCGGCTGGTAGTGCTATGGGGTCATTATAGGCCCCCGACCTTCGGCAGTTGCTAGGAGATGGTCCACCAGAGGGACCATAGCAGCCCTTCACCATATCCACGCCTAAAAGGAGCCGGCAAGGGGCCATGGAAACCAGGGGACTCTAGATGGCGCCAGAGCCGTTCCAACCACGGTCACCTTCTCCAGAAAAGGAAGGAGTCTGGCTGTTAATGGGGGTGCCTGCCCCCAGCACTGAGACAGGATTTCCTCACTGGGGGCCTGTGGGAGGGCCGGTATTGAGACTCTTCCTCCGGAGCAGGGAGAGCCCGACGAGGCCCGTGCGCTACCTCCAATGGCATTTCATCGCTCGGGACCAGTAATCGGCTGGCTTGCTGGGACAGAGCTTTCTAACCTGGCCACGGCCTTCAAAGGGGCTAGGGGCAGCATGTTCTAACTCCGGACAGCAGAGCGGGTCCCTGGGCAATGGCCTGAGTTGGGGGCTGCCGGGGAAGGGCATCAGCCCCTTTGCAGGCTGGCCATGGGGGCAGGCAGAGCCCGCAGGGGCTGCTACGACCGCACTCCCTCAGGGCCACCGTTTGCCAGCTTGGAAGCTAACCCAGCATAAACCACTGGGATTTATTTCCACAGGGGAGGCTCCAGCCCCGAGGGCACCAGTGCTAGAAGATCAAGTCCAGAAGGAGCAGGGAAAGCGCTGGTGTCAGGCTCTCGGCCTGTCCGGAAGTGCTGCGTCCCGCCAGGCCACGTGCCTGCCCCTCAGCGGTGACTGGGTCATGTTAGGTCCACCGTGCATCTTTCTAGTTTTTGGCTGGATCCGTGACCCGGGATGACCCAGGCTACTATACGCCAGCATGGACCCACAACAACCCAGCGAGCTGTCCCCCCCGTGGTCCCACATCCCCACAGCTGATCCAGCTGCGATCCGTCTTGGCAGCAGAGTGGATTCAAAATGTTTGCTTGGAGGCAGACTGGCTTCCCCTGGCCCCAGGGAAGAGTTGCATTGTCCCCGAGCGCTTCTCCTGGATCCTCAATGCGGGGACCTGTCCACCAGGTGTAGCGGGGCTGAACCCAGGTGTTAAGGGCATGATAAGCGTCTACCCGCCCCAGCATGGCTTCCAGGGTCGCTCTCCTTGCCCGCCACTGTGCTAGCCATGCACCAGCCAGATGCGGGATGGGAAGAAACTACAGGCAATAGAAGAGCAGATAAAATGAACTCCCTCACGTCGCCCCTGCTCACCGCTTGGGGACGTTAAAGCCCCTGGCCCTTTGCCATAGGGTGAGCAGATGTCCCGACGTTAGGGGCTTTGTCTTATATAGGACCCTATTCCCCCCCACCATCCCAGTTTTTCACACTTGCTATCTAGTCACCCTACTTGTGGTTTGAGCATTGGCCTGCTAAACCCAGGGTTGTGAGTTCAATCCTTGAGGGGGCCATTTAGGGATCTGGGGCAAAAATCTGTCTGAGGATTGGCCCTGCTTTGAGCAGGGGGTTGGACTAGATGACCTCCTGAGGTCCCTTCCAACCCTGATATTCTGTGATACTTTGCCACGGGGCAATAAGAGGCACAGGACAGCCGGGTGCCTAGGCTGATGGCTGGAGTGGAAGCGTACTGCTGCCACCTAGGGGCTAGAACAGACACGCTGGTATAAATGACCCCTGGTGGGGCTGGGCTCTTAGCTTTCAATGTGCCATGAAGCTGAGGACCCGCTGGTCTCCCTGCTGCTCCCTACCACTTTCCAGCTGGCTGGTGCGGAACCCGGGGTCTTTGTCCCAGGGTCACAAACTGAAACAGCGCAGGCCCAGACGCCGCCCGGGGAAAGCGTCATTTTGAAACGAGCAGCCACCTGCCCAGGTTGTGTTTGGAGAGTAACCGACGGCGACTGAGAGTAGCGGGTCGTGCGGCCTGAAGCCAAACCCAGCAACGATGCAGTCGCTCCTCTTTCCGTCGGCGGAGCTCTCAAATCACGGCGCAGCATCTCCCGCTAATGACACAATGCTCTCCGACAGCGAGAGACGGGCCCGACGCAGCGGTATTGTCACTGTCCAAAAACCCAGGGGGAGACCCAGAGCATTCAAACACAGCAGAGTTACCCTTGGGAGGAGGGTAGCGAGAGACTGAGCCAGAGATACAGGAGATCACTGGAAAGGGTGCAGGCCGACTGGAGCACTACAGCTACCTAGTCGCAATGGCTGTCTCTGTCTGCAGAACCGGGGGCTCCCCAGGTGGGTGTGGGAAGGCCCCAGGAGGCTACCTGGGCCATTTCCTCTGCTTGAGTTGTTCTCTCAGTATTAGATCCCAGATCCCAGCCCTGCTCCTTTTGGGGAATGGAGCGGTGCTCTGATAGGCCAGCTACCTCGGTAATGAGCCCAACCCCCTAGATCTAGATCCCGCCAAACCTTGGGCTGCTGGAAATACTGAGCCACGTCTGATGTGCACAGCTCCAGCTGTGATAATACTTAGTCCTGCCATGAGTGCAGGGGACTGGACTAGATCCCCTCTCAAGGTCGCTTCCAGTCCTATGATTCCATCCACTCATGCTATCCTCCCGTTGTATGTTTTTTCAATTTGCCTTCCCAGCGACGCCAGCCTGGATTTCCCTCTTTCATTTCCCTCTCCATGTCGTCCCCAAGGCAGAGAATGACCCCCCAGGCCTGGTTCACAAAAACACCACCTTCTTCTCATTCAGGTCCCTGTTAATAACTCCTTTCTTCTGCCATGCCCACCAGGTGCATGTTCGTAACAGTAACAGTCACGACAATAAAAAACCTGAAGTCATTTACGCACTGGATTTCCCAGCGCAGCCTCTTTGGGGCAGACGCTGTTTTTATTTTTGTCTCGTACAGCACTGAGCGTAGCGTTAGAGAGCAAACAAACAAGGATAATGGTCACATTTCTCAAGGGATGTGACTTGAAATACGGTGCTTGTGTAGAAGTGTCTGAGTTTATTGTGTCTAAGACAAATCCGGGCTCCCAATGTCTGTCTGTAATACCCAGAGGGGGGTCCAAGGCTAGATGACAGTAGGCTGGGGTGTGTGGGTGTGCATGCGCCCATGTGGGTGCAAGAGAGTTCAGAATGAATGAGTGAGACGCTGGGGAAGGGATCTGAAATCACTCGGCCCCCTGACGGAACAGGCCCGTTTCTTTATTCTACGTTTCTTTAATTCACTTTGCAGTTGGGGAACAGGATTATTTTCCCAAGGAACTTTGCTGCTAAATACCATGGGGAAAACATGGATCTGCACGGAGTCCTTTGCTCTGTGTATCTATGTGTGCGTGTGTCTCTCTCTGCTGGCAAGTTGCTTCCTTCTATCTGCTTCCACTGCTGGAGAGGGAGATCTGATCAATCCGGCTATTTTAGGTATTGATATAAAGTTGCCCATCACCGTGGCAACTAGGCACAGAGCTAAGGCTACCTGTGAGTTACGGAGGTTTCACAGCGGGGCAGGCTTTCCCAAAGATTAGGAGCCCAGGAAGTTGCTTGCTTTGCTTTTGCTGACTGCTGGCCATGTGTGTGCATGCAAACATGCGTAGATACACAGACACAGCACCTGACATTGACCTCCGTGGCCTCTCTTCCAGAGTGCGGGCCATCGTCCAGCAAATCTACCTGCATGCCCAAGAACTGCAGTTATCACAGAATCGTAGGACTGGAAGGGACCCCGAGAGGTCATCTAGTCCAGTCCTCTGCACTCATGGCAGGACTAAGTATTATCTAGACCATTCCTGACAGGTGTTTGTCCAACCTACTCTTAAAAATCTCCAGTGATGGAGATTCCACAACCTCCCCAGGCAATTTATTCCAGTGCTTGACCACTCTGACAGGAAGTTTTTCCTAATCTCCAACCTAAACCGCCTTTGCTGCAATTTAAGCCCATTGCTTCTTGGCCTATCCTCAGAGGTTAAGAAGCACAATTCTTCTCCCTCCTCCTTGTAACAACCTTTTATGCACTTATCTCCTCCATGCCCTCCCTCCCTCGCACTCTCTGTCTGGAAAACCATTCTGTTCTCAAGAAGGAATTGCATTCTGAACTCTCCCTTGGCTGCCACTACCCACCCTGCACTCCTTTAGCTGAAATGTTTTCACCCTCTTCCTCTCCACCCCTTCCGTGGCAGCTTATTCCCCAGCTCAGAGGGGTTTTTCTATCTCCACAGAGCTCTAACTTGTTTTGTCAGCTCAATCTTATGCTTCTCTCTTTCGGACGCTTGCTTGGCCATGGTCTGTATTGGAGCAGCTTAGAAACCCACTCTCTCTGAGCCCGGGCTTTGAGGAAAGAACAGCCCCCAGAAAGCCTCTGACTAAGGGCCCGTTGCTGACTGCTACATCCTGACGCACCAAGAAACAACATGTGGGCTGCTCAGGTGGTATCTGCCCAGGAGCTTGTTAATCAACACAATTCCCGCAGCTGTGAGAAGTCCTGCTGAGATCTTCGGGCTGCACAGAGTGAAGCTGAATACCAACAAATAAATAACTAAATACAACCCCGTCAGCCTTGCCGCCTTGCGGAGTGAGAGAGAGATGGCAGGAGACAACATCAGCTACATTTCTGAAAAGGTCAGAAGTAAGCAGAGAAGGAAATTCAGATGGAAAAAAACATTCCGTATAAATGGAGGCTGGCGGTTTTCTTCCAATCAACCCACTGCAGGGGATCAAACACAAATGGAAATTAACTGAGCCCCCGGGGTGGGATCAGGAGCCATCCAACGTTTGAGAAAGAGGGGAGCCTGGAGGTGGTGTTTTGGTTTGGACCAGTGTCTACATTTCTCCACTTTGGAAGAGCGCTGTTTGATCTGAGCCTTGAGTTGCCTCCGGAGCAACATCAGACCTTTGACTCCACGCTGAAGGATGCTAAACACCTCTTGGTGACAGTAGAGTAACACGGAAATGACTGGAGTCACCCTGCCGGAACTGAGAGCAGAATTTGGCTCTGAGATCAAAGCACCGTCTGTCAAAGCAATTAACCAAACCAAAGCTTTTCAATGTAAGAACCAGTTTTTATTCCTGATCTCTGTGTCAGGTATAAAAAGAAGCGTCCCAGCTATTGTCCATCTCTTAATCTAACTCCCTGCTGAAACCAAAACCAAATGAACAAACCTTACACACGTTCAAAGCCCGGGAAAAGGATCAGGTACCACAAAGCAAAAGAGAAAACTCGCAGACACCTTGCCTCTCACCAAGTTCTCTTAAATACATTCAGCCAAGACCATGATTGCCATTACATCATGTGCAGCATTGCTCAGGAGACAGCAAGAGTTAAGGCCATGGAGCAGGACGAAGGTCACATGATCCTACACCTGGCTCTCTCGGTGTGAACCTCTCTTGTGCCTGGGATGTTGGACACAAGCTGCAGCAGAATGCCTCCTCCATTCACTTACAGAGCGGGAAATGGCATTCGGATAGTAAAGCCCAAGAGGTCGCCCCGTAACTTTTATTCTTTGGGGTACACCCCATCTCCCTTGGAAGTCAATGGCAGAACTCCCCAGTGACTTCCATGGGCACAGGGCTGGGCAGTTAGTTCCCTTGTCTAGTTTGAAATACCGTAGCAGGCTGGGAGGTCCCATGGTTAGCACAGCTTATTGCAGAAGCACTGGGGTTTCAGCCCTTTGCTACCAGTGCTGTTGGCTCCTAGTATTTCTGCCTCTTCCTCCTGATAGACCAGCCGCTGATGAGGAAGAGGAAAACGCGGCTATACTTGGGTAAAATCCCTTTGCTGGCCAGTCACACCAAAGGACACAGCTTTCCTTCAACAGTCCTGCAGGACTCAGTGACTCTTGCAAAATCGGCATCCTCATTAAAACACCACGTTGGAAGAACCAAACAGGCACGTGCCAGAAAAGCACGTAGCAAAGCTGATTGTGAGCATAACAGAATCTGGGTGCCTTGGGAACGGAGGCCTGGGAGAGCCCTGCTGGGTAGATCTAATCCCCCTCCTTGGTGGCGTGAGTGACAAGGCCGATTAACGAAGGTGGCTAGCCTCCCAGGGGATTCTGCTGGCCTCTCCTAAGCTGCCCTATTGCTGATCTGGAATCCCAGTGAGATTTAGCAGAGAGATGACTTAGGGAAATCACTGGGGACACTTGAAATGGATCGTTATTGTGGAAGACGGATTGCCGGAGAGCTAATCAGAAGCATTTCTTCATGGCTGGCTGGCCAGGCTGGGGCCCTAGGGGCACTGCACCACACTGGGAGACGAGTAACCCCAGCATGCCATCCAGCCACTGGGTGCCTGGGCTGGGAGCTCTGCAGAGCCCCTTTCCGAGAGGGATGCGCTTAGTGGCCTCTGCAGAAGAGTGAGGGGCTGGGAAGCACGAGGGAACCGTGTGTCTACACTGCACACGACACCTGGGCTGTGACCCAGGCCTGAGCCCAGGTCCCCTGAGTCCGACTTGGGTCAGCAAGAAACCAGGACCGGGAGCCTACCGCCCTGCTCAGAGCATCAGTCCCATCGTGACTCGAGTCCAGACCCAATCGTTTTGCAGCGTGGATGCAGCACAAGCTCCAGACCTGAGTCCGAGGTCTGCGTAGCGCCGTACGGACGCATTGGCGCGGCTGTGACTCACGGGCCCAGCAAGTGTAAGCCCAGGTTTGCCATGCAGTGAGGACGCTCAAGCATGGGCTTGGGAACACCGAGTCCACAAGCGCCGGTTCCAGAGACGCAGGCTTAGTCTGCGGTGCAGGCACACCCTGGACAGGACCCTGTCTTATTGGGACAGGGTGTGGTTATGTGCAGGGTCTTGAGGACAATGGGGGTATGAGCATAAAAGGATGGGAGCTGGAGAGAGCCACCTGGAAAAAAGATCCCTTCAGTCTGGAATACCCGTGTCTCTGCGCCACATACCCCTGGTCCAGCGATTAGCGGTAAGGGGATTAAACTTGGGCAGGGTCTTGCCTCCTCTCACCTTAAAGCAGAATGCTAGAGTCAGGCCTGAGCTGCACAGATTTCTGTGCCCAGCTCTGTGCACCCCACTCCGAGGGGTTCCCTGGGCCGCCTGACACAGGGGCTCAGCTCCAATGATGACGGGCCACCCGGGAGAAAACCCGTAGGGGTCCCCAGAGCTGGTGGGGTGGCACCAGGCCCCCATGCAGATGGAGTGGTCTGCAGGGCTTGGGAGCTGAGCGCTCGGATTCTCCCATGGAGTTGGAGGGGAGAGGAGAGGTTTCAGATGGATGGAGACTGAACGACTAATACCAGCCTTGCCAAACCCAGACATTAACACCCATGAATCTGGCCCCCTTTAAAATCATGAAATCGACTTAAAAGTCACGAGATTTTGTTTAAATCATAAATTTGGGATCTTTCTATTTGCCTTCTGCTTTTCTAACCTTTAGGGGACACTCCGGTCATCTTTTCAACATGAAGGCTAGAAACTCAGGGGAATTCTCACACTGTCACTTGCCCCTAGGAGCAGGGACTTAAATAAACGCCAGACTGGGTCAGACCAAAAGTCCATCTAGCCCAGTATCCTGTCTTCCGACAGTGGCCAGTGCCAGGTGTCCCAGAGGGAATGAACAGAATAGGTAATCATCAAGTGATCCAACCCCTGTCACTCATTCCCAGCTTCTGGCAAACAGAGGCTAGGGACACCATCCCTGAGCAGCCTGGCTAACACAAACTATCATCTTTAAGACTAACAGATGTATTGGAGCATAAGCTTTCGTGGGTGAATACCCACTTCATCAGACGCATGCTTATGCTCCAATACATCTGTTAGTCTTAAAGGTGCCACAGGACTCTCTGTTGCTTTTTACAGATCCAGACTAACACGGCTACCCCTCGGATACAAACTATCATGATACTTGTGATAAAACTGCAATGGTCGGCAGCACTGTAAGACCCCCGGGTTGGATGGGTTCTCAGCTAGCCATGCACAGGCCTAGTGCAGTTAACGGAGCTGCACACGGAGGGCAGGATTGGGCCCTACATTTGGAGCAGTTGTTGGTACAGTACGTTGACGTTTCTGGTTTTTGCTTAGTGCGAACATGATCATACCTCACCTCCCATGCTCTGCATGGGGCACACCTCTCCTAAAACCCCAAAGTGGCACCATGCACCTCGCCAGTGCCCAGCTGGACAAAAGGGAGCAGAGAAGTTAATGGGACTGGCTCACAGCCACACAGTGAGCTGGTGGCAGCCTCAGGAATAGAACCCAGGAATCCTGGCTCCCATCCCCCGACTCTGGCAGTCGGGGGTTGCAGAGGGGCATGCAAGGGAGGGGGGATAGTGCTCCAGAGGGGTCACGCCATCTCTTCCAAACAGGCAGGGCGAGAGAGACCTGCCTGCAGAGGCGGCCGGCCATGCCTGCATCTGGGGACCCCCTCTGGCCCAATGGCTCACTGGCCATTTTACCTGCACCCTGCTGAGGAGTCTTGCTTGGTCTCAGCTGACCCCGTGAATGTGGGCTCTCAGCCAGCTGACCCAGGAGAGCGCGTACTACGGTCACTGAGCACCCCTGGCATCCCGAGTCCTTGCTGGAGCCCGGCTCCCCGGTCTGGGCTTTGAATGCCTGGCGCCGTGACTCCGCAGCGGCACCTGGCTTCCATGCTCACATCTTCCGTCCTGAGCTGCAGGGGTCCTGAGTCCACTGCGGAGACCAAAACGCCTTGTATGGGATCTCTAAGCCATTGCAGTCATCAGCTGCCCCGGCGGGGCTGCCATCCCCCGAGGATGACCTGGGACAGCGGCAGGTGGCTGTGGGGGGAACGGAGAGGGACAAGCCCCCTCCCCCCCCGAAAGATTCTGTTGAAACTGCTACTATTAATGTGACTAAGCAACCCAGGCAATTGAAGCGAATCAGCCTGGGACCGGCAGGAAGCTCCAGCCATCCTGCTCTGTGCATTATTAAAAAGAGCCTGGAGCCGGCACTACTTTCCTATGAGAGACACAACCGGCCCCACACAGCTTCCTTTCTGGATCCTAATCAAACCCTGCAGCCCTCTCCTCCCCCGTCCCCCCCCAAAGTTCCCGTCAAAATCCCAATTCCCAAGCCTCAGTCCATTTCCTGCTAGGCCGGCCAATGCACTTGAGCTGGAGTTAGCCAAGAGTAGAATGGAATTAACCAATTAACATAAACATACTAGGGTTTGATTAAAATTGCATGGGCAATATCCCCAAAGAGCTTGCAGCTTCCAAGCCCCTTCCCTCCACGAGACCCTTCATCCTCCGCTCGACCTTGCGCAGGGCAGCAGTGCTGTGACTGACGCAGAAGCACAGACAGATCGCACTGTTCACGCGCTGAAGGCCTCAGGGAAGATGCAGGGCTTGGCAATCTTCCATGTCTTTTTGGAGGGAGCTCACCTGTTCAGCAGGGTAGGGTCAGGACCCAATTTTCCTCTCATGGAGCTTATCTGAAGGTTTTATATTGCTGCCCATCACCATAGTATCTGAGCACTTTCCATTGGGCTGCAATGGAGCTATCCATGATTTACACCAGTGCGAGAGGAGACTCGGGCCCTTTAACAGCCTGGCAGAGCGTCACAGAAATTAGAGGTTGGAAAGGGGCTGTCGGATCGTCTAATCCATCTGCTGGCTAACGCAGGAGAGCCCCTTGCTGCACATTGCAAGAGGGTTTGGTGAACGGTCATGGAATGACTACAAATGTACAAAGGAGTCCACTTTTCATGGCTTCATTGCATCGTGAGGAATGGATTTTCCCCCAGATGCAGGGGGAAAAGGGGGTTCTTTGGCAAATAGATGTAAAGCTGAAAATTGCTTGGGATTTGGGGGACATTAATATGCCTCACTCCTAACGGACCCATCACTAGTTAGTCCCCTTTCTGACCGATGGCTAGTGGGTATGGAGTAATGGGGACTTAAAAGACTGTTTGACTCTTTTGGTTTCTGTGAGCTGTGGTTATTACTTTAGCAAATAAGACAGCTCTCTTGGCCAACTTTGAGGGGCCATATAGCTTCATGGAGTGTCATCATCATTCATTGGGGACAACTTCATATGGTATTTTAACACCACACTGCTAGACCTCCATGTTCACAGGCCCTGATACTGCACCTCTAAAGATTTATACGATCTGAAGAGAAACCAGAGTGAGTCAATGGGAGCTTTATCATTGACTTCCGTGAGTGCAAAGCACCAGCTCTGTAAGTGATCACAGTCGTTACGAGGGCTGGGCAAATAATTAATAACAAATAATTAAGTCCTCATCTTTTTCTCATTGCAAATTGTCCACGAACAGATTGTGATTTTCCCTGTTAATCAGAATTAGTCACTGAATTTCCACTAATAATTCTTTGTCTCTTGCTCCGCCCTGAGCAGTTAACAGAGAGTAATAGTGATTTGAGTGGTTTGGATTGGGCACAGGTCACATGGTATTTTTCTGGTCCCTGACTGGATAAATGTAAGGTCAAGTTTCTGGTGCAAATATGAGTCTGAAACTCACTATCTCTGAATAATCCACAACATTTGCTGAAATTCCCAAACATTTCTGCCAGTAAACTCATTTGCTAGACTATCCGCGGGGAGCAAACACAAAAGGGGCACACACGGCCAAAACAAATTCATTTAAACATTTTAACAAGTGGAAGTTAAAATTGCAGTATTTGCCCAGCTGTTGCAATGCAATTGTCTGCAATGATACTTCTGCTCTGGGGAGAGTGCAGGAGAAGCAGACGGGTGGTGGGTATTTGCACACGTTCTCAGCTGCTAGCTGCACCTCTGTGATACCCCTGATATTGCCAGCTGCAGCGCTGGGATGGCTTGCAGGCTGCACCTCTGTGGTGTTGGCACCATATTGGGCTAAAACATCAAAACCCAGTTTACTTTTTCCAATTCCTTAAACATGAGAGTCTCCAGCTCCCTTCCAGTTACACTTAAACGGTCTCTGTCATGTTCACAACATACATGCAGAGAAGTTTGATAAAAAACATAAAATACTGTTGAACCAAAAACAGAGAGAGACAGAGCAGGCTGCTCCCTATGGCAAGGCACAACTCAACCCATCTTGTTTTAGCCTGGCTCTTTGCAGACTGACTCTGAAGAGTGAAGATCCAGATCACATGCTTCCCTACAGAGCCCCCTAGCCTGCAAGCAGGACCAGGAAGCCCCCTGAGAATTTAGAGTGATTGTTTATAATTTTAACAGTTTTCAATACATCACATTCTCCTCCTTAGTGACACTCAGCAGATCATGTCCCTGACAGCTCCCTGCCAACTAGCAGCCTGCACTGTCGGACGAGTTAATCAGTGGGTGCAGCACTGCGTGCTTCTATTCTGCTTACCACGACACATTCATTTTGGAAATGCAGCTTCCACTCAAGCTGGCGGCCTTTCCTTTCCCATGCGTTGTTAGCTGTACTGAACTATTAACTCTGAGCAAACATACAACCCCCCGCTCCCACGGCGGCAAAGATTACAGGCTTCTTGCTTCTCCTTTCTGCAGCATTTCTGTGGAATTGTTTTGGATTTTAAACACCCAAAAATTAAAAGGCCAAGTCTTTCTTTTGAGATGCCCACAGCCACGCCTGCCCATCACTGGAGGCACTCAGAGTTGTGACTCCCTTACTCCCTCCCTCCTGCCTGCATCTCCCCCCAAGCGACACTTCTGAAGTGTGCTGCTTTTCTGGAGGTCATCTATATAGGTGCCCTCAGCATCACTACAGAGTCAACAGGCTGGTCCTGAAGCTGCAGACGTTCTGAGTACTTTGTGCTGGGCTGTTTAAAAGAACAAATAGTCTCTTAGCAAACTCTGATTGCATTGAGTCAACAGGGCTCAAGTGCAAGTCCATTTGCTTTCCAGAGAGACAGGGCCAGAGCTGGGTGAATGAGGCATAAGGGTTATCTATAAATCCCACAAATTTCCTTTGATGGTACTCGCAACTTATTTTAGCCCTTTGTGGGATGATGTGTGCGAGCCTATTTCATTCCCAAGGATGTTCACGGAAAGAGTAATCGTTGTGGATACACCTATGAAGGAGTCATTTCCCTAGTATTTGGATCAGGAGAGTTTGCACAACCATCTTGAAAGCTACGCATGAGCAGGGACCCTAGAAATCCGTCTGCCATGGAAAAACGCGGAATTTGCATTTTTACAGAGAATCTTTAGTTTTTTACATTTTGTGAACAAATAAAAAGATACACAGTGGAACCCCGATTATCTCATCTAATTGGGACAGGAGCCAGATCGGATAATCAGAAATTCAGATAATCAGGAGAACGGGCAGGGCTCGGGCTGTCAGCTTAAAAATTGTAAATATCTCAATCAAATATTGTGTTTAACTGATAGCGCCATATATTGTGGCTAGGGAAACTGAAGTTCGGCCTTTCATTTTAATTGCAGAAGAACATGGATTTTTATAGGTTTTTTTCATCAAAAAATTTTGGTTTTGTTTTTTAATCACCAAAAACTAGGATCCCCATGAGTCATCCAATCAGGATGCAGCAAGAATACCATGTGACTTAAGTGACCAATCACACAGATATTGATATGTGAATACTCAAGGTAATTGTTTGTGACTGATTCATACGTTTGAAGACTAGAAGAGGCTATTATACTACAGTCATCTAGTCTGCTCTCTTGCATAATACAGACCACAATATTTCATCCCTCTAGTTTAATAACTTGTGGTTAAACTAGAGCATCTTGTTTAGAAAGGCATCCAATTCTGATTGAAATACTCCAAGAGACAGAGAACTTACCACAGCCCTGGGTAAGCTGTTTCAGATGTCAATTCCCCTTGCTATTAACATTTTTCATCTTGTTTCCGGTTTGAATTTTTCTACCTTCCGCTTCCAACTATCGGCTCCTGTGCTGCATATCCTGAAATGTTTACAAAACCATCTGCTGAATAATATCAAATAACGGGCAAATCCATACAAACAAGCAAAGCCAGCTCCTTTGTTAACAGAAAAAACAGCTAGATTCATAGGATAAATTGTTCACTGCAAATAGTTTGCCCAGCTCTAGATAAGACAACGGGCAGATAAGACGAGCCTTGTTTGGTTTTTGTTTTTGGCCTGAGAAATTTGAGCGTGTACAGCAAGAAGCCCTGGTCCCAGATGCTTTCTGGGTGCACAAGTCACTGAAAGTTACAAAAGAATGGAAAGTCTGAGACATACCAGAGAGACGCCTCAGACAAAAATCCAGGGTTTGTTTCATAGTTTCTTACCTGCCTGCCAGTTTGTGAAATGTGAAATACCAGCCAACTGTCCCAGAAGCAACGCCTGCGTTATCAGGGTGGGGTGTAAAAGGAGGGGGCTAGGTGTGATGGTAAAGGAGTGCTGCTGGTACTAATCATGTCGCAGAGGCCAGAAAGGCGCCTGCGTTTCACGAGCCAGGGCAATGCCAGGATACTCCTGGATAGCAATTCCAGCTTCAAACCTGGATTATTGTGTGCGGTGGAGAATCAGAATTCAGAACAGAACACTGGGTGAAAGCTCGAAATGCAAATGAACCAGGTGAAAAAAATATAAACGAACATGAAGGTTTATAAGGAGTTCTCTAAATGAAGGGTACGAGAGGACACAAAAGCAATGGAATATTGCACCAAAGAACCCTTGATTCTCAGCTCTTAAGCCAGTCTTCTGCCCAGTCCCGCCACCACATCCTATTGAACCAGCCTACCCCGGAGGCTCCACAGCATTATAAATGCAGCCAGCGTAAGCTTCACGAACTGTTAGGAGCTTGCCGTTTTGTAGGCTAACAGTCGGGCGAGGCCTTTGGCCACGGCATAGTTTCTCTCGGCCAGCATTTCTGAGCTCTACAAAGAGGACTGCCTGTTCTCCCTCAGCTCTGACTGCATCAGCAGTGCAGAAACCAGTCACAGAGGTGGGTGGTGCCAAAGGTGGATGAAGCCAACCAACTAATCATGGTTCCTCCATATGCCCATAAATAAGGACAAGGACAACCCAATGAACGTTTCCTGGTGCTGCTTCCGAGAGGCCGCAGTGACCTCACTGAGAGTGTGGATCCTGCATTTGCTCTTTTATGGGTATGCATTCTGGCTTCAGTGACTCAGCTCTTGTTTTCATTCACAAAGCAAAGCCAATCTCCAGGGGCTTGGCTCTGCCTTTCATTTTTCTGGCTTGTCCAGTCATCTTATTTGCTGCTGCTAACGTTATCTCCTAGGACACTGGAAGACAGCCCAGTCTGAAGAGAGAACTAAAGCTTCCCCAGTAAGCTCTGAGGTATTGACACCAGTAGAGTCCGGGGACATCCGCAGGCTGCACTGGGCCCAGAGGCCCTCCCGGTTAAAACATGTCATTGGGGCGCATGAGGTTTCCTGGTGCATTGGCTTGATTAGTCCCAAGAATGACCGGGTTGCAACTCCATTCTTAAAATGAACTGTCTCCAGCTACCACATTCATCTTGAGGTCTTTCCCCCTGTGATTGACTGGATCCCAGAGGGGAGCACGTCACATGTCCTGGTGACCATTGTCCTAGTTTGCCTCTAATTGTCAGCCATGTCTGCTGGAGAAAATGTCTTATCTCTGCACAGGAAAATATTAATAAAAGAGAAAGAGAGAAGGTGGGAGAGAAGACCCTTGAGTGGTTTGGAAACCGTCTCATATTCCAAGCATGCGATTCAGGTTTTCATATCTGTGGTCCACAGTCCATCCCAGAGGTGCTCGGTTCACAGTGTTGGAACAATCTGCCAAGCAGACGGCTCGGCTAGGAGACGTTTCCAAAAGAAGCTGGAATAAGAAGGAAAGAGAGAAGAGGATGAACACCAAGCTTGTCTACACTTGACAGGCTTGTCTACACTTGAAACTCTACAGCGGAATGGCTCCAGCAGCACCACTATAGCGCTTGAGTGTAGACACTACCTATGCCAAGAGAGGGGCTCTCCCGTCGGAGTAGGTAATCCACCTCCCTGAGAGGCAGTAGCTAGATCAGCAGAAGAATTCTTCTACCCCGGCTACACCGTGGGCTAGGTCAGCTTAACTATGATTTTACACACCCCTGAGCGACGTTGTTGGGCTGCTGTAACTTTTTAGTGCAGACCAGGCCTTAGAGAGCGTGCCCACTGCAAAGCACAGAGAACTTTGCTGCATCTTTAGCGCTGCCACAAATGCCCTGCTGCACCCCACAGAGCCAGCGGCCCCTCAGAGCTAACAGAAGGGGCCCTTGGCTTAGACCCATCTTTGCTGTGACTTAGGTTGGGAATATGGCATTAGGCACCTGGCGCTAAAGTGTCAGAGAATTCAGTCCTGTATTGTTCCAAGTTTCCCCCTCTATTCCCTTGCTGTCCTCATTTTGGGATTGAGCCTTGGGAAATCCTGGGACAGCAGGCTAGGGCACCATGGAGGGTCCGCGGCTGTGGCTTGGGTCTAAGACACAGCTGCGAAAGGAACAATGGCATTGCCTGTGCTGACTGATGCTCTCTGCTAATCTCCAAGAAAGCAGAAGCTCCACCCTGTAGCTGAGTCCTGTTCCGTAGTGACAATGTCCAGGGCAGAAAGCACAGTTCTCATGCATGGGATCCTATTTAGTATTTAAAGGGGGTTGCTTTTAGGAGAAGGTCACCTATCCCCAGGGGGCTGACATCGTCAGACCGATTGCATGCAGGCCACCACACAGCCATCGGACACAACAACTTTCAATCAGAGCCGACGCGGGCTGGATTTGAACCAGTGACCTACAGACGAAACATGCCACAGTCCATTACCTATCCCAAGCCATCTGCCCTCTTTCCCCTTTCAAGCCCCAAGAACGTTGGCATTTACCCACTGACTGCAGAGCCAGGCACATACCGCTGCAGTCACCAAAGGATTCATGGCGGTTGCTTCACAGCCCCTCTTCGCCCTCCCATGTACCTTGGCTGAGCAGCTGTAGGTTCCGGACCTCCTCCCGCACCTGGAGTTGCAGGACTTGCTGGAGGACCTCCTGCCGCTGAGACTCGTGAATAATGCCCATGCGCTGCAGCTTTTCCGCGTTCAGCCGCAACAGTGCCCGACCTGCCAAACACAAGCGAAGGGACAGCGTTCATTCAGAGTGACGGAGCAGCACCACTCCGACTCTCATCAGCGGCGAAATGGTGCGTGCTAAGGAAAGCCAGGCGCTGGGAACACCGGCCGGTTTCCATAGGCAGGTGCAGGGTGTTCTGGGCTGGGTTAAACATTGCTGGAGCTGGTGGGTATATCAGCTGCCAGGATCGATGTAAAAAAGCCACTAAGCTCCTTCCTATCACCAGATAGCTCAAACAATAGGAGCCACCACCCAAAACAGGCATCTGGCAAGGCTTGAGTAAAAATGGAAGTGTGAGGCCCAAGGGGTTTCCCTGGGAACTGTTGTGGCAAACACAGGGGATAGGGCATTGATTGGTGGAGCTGTGTGTGTCTGGGTGTCTCAGAGAAACAGGAAAAAGACCAGAGAAGCAGGGTGAGAAGCAGCAGAAAGCCAAGGATGCTGTCAGAAAAAGCACTGGCAACATGGCCCTGAGAAAAGCTGAGAGAGAGCTTTTGGGCTAAGCGCTGGCAGGAAAAGGGGCTTGGAACAAAGACACCGTCTCTTGTTATTTGATTCCTGCTGTGTTTAGGGAAACAGGACTTTGTACATTCTATGCAAATCAACAGGACTGCATCAGAGAATCACCTGACTCCATCACCAATTTCTCCTCCTAACTGGAACAGCGCACAGGACCTTGAAGTTTTGGCTAACCGCTTGGGTCAAAAGGTGCACGCTTCCAAAAGGCAGCCATCAGGAAGAGTCCTAGCACAGCGAAGGCCAGGTACCCAAACAGGCTTCAAAAGTGCCCCAGGAGTATTGCCCATAGGATCAAGCTGCAAACATCAAACACCCACATGCATAACCCGGCATTTGCATCTGCTAATGGGGAGGGGCGTGTTGAAAATTCATCCCCATAATGCAGAACAAATAAGCACCTGAATTCTGCTCATCAGAAAGGCAAGAAGGGAGGGACGGGGAGGGAAATGGTGACAAATGCAGCCCCCTCCAGCAGTGATCACCTAACACAGCAATGCAGCAGCCACCATACAATACAAGAGAATTACACCAGAGATGCACACATGTAGTGTTTGCCGCTGCCGTATCACGTTCTTAGGCTGAATCGTAATGCAGCTCCGGTAAGACTGTTAGTCAATTGAATTGTATATTGAGGACTCTCCCCAGCTCCCTTTGTGGGGAGAGTCTCAGCCCTGCACTGACAAGCTTTTGGTCTGTCAGAATGACTTCTGTTGCCTGCAGTAAGTGCTCTACTGTGCTGAGTCCCATGCAAGGAGTACCGGAGCCTGGGCTGTACCTGGGGCCCATTCCAGGTGGTCATGGAAAGTAAAATCAGGAACGGGGGGAGGTGTTTTTCTGCAAATAAAGCCGTGTTGGCACGCTTGTTTCCATCAGGGGGTATCCTGCTGAATGCACAACTGTCAGTGTGCACCGCCACTGAGTGTAAACATTCCATTGTGGGTTCCGGGAGCCTGCCCTAGAGGCTAACCCGCGGGGCTCTCCCACAACTCAGCTGCGAGGGCTGTGCGAGTGCTCACACAAGGCTAGAACCAGCTTCTGTCTCTGCAAAAGATCTAGTCGCTCACCCTACTTGTTAAAGGCCGGGCTAAATCAAACAGAACCGAACAGTCACTGGGCACCCTTCACCATCCTCTGGCAATCCTGAAAAGGGCAACGCTCCAGCAATGCCAATTACAAAGTGGCCCTAATCATAATCCTGAAGTTTGGGTCAAGTGCTTGCCCCTCAGATCACATACTCCCTAAAGGCAGGCGCTTTCTATTTGTCAGCTCCATCTCCTGCATCAGGACATATTATTTGGAATGCCCCGGCTCCGCTCTTCTCTGGTACGCTGGCAATGTGAGGAGTTAAATTAGAAGTACCCATCGGAACACATTAACGTTTCCATCAGCGCTTTTAGTCACAGCCATTCTCCTTCAGTCCAGGGGCTATCAGAAGAGGGGTTTTACAGCCAGCTTTTGTCCCCGTCTCCCAGAGTACATTCGCTAATACTTCCTTTATTTCCGATGCAAGGACTTGGGTGAGCTGTTACATTAGTGCCGTGTCATTCCTCTAGGGCATGAGACAAAGGCATACAGCTTCCCATCTCTCTCACTCCCTTCCCCGCTGCCTTCTCCTGGCAAAGCATTTTATGATCCATCTCTGCTTTACAAAGCAGGCTGCAGACTAGTGATTCTGTGTGAGGTGGAGAGGGAGGGAAAAAAGGCCGGGACTGAGTCCATCGCCTTTGCTTTGTGGGGACTGGATTCATTTTCTGGGTCTCCTCTCAGACAGACACACCCGTGGAGTGGACACTACTTTGACTACCAACACCCAGCTAGCTAATTGAAAACTTGAAAACATTAATTCTGCAGCTTCGCTTACTGTCTTTCTTGATGTTCTTCTACAAACATCCCTTTGTTCTTCAGATCAAACAGCCCCCGATTTACTATTTTAGGATACTCTGCTACAGTCTAACACCTGAAAAAAAGTGTAATTTATATGGCCATATCAGGTACCTAGATATTAAATACATATGTAAGCAATAACACCTGGCCAGATGTGCAGTGATACCAATACCTGCATAATGTAGGTAGATTGTGCAATATGAAGTTGAATATCAAAGACCTTTTAACTGCTTGAGAACGGCAGGTATTTACTATAATGAAACTTCCTTGAACTAGGTTATTGCTTGGCTTTGTTGTTATTTTTGGAGCAGGGAAAAAGCTGGTGTGGACTATCTTTCTGTAACAAGCTAATGAGCGCTGGCCTTTGTGGTTATTCCCAGTGACAGCTCGGCTAGAACCTTCATCAGCTGATTAGAGTCCTCCTTTGGTAATGGGAATGTAGCCATCCATTGAAATGAAAGAACAGGAGTACTTGTGGCACCTTAGAGACTAACAAATTTATTAGAGCATAAGCTTTCGTGGACTACAGCCCACTTCTTCGGATGCATATAGAGTGGTATTCCACTCTATATGCATCCGAAGAAGTGGGCTGTAGTCCACGAAAGCTTATGCTCTAATAAATTTGTTAGTCTCTAAGGTGCCACAAGTACTCCTGTTCTTTTTGTGGATACAGACTAACACGGCTGCTACTCTGAAACCTGTCATTGAAATGAAAGGGATTCATGTGTACACATTCCAGGGCAGAACTTTGTCTATAGTATGTGTGTGTGGGACATAGGACAGTAGCAGAATCTCAGATCTGAAGCCTTTCAGAGTTTGAGGGAGAAGCGGGTGGATCCTCACATATTAACCCAGCACCTAGGGCTTCAGTTCTAGGTTGGATCCAGAACTGGGAAAGGCCTCGGGTATTTTCTGGTTTCTGTTTGGATGTAGCAAAATCTTGCGAGAACAGTCGCTCTGATGAGATTTTTGCTGAAGATGGTGGAAGTCTTACTATAGCTGCTGATCTCACTAGATTTACATCTTCTGAGATGGACAAAATATCAGAATATCAGCAGAGCTAGCTAAATTTATTTTTCTTAAAACAAAAAAATGGCCCCTTTTAGAAAACAAAGAAATTCACAAAAAACTGGTGACTTTTATAAGCTTGTCTTCTTGTGAAAAAATGTTCACAACACTTTATCAAAAGCATTATCCAAATATTTTTATGTATTGAAAACTGATCTTGATGAAAATAGATTAAAATGTTTTGCAAAAACAAAACAAAAAAACATTTAAAAAATCCAGACAATGAAAAAAAAATAGGTCTGTTTTGAATGTTGCAAAGCAGAAACAACTTAGACATTTTGAAATTGTTTGCAAAAGGTTTTTTTCCAGCTGATCTTATGATATTCCTGACAGTTTGGGTCAACATTCTTGCAAGAACAGTTTATGAGATTTTGCTGCTGTTGATTTCTAACACAACACCTAGGCATGATTTGCCTTGTAGATGCATCTGAACTCAACTGAAACCTACAGTAAACTGAATCTGAATATAGAGAACAGAGCAAAAAGTCCCATTCACACATTATGTACATTCTGCAAAGCGTTCCTTAGGCTCTTAGTTCCACGTTTTGCTCATATCTGAGGTGCAGAGTGCCCACTGTCCAGTGTCTCATTGGATTAAAGGTTTCTGATGGCATTTTCCGCCTCTTCCGTGGCTGCTGTAGAATGAAGAGGTGAACAAATTCCCATGTCTAACCCTACAGCTATCAGCACGCAATGCAATCAGCAACAAATGATGAGGTAGGAAATTGATATTATGAAGAACAGGAAATTTGTTTAATATTTAATCCTCAGTCATCTCTGCATTTCTAATGACTTTTCCAGTCACTCCCATTTTTTTTGGTCACATCAGGCGCCTTATTAATATTACATGAGATGAGTCTAGTTGTTGCATTGAGCAGACCAATAGGCAGGAAGGCAGATAGGAAGAATGGCTTAGTAACTAGGGTCACAAGATGAGGTTCGATTCCTGACTCAGCCTGACTCTTGGGCCAGTCATTTAATTAAACCTAGCCTCAATCCCACATCTATAGAATGGGATTAATATTTTCCTGCCTCTCAGGGGTGGTGTAGGGGATAAAAGTCTGTGACAGATACAACAGTGGAGAACCTAGCTAGCCAGACTCTCTGGCGTGAGTGGATTCTAAAGAGGACAGCCTTCTGTTCAGCCGTTTCCTCTTTTCACACAAAACCCACAGCTTTTATTGGACCAACTTCCGTTGATTAAAAAGGCAAGCTTTTGATCTTACACAGAGCAATTCTTCAGGTCTGGGAAACGTACTTGGGGTATGTCTACACTACCCGCCGGATCGGCGGGCAGCGATCGATCCAGCGGGGATCGATTTATTGCATCTAGACTAGACGCGATAAATCGACCCCCGAGTGCTCTCCTGTTGACCCCAGTACTCCAGCGCCGCGCGAAGCGCAGGTGGAGTCGACGGGGGAGCGGCAGCAGTCGACTCACCGCGGTGAAAACACCACGGTAAGTCGATCTAAGTACGCCGACTTCAGCTACGTTATTCATGTAGCTGAAGTTACATAACTTAGATCGATTCCCCCCCGCCCCCGCAGTGTAGACCAGGGCTCAGAGGGTCACAGTGGGACAGACTGTTAAATTTAAGGAGTTAGCACATGTTGCAAGAGACCATTCAAGATGAAGTGGGCAGCTTAACACCACTGCAGCTGTAGGACAAAAGAGGGTTAGTGCCTTACAGATTGTTATAAATCCAATGTCTTTTACTGAGTCCATGATTTTGAATGTCTAGCACAGTAATGAATTTAAGCTCCCAGGCTCGTCTTTGGAAGGTGGGGTG
This sequence comes from Malaclemys terrapin pileata, assembly GCF_027887155.1. Lineage (NCBI taxonomy): Eukaryota > Metazoa > Chordata > Testudines > Emydidae > Malaclemys > Malaclemys terrapin. Next base: position 4,625,882 of record NC_071516.1, read on the forward strand.
CAGGTTTCCTTTGAGGATGAGGACGGAGATCAGATATGGAATGTGCACCTTTCCCAGACCTGAAGAAAAGCTCTGTGGAGCTCGAAAGCTTGTCTCTTTCTCCAACAGAAGTTGGTCCAATAGAAGATACTACCTCACCCACCTTGTCTCTCCGATATCCTGGGACCAACACGACTACAGCTACACTGCAAACAACAATGGAAGATCTGTCTTTCACTAAGTCACCTTCAGGGGCCTAGACAGACACTTGAACATAAGATCTCGCCTTACTGTTTATTTTAAAAGACAGCTGTGACAGATTGCTACAGGCTCACCCATCCTGACACAGCCCCCAGCCCTTCCCAGAACCCGTCAGCGTAAAGAGATTGTGGCTAAGGAGCTCCCCTGAGGTGTTGGTTAGCAGAGGGCCAGGAAGAAACTCAGCTGATTAGAGCCGGTCTTGGCATTCTGGGATGGGAGTGTGAAGCAGTTTTTGCTGCTGCCTCTCCTCATGGCTGCCTGAGCAGGGAAATGGAAGAGAAACTTACTTAAAGAAAGAAAGGTAGCTGAGATTTCCCTTTAAATCAGGGATGTCAAAGCCCTCATAGCACCCAAAGACCAACTTTGCCTGTCACAAGACATTCCCCCTGCAATGCCCTACTTCCACCACGCTTGCCAGCGAGGGTTTTAAATGGCCTTGGCTCTGGGTGCAGACAGATCAGAGCTGGGCCCAGCACCCTACACTACAGAGGCATGACTCTGGCTTGATTCATAGAGGTAGGGGTCTTGTGCAGAGTTCAGATCTGGGGGTTGATTCCAAGCCCCTGAAATGGTATTTGGATCTAGGGGTTTGGCTGAAGGCTCCCCTCTAGCTCTGAGTATGGTGTTAGCTACAGGTGAGGACTGAGCTGTCTTGAGGGAGAGGTGTTGGGGAAGCGTGAATCACAGTCAGCTAGTTACGTTAATAAACCAAACCACCTGTATGCAACAACCACCGAAAGTCTTTACTCATCGTCAGCATTTTTCAATTAGTACCAGCTGGAGAGGGAGCATCTACTGTACCTGTGATAGCGTGATGGGAAAAGGCCTCCACATAGATGAGATAGTTATGGGGACAGTGTTTCTTTAGCCATCTGCACACATCCTGTTGGGTCCATAACACCACCGGCTTGGTAAGGCTGCCTAGCGTGGGGCTGGTATGGTAAATGCCATAGTGATCACAGGGACGACCCTACAGAGGTTTTGAAGCAAGAAACAGAGAAAGGGGAGGGTGTTAATGGACTTCAGTACCACCAGGAGGAAAAAACCTCAGCCATGGGATGAACAGAGGCCAGGCTGAAACATCGCTGGAGAAGAGAGAGATGCTTGGATAGTCTGGAAGGGAGAACCCCACTGCTGGTAGCAGCAATGCCTGCATAACATTGCCCAAGCTACTTTGTAAGATCATCCTAACCCTCCTAATGGTCTTTTTCTTACTGGCTTGTCCAGAAGCAGCCTCAGCCGAGTTGTAGGAAACCTTCTGCATGGACAGAAGCTAACAACGGGAGAGAGGAGAGGGACAAGAACTCAGATCCATGGCAAGCCTGTTGACTATGCCCCAGCTGCGTGTTCTACTCCTGCATTTTCCTGTCTTTCCCAGAAAGCCGGCATTCAGGAAGGATGTTGCATTGCATGGGCATGCCATGACTGCTGCTTTCTGTACTAATCAGGATAATTTCCCTGTCAGTCTGTCCTTCCCCCATCTGCTCTCTCTGCCCGTTACCTCATCCTGCATTTAGATTGCAAGCTGTGTGGGACAGGGACCGTCTTTCCCTCTTTGTATGCACAGTGGCTAGCAGAAAGGGGTGCAGAGCAGGGCTCCTAGGTTGCCTACATACAGACTAATAACAATACAGCAGGTGATGCAGCAGCCTTTGTCTCAGAAGCATTGTCACTCCTGGTACTGCCCTGATGGTCTGCATTGCTCCTGGCAGTACCTCTCAATGTGTGTCTTCGTTCAGCTGGGGAGCGTGCACAGGCGGATAGCACCTGTGCTCAGCTACTCGCCAGTAAGCACCCTCCACAACTTACCACTGCTTTTCAAACAGCCGAGGCCCAGCTGCACCTATATTTAAAAAAAAAAAAAGTCTTCACAAGAGCACACATGCTTGGAGCTGCCTGGGCAAACAGGGTAAATGCACCTGCATGTGGCGAGTGAAGCGTGACCCAGCCTTGTTAGCCCTCGGAGGCGCACTCGTCCAATTTGCATCCATAATCATGGAGGTTCTTTCGCCAGAGCATTTCTTGCATGAGGGCCTCTGTCTGGAGAGAACAGCGCAGGCAGGCTCCCAAGAGTAACTGCAACCTGGGCCCCACAAAACCTTTCAAGCCAATACTCTGATCTCCCCCAAACAAATAACTCTTGTCATCTCTCTTCCCTCCATATCCACCAGTCCCAGCACCTTCCCCTGCAGGCTGCCAATCAGTATCAGCGGTGAGGATTGTTTGGGGGAGGCACCTGTCCAGAGAGGATAGGGCTGAGACCCGCCCAACTCCTCACACAGACTGCAAACAGTTCCTCATCAACATCGACCTCTGGTGGACGAGAACCAGCAACCCGGGGCCTAAAGGCGACCTCTCCAATTGCCGATCCTTGAGCCACCTGTGATGGGTTCTCCCCCTGGGTGCTACCTAGAACTGGGGTACTACTGAACCCTCTGACCCACCAGCCTGGGCTCCCTCTCACACAGCGCTGCTGTGACAAGATGCAAAGCCCTCAAGCTTGCACTTGGACCAGCATTCACACAGCTGCAGTTACACGCAGGCTTTCTAGCCCCCAGCTTCCCAGCCTAGGACCCCAGAGGTGTACCATCCTGCCCTGGTCAAATCTAGCCGGTTTGCCTCTCCCTCAATGTGAAGAGGGCCATGCACACTTTTGGTGACCAAGCTGAGATTTTCCCCAGACGCTTTAGTCAAATGCAAACAGGTTTGCATTAAAACACAAAATAAGTTTATTAACTACAAAAGGATGGCTTTTAAGTGATAGCAACAGATCAAAGCAGATTACCTAGTAAATAAACAAAACCACAAACTGAGCTTAACATACGACATAGGTAGGATATGAATTAGCAAATTCTCACCCCGAGTGATAAACAGGTTGGCAGATTCTGAAGGCACAAGTTGCCTTTGCTTTGCAGCTTGGGTTTCCCAGGTTTTCATACACAGGCTAGAAATCCCTTTAGCCTGGGACCATCACTTCCCCCAGTTCAGTCTTTGTTCCTCAGGTGTTTCCAAGCAAGTTGTTGTAGGGAGAGTGAGATACCATCATAATATCATTTCCCCCTTTTATATCTTCTTCCCCTTGCTGGAAAACTCTTTTGCTGTGACCTGGGTCAAACAGTTCCCATGGTGGTGCTATCTCAGAGGTTTCTCTTGTACGCAGTTCCTGGGGTAATCCTTGTGCTTGTGTGCATTTCCTCAACAAGCCATTAACATTGTTTGGCCTTTTTCCTGTTGTACCCGAAAGGCTGCTTGTGGGTGTTTTCAACCTCACAACATGTTTCAGTAACACACACATGGCCAAACTTCATAACTTCACATACAACGATAGCACATACAATCCAAGGAGATATTACTGTCTAGCAGATCAAGAATTTTAGAATGATACCTCACAAGGCAGACTTTGTACAAAACATGTCCTAATGACATGACAGTGGTGAATAAGGGGGTGCCTGGATGTCACACCCCCACTCCCCCGCTGGGTGTGATTTAATGCTGGCGTGGCTGCTGCATCTTCCCCTGGGTAAATGGGAGAGCTCCACCTTTTTGAATTCCCATTTCATTACTGTAAAATTGGTGCTGTGCTAGAGCTTGATGAGGGGCGGGGGACGGAAGGGGGGCCTGTCACGTGCTGTTTCCTTCCCTTTCGCAGAAGAGTGTATGTGACGTTCCAGGGAACCGTTCTGTAAAGATGTCCCAGCCAGCCGTGACTTTGCTAGTTAGGAATCCAATTACAACGAATGCTCAGGGCTGTTACGCACTAATGCACTGGCCAGAAAGCACTTGCTTAATCCTTCCCCCTGCCTCCACCTGCCCTGAAATCCTCAGTCACACATAATGCGGGGAGATAACAGTTCCTTCCTCAACTCCCTTCCCAGGGGGGTTGTGCCTGAAGGCAAACAGCAATGAGCTCCCAGGTCTAGCAGTTACAGGGCTCATCCAGGACCTTCTGCAGCCACCAAGGGGATCAGCTGCAAAATCAGCCCCCCTCTCCAGTGTGTTCCCTAGGTCCAGCGGGGAGGAAGAGCAGTGGTGCAGGGTCACTGTCCTGGCAGGAGCATTTAGGGGACAGGGTTAATCTCCCAACTCACAAGACGTTGGCCCTGACCAAAGGGGACCTGAATGCTTATACGTGCCCCACTGAGCAAGCCAGGACATTTCCCAGCAGTGCCTGGTGCCTTGCTGTCCCTGTAAGGATTGCCAGAGCAGAGCCGTCAGGCACCGTCTCTAAGAGCTGTCAGTGCCAGGTGAATCAGAGGAAGGTGCAAGCTCCATCCATGGGGGCCGCTTGCTCATGGGGAAGTCACTTCCCTGCCCTGGCAGTTAGAGGTTGGCTCAGCCCAATGCAGGAAAGGTCTTCTGGGTCTTCAGCGGCTGGTCCCTCAGTCCCTCTCGGAGCGAAGGACCCACCGCCGAATTGCCGCCGAAGAATGAAGCGGTGCGGTAGAGCTGCTGCCAATCGTGGCTTTATCTTTTTTTTTTTCCACTTCGCTTCTTGGGGCGGCGAAAAAGCTGGAGCCGGCCCTGGCCAGAGCGCAAGACTCCCCAGCACTGTCCTAAAGCAGCAGGGCTGAGTGTGCGGCACCCCATGTGACCTGGAAACAACAACAGGCTGGGACTCACCCCCCTCGACGCTCAGCCTCGTGGTTTGAGTGCACATACCCAGCACTGGATTGGGATGTCCAAATGCTGCCAAGAGATTCAAATGGGGAGTTCAAGCGACATTTCACAGCCCGCTCCAGGGATGGTCCTTTCAGAATAAGCCCAACATTTGGAAGTGGGCTGTAGTCCACGAAAGCTTATGCTCTAATAAATTTGTTAGTTTCTAAGGTGCCACAAGTACTCCTGTTCTTTCTCCCAACATTTGAGACACTAAAGCGGCCTAGAAACCCCCTCCCCCTCAGCACAACCACCTTGTGCTTTGCAATGCTCACGAGATGGGTACAGAAGCTGCAGCCCACCATCCTTTGCCATCCTGGTATGCTTGCTGGGCATCCGGCCCTTGCTTGGCTTCAAGAAGCTCTCGGTCTCCATCTCATCCCCAAATTCTTTATCCCACTTGCACTGGGAGTGAAGTCATCCCAGGCTTCGGACACTCACAAAGAGCCAGAGTGAGGGAACAGGTGACTAGCTCTTTGCACGTGCACTGCACCCATTCTCTCCAGAGCAAGGGGGCCACCCTCACAGATTGCAGGGATTGGGCTGATTTAATCTGCTCAGTGCAGAAAGAAGCAGTCGCCAATGATGGGAGGTGAAGGGATGGATGCATTGACCATTATGCAACAGAAAGATAGGGGCTGGAACTGCATCGGCAGCTCACATGACTTAGCCAATAGACCTGTCTATGGTCCACTGTTGTCAACCAGGCACCAGCAAGTTACCTCCAGCAAAATGCAAAAACCCTGTTGATGGCGCTGGGAGCACATGGCCTGGGCTGGCGCAGTGGACCTGGACCCTGTTGTTCTGAAGAGGATGGAAGAGTACAAGAACAGCTTGAGATCCAGCAAAGGCTCCTCTGGTCCTGGTGGACCTGCCGGCTTGCTGGTGAGAAGAGTTTTTCTGTAGTCAGGCTGCTAACAACTGGAAACCCCCCAAAACAGAGGCTCCAGGGGACCACTCACCCTCCAGGGGACCACTCAGGGCCCCACCCCAGTCGTGGATCTCCTAAATATCCCCACAGAAACTCTTTATCAATAAACTCCCTGCACTAGGAGGCAGAGAACCCTCGAGCATCCACTTTCTTTCCCCTGCGTCTCTAGTGGTTAAGAACATGAGGCTGGGAGCCTGGATTGGAATCTTGGCACGGCCATGCGACCCTGGGCAAGTCACAGAATCATAGGAGTGGAGGGACCTCGAGAGGTCATCTAGTCCAGTCTCCTGCACTCATGGCAGGACTAAGTATTATGTAGACCATCCCTGACAAGTGTTTATCGCTCATCCTCTCTGTGTCTTGCTTCCCTTAGCTGTTAAATGGGATTCCTTATGGAGAAACACAGGGCTCAGAGCGCAGTGATCTTTGATGCCATGCAAGAGCAACGACCTACCTGCTAGCCTTACTCATTGTCAATCTTGCTTGAAGCTTTTCTCTTAGTGGTCAATATGGGAAGAGACATCATTGAAAAGCAGACTGTAGAGCCCCATAGGGGGGAACAAAAAGGCACATCCGGTCCCTTACCCAGGATCCCAAGACGTTTTCAGGCCTTACTCTCATGGTGTCCCAGCCAACATTCAGTAGAACCTGGCTTGTCAATGGCTTCAGTGCAGCCAGAGGTACATGGCACATCCCTGCTTTCATTCACTCCAGCAGACCCTCCACGGCAAACAAAAGTCCAAGATTCAAACTCATTCTGGTGGCAATGTGATAGGGTTAAACTTGCCTCCTAGGCTATGTCACAAATATATTCCTCACACCGAATTCCTGCCTTCGCCTTCACCCACCTGGGACACAGTCTCCCCTCTCCCACCCAAGAAGCTGCCTCCTGCAGCTGGCCCATGCACTCTGATTCTGGACAGCGCGGTCATGCAGACCAGAATGTCCCACCAGGGACTGGAGCATTGGCCCTGGGTGCACATCATGTGTCTTCATTGCCCTGGCCAAGTTCTGAAGCCTGCAGGTGGCTCTGGAGTTGTGGTAAAGTTTTCTTCTTCCCATTTGATTTTTACAGAAACTTCAGCGCTGCAAGGTCATTGCAACCTGGATTAAGCTCAGTACAAAGCAAATAACATGTCCCGAGCAGCAATAGCAGGGCGCTGACTATTCCAATCCTTCACAGAAAAGGTTTCTGGCCAGCAGGAGTTCTCTTCCTGTCAGGAGTCAGCCCAATTAGGTGAGGAAATAGGCCTGGGAGACCAAAGTCCACAGTTCCTTCTTAGTGCTCCTGAAAAGGAAGGTAATAATAGCCTTGGCTGGAGGCTGACACAGTCCACAAGTACAGCAATGGGCTCTGGGAGAGCTCATCGCAGGAACTACCTGGGCTGGGGGCCATAAGAAGACCCCTTTCTGCACAGACAGCGGCGGCTCCAGGCACCCGCACAGCAAACGCGTGCCTGGGGTGGCAAGCCACGGGGGGGCGGCGTGCCGGTCGCCGTGAGGGCGGCAGTCAGGCAGCCTTCGGCAGCATGCCTGCGGGAGGTCCGGCGGTCCCGTGGCTTCGGCAGTAATTTGGCGGCGGGTACGTCGAAGGCGCGGGACCGGCAGATCACCCGCAGAAACGCCACTGAATCCGCGTAACCAGCAGACCGCCCACAGGCGTGCCGCCAAAGGCCGCCTGACTGCCATGCTTGGGGCTGCAAAAAACATAGAACCGCCCCTGTGCACAGAAGCCCTGAGTCAAACCGTGCTCAGAAACAGAGCTTCCACCAATGATCACAGGTCCCGTTCACTGCCCATATGAGCCAGGGCTGAATTTTTTAAATGTTTCTTATTAGCCACGGTGTTAGGGGAGGAAGGGTCGGCCAGTAGTTACAGCAGGGAACTGGGCATCAGGATTGTGCTCTCGACTCTGCCACACACTTACCCCCTGCCCTCGGACAAGTTATTTAACTTCTTGGCCCCTCCATGTGTCACAGCACATTGGATGACACGCGGGTCGGGGGAGCAGCTCGGAGAAGGACCATAGAACTGCTCTCCTGCTCCTAGATAAGCAGGATCTTATCCACCCCACACCCTTCTTCCAGTTTGGTTTGGATTCTGGACAGGGAACCTCCTCCTTTGCGTGTCCTCATCTCCATGAAAGAAGGAGCTTTCTCTTCCGAGTCTTCGTTGAGATTGAGCTTTTCGGAGACAGACGGAAGCTGAATTCCCAGCCTGGGCTGGAGGGATAGGAAAGGCCAATGCATGCTGAATATAGCTGGGGCATGTTCGGGGCCAGCAAGAAGGAGGGAGTGGCGCTTGGAAGCGGCAAGTAGCAATCTGCCGGGATTCAGAAGGTCACCTGCGTTTGTACTGCAATGTGCAGCGTCAACTTCCTTGTGTGAACACTGACTAATGAAGCAGGCGAAGAGAGACAATTCGTGCACCAGGAACTCAGACATTCCAGGGTTACTAAAACTAGTCCCATATCCTTGCCATGGCAAACACCAGCCAGCCACGGGCAGCGGTGACACGAACTTGCTGCCCCGTCCCTGCTTACAATCCGGTGCCTTTTATCACCCATGACCTTAAATGTTCTACTTTGTGACTCCCCTTCAGGCAGCCGCAGGCGTCGGAGCGTGGCCAGGTTTTTGTCTGGGAAATAACCAGGGTAGGAATGCCCCAAACCCACCCCCTTCATGCACTGGCAATTGGCTGCACGAGGAGTGCTCAGATGAGTGGCGCTTTTTCTAGAGCAAATTTGGCATCCGAGGATGGAGGAGGCTGAACGGCAGCTTTGCCCTCGAGGGCCGGGATCATGCGTGGTGCCTCCAGGTGGCATAACACACACTGGCGCAGCCCAGGGGCAGGTGAGGGAAGCCACCTTTCCTTCCTCCTGATTTTGGATTAGTCAAAGGCAAAAATGACCCCGGAGAGGGCAGCTCTACAACACAGCACTGCTCCAGCGTTCGACATGCACCTTTCTATCCTGAGCCTTGTCCATCAGCACTTCAGGACGGAGCTCTGTAGAGCCGCCATCAGCTGCCGACGGTGCCTGCACCAGGAGAATTTCCCCCTGGCCATCTTAGAGGCGTTTAAGGCCTCTGTACACCCCTACATCAGACAGGGGCTATAAGGGGCGGGAGAATCCCTCCTGAGATCTTTCGGGGGAATTTTGGGAAACTAGCTCAGGTGCATGTGGGCACATGCATGAGCGTTGGGGCTGTGTGTACAGGAGGGCAAGATTTTCAAAGCATCTGAATAGCCACTGAATATCCTAACTATACACCACTGTTACTGGGATTTTTGTGAGCACAAATTGGGGAACTGCACACACTAGTTACCAGAATTGGCATTTGCACATGCCGTTACCCACTTTGCATGCACAGTCACATTAACTGCACGCATAACGTAGGGGTGCGCTTTGAGACCCTTCGGAAATCTGGCCCAGGAGTCACAAAGAGTTTCTGTTGGATATCCCACGACTCACGGAAACTAATGCAACAAGACATATTCCGAAGGTTCAGATTCCGGGGAGGTGGGTAAGGAGGGGAAGGACTCTGGGCTTTAACATTTTCTCTCCAGTACCCAACACATTTTCTGATGAAGGCCCGCCCTAGTGGTTTGAGCACAGGAGTGGGAGCCAGAGAATCCAGAGTCCTAATCCAGCTCTGATTCGGATTCCTGCTGTGACCTTGAGCAAACCACTTAACTTCTCCATGGTCACAACCCTTATTCCCTCATAGGGGTGTTGGGAGAATGAATTTGTTGGGGGCAGGAATCAGCAAAGATGCCAAATGGATTCAGTTCCATGTGTTAAGCAAGTTGCTCATTTAAATGCCCCGCACATTTTTGCATGTCTCTTCCCCATCGTGGAGGACTCACCAGATTACGATCTTACATGGGCAAATCTTCCAGTGAGCTCAAGGGCAGCATGGACAGGAAGGAGATTGTTATGTGCCTGTATGGAGCCTTTCCTCATTAAGGCCAAAATCGGCTTGCGTCCCCACAGTTCACCCCCATTCACACCCCGCTGAACACCTGGTTCTAATGCAGAACACGACTGTTTGCCCACAGATATCAAAGTAACCAGCAATGATGGGAGAAGGAAAACAAAGTGCTTGAGCATAACAATGGCTCTTTAAAACCAAACAAAGAAACAATGCTGAAACCACAGCACCGCTTAACCAAATAACCCACCCACGGGGTAATAGGCACTTAGGAACCCACAATTTCCCCAGATAGGAGCGAGCCCTGCAGAACTCCTGGCGGTTCAGCACGTTTGCACAAATTGGCAAGCTGTCTGAAATCGCCTCTCCCCGTAACTGGCTGAGATTACACCTCGAACGTGACCGCTAAGCCAAACAGATGCAGCCCTGCACCTGGAAACTCTTTCAGAGCATATCATAAAATATTTCCTTTGCTTGCTCCAGATGAGAATCTTTCAACTTTCCTTCCCCCACCCCAGTGATTTTCAGACTGTCTCTGCTGGCCTGGGCAACTGCAGCCCTGAGCAGTAAGGTCACAGCGGGACGCCCTCAAGCTCTAGTGGCGGTCCGGAGAACCAGGCTCTGAGGATGGCACCGAGCCCTACTCAAATGCAGGTTCTCTCTTTTGTTATTTCTGCTCAGCTGGAAGCTCGGCATGAGTCCCCGGGCTCCTGAAGGTGGTAAATGAGGAAGTGTAATGAATCAATGGCTCTTCTTCCAGCTGGCTGAACTAAACTGTCTCTCTGATAAACTCACAGCCATGAATATCAAACACTGGTGTTTCAGGGACTGAGGTAGAGGCTGCCTTAAAGGCTGTTCTACTGGGAAGAGACCAAGGAACCATCTGCAAGTATCTGCCTTTTAATGTCCTCCTTCCACGTGTGAAAGGGCTGCGAGGTCAGGGTTTCGAATACAGTCAAATCGCTTTGCATTAATTCACCCGGCTTTCCTTCATTAGCTTCTCTCGCTTGCAGGGATAACAAAAGTTGAAACCTTTCTCACCTTGAATGCCTGCATTGGGGACGTGGAGTCAGCCAGCAGGGAGAGAAGACAAGCTTCAGAGCAGTTAGGATTAAAAGCCAAGCGGATGCCATGGCCCATTTCTGATGGGACTGCGTGACAGGGGGCAGCAACTTTGCTTCCTAGTCCCCAGTGAACCAGGACTCAACCTCAGCTCCGCTTCCCCCTCCCTTTGCACAGGTGCTCAGGGAAAGGGGTACAAGGATGGCTGCTTGGGACAGAGTTGGGAATGTCAGGGGCGGCACCCACGGCTCATAGGGCAGGGCTGGAGCCCTAGTTGCTGCCTGGTCCTTCTCCGATGGTAGCCACTTAAATTTTCCTCTCTCCTAGCAAGAGACCTCGCTGACCACAGCTGCATTTCTCCACTGAGCCATTGCCCCAGCTGACAGTCTGGGGGTTACCACTACTCAGGCACCCAGAGGTGGATCGCCACAGGGAGGGGGTGAGATCTACTTTGTTTTTCTAATCCCAGAGAAAAACGCCCTCCAGGGAGCATCTCCTGAGGCCACCCTGGGTTCACTGCAGGGACTAAAATAAAAGCACACTTGCTGCAGCCATCAGACCTGTCTCTAGCTCGGTCACTGGGGAGCTCCAGCTGGAAGGGCTGGCGATTTTCTCATCAAGACTCTGTTAATCTCACCCAACGCTTGAGACCTCTGACTGTCCCTGATGAGCAAATTACATTGACATCAGCAGAAAGGAGCCTGCGAGTCCATGGATGCAGAAGTGGGTCCTGAGCAGAGTTTGACAGGATGGGCTCAGCACAGGCGGCAGCAGGGCACAGTTACCTCATGCTGGCCTGCCCGTCCATGGAGACCCAGCCCTGCTGCCCAGGAGGGTGAAATGGGAATTTAATCTCCATGGGTCATCTAGGGCTTATGTACCCAGAGACTCAGCGCGTGGCAAGCTGAGGCTGTGTGAATCTGCTGTGCACAGACTGGCCGGGTGGTCCCTGCTCTTGGGCACTAAATGTCTCCTAGCGCACGTTCACCTACTCCCATGTCAAGCAGCAGCGGGTCAAAGTGCACCAGGGACCTTTTAGCGCGCAACAGCAGGGTCCGCGCAGCCAGTTAGCGTGCTGCACATCCACACCGCTGCTTCCCGTGCACTAAGCCGCCATATGGACAAGCCCTGGACTTCTCTGCCAACACTGCCAAGTGGAAGTGGGCCCCTATTAGTACAAACTGGATTGTGGGCACTTGGCAAACCCAGAGCTTGACTGAAACCCACCAAACTCATTTCACAAAGGGGAGGGGGCCACTGAACTGTCCCCCAGGCACTCCTAGTGTGTACTGAGCACTGGGGAAAGGAAATTAAACGTCAGCTGCCTCCTGGCCAGGAGGAGGCAGGATGAACACACAGTTGGAATGAGATATTGCAAGTTTAAAGCCAGACGCGTGCATTGCATATTTTCTTAGGGTCTGAGTCAAAGTCAATGGCAAGGCTCCCCAGGTCTTCAGTGGTCCTTAAGCACCAAAGGAAGTTACAGCCTGGTTGTAGTTGGTGGGGTTGGTTTTTAATGCTGCAGAATTAAATCAGAGGCCAAGACATTCAGCACAGAGAGACATGGTCTTCTCTCTGCACAGAGTGACGCTGAGCTGGAGGCATGAAGCGAAATGCTTCTGGCACCCTTAACTCAGCCTCTGATGGACAGGAGTTTGTACTGGAAATGAAAGACCTGATGATGCAGAATTGCTGGGGTCAGCACCTTTTACCTCCCTCCTTGGGAACACTCCAGTGATGAGGCAGCACTGACTAGTGCCTTATCATTCATAGCTAGTAATAACGAATACAATGCCCCTGTGGGTTCACCTGCCGACTTCCTTCCCCAACAGGCCAGTCAGGACTGTAGTGAGACCTTTTGCAATGAAAGGACAGCAGGCGCCCCCAGTCCTGGCTGGAGCAAAATGCAGTAGGCTGCCACTTGGTAGCTTCATGGAGAAAGAACGCCGGGGCAGTCACTGCAGAGATGGGGCCAGAACCAACCCCCCGGACTTTGGGGGAGTTTGGTCCAGACTCTGGAGCTCAGCCGCATCTCTGCTGCAGAGATCTAGCGTTACACCCCCATGGCTTCAGTGGCAGGTACTGAATGCCGTGCATAAAGCAGGCTTTAGAGTCAGTCTACACTGCAGTTGGAGGTGTGTGATTGAAACGCTTTAATCTAGCTCGCATGGGTCCTAACAGCAGTGAAGACACGGCAGCAAAGGCCGTACGAGCCGGCCCGGAAGCCTGGGTACATACTTCCATTCCTAGCTTGTGCGGCTGTGTCTTCACTGGTATTTTATCCATGCTAGTTAGACTGAAGCTAGGCTGGGTATGTCTACCTGAGCCGCAATCACACCTCCAATTGCACTAGCGACATACCCTACGGGAACACTGCAGCATGGTGTGTACAACACCGAACCCAGGCCCACTCCAGGTCCCCACGCCTGCTCGGTGCAGGACAGCAGCATGCACTCTGCTGATGAACCCACGTGCCACTGAACCCCAGCGGCAGGTGCAGCCTGTCTAATAAAAGTCCCACTTCTCTTTTCAGCTTCAAAGCCCTGCAAAAAAAGAGAATTAACAATGCTTCCAAGTTCCACTCCCCACCCCTACTCCTTCCACACGGTGGGTTTTTAAAGTCCCCTTTCAATAATCAGCTCTTAAATTCTGCAGGTTATGAACTCATCATGAGAATGTAAAGCAAAATCAGGAGCCTGCTCTTGCGAGGTGCTGAGCTCCGCGGGAGAGACACTCCCCTTAAAGTCAGCGGGTTGGGAGGGTGTTCAGCACATGACAGGGAACAGTCTGGGAGAACAGACCTTCTCTCTCCCTGCTAGGCAGGCAAAAGGAGTGCGAGCTCAGAGATCAGAGCAAGTCAGAGCTTAGGACTGTGACACCTCATGCATTGGCAGGGGGTGGGGATTAGGGGGGACAGCATGTTGGAAATGTGCTGGAAGGGCCCCTCTATCCTAAAGGGCCATTCAGCAGTGCACGTAGACATGGCTAACGCCCCATAAGAGGCGAGGAACGTGCACTCGTGACAGGCTGGTACCTGTGAGCCTTCGGTTCCCGGCTGCTGTAGGAGCTTGACGGTCCTGCCTCCTGCTGACCTCTGACTCCGCCCGTCATGCCAGGTGAGGCTGCTGCCTGTGTTCCGCTGCAGACGGTAGCTGAGGTTTTCGGCCGACACCGTGTGCTCCAGGAGGTTCCGGCAGAAGCTGAAGTGCGCGGCAGCGGCTGGGGAGGAGAACGATTTATATCAGAAAGACAAGAATCATACCCCATGCACCAGCGTCCTCCCACAGCTGCCCAGATTGCCCTATGCGCTGCTGCTCGAGAGGCACAGGACCGAGTCCACGTCCTCCAGTCTTCTTCTCTGCCCCTGAGGCCGAAGGATCTGAGAAGGATGTGGAAGTGCACCACATTGGCAAAGCCTGTGTTGCTTTCCCCTCCGGTGGCTGGTCCTCTAGAGGAGAACAGCCTACTACTGCTACCTGCTCTTAGCTGCGGTGGCAGAAGTCTGTTCTACAAGTCCCAGAGCAACCATGCAGGAGAGGGCTGTTGCTATGGCAGCGCTTGTGGCCAGGAGAAGGGTTTGCTGGGAGGACAGGGAGTATTTTCCAGTAAGAAGCCGGTGAGGCCGTTCTAAAGGAAGAAAGCTTGTCTGTGGGCCGCACAGGGAGCAGAGGCAGCATGTTAGCAAGCCCAGCTCTTCTGAAGGAACAGGAAATCAGCCCCAGTTCTCAGTGACCAGCTTTGGTTGCCAGCAGACAGGGCCGCAGGCGCTTAAATGCACAACGACACCCAATGGGGCCGCAGCCGCTGATGAGGAGCCATGCACTCAGGCTGCAGGACCTCCGCCCGCAAACCCCAGCTCCGTGAGGAAATGGGCTGGCTATGGAGCTGCGTACCAGATGCATTCCCCGGCCCCTCTCCCACTGGCAGGTGGGCCGCTAAGCCCCTCGCTCAGCTGCGCTTTGGTCGGACACAGGTGCTGCATCGGTGCTGAGTCTGGAGGCTTTGACGTGGAGCTGCCCCGAGCCCAGGGCTGGCTAACTGGGTCCCCTGGGCCTGAAACCGCCACACGCACACAGGCAATACCATTACATTTAGTGTCCCAGCAAATTAAGGCTTATTGGAGGGGAGTTTGCCCCAAGCAGCCATGTGACCAGCTAGGACCCATTAACCCTTTAGAAGCTACAGTGCCTTAAACGCGTTGGCACTGGCCTTCTGGTCTGCGGGGCTCCATGCTGTAATGGGGGATGGGGGAAGCACAGAGGAGGCTGAGCAAAGAGCTGCTTCCCTTGCCAGTCCTAGCGGGAGGTGCAGTGTGGAGCTCTGCAGCTGTGGCTTGAGCTTTAGACTGGCCTGGCCTGCCCCACACGTGCCGCTCTCCCGTGTGAGGGGAGGGGACGGAGTGCCCTTTTGCTGTATGGATCCCCTAAAACTTCTCCAGTCCGGGCACTGCCAGCAAAGACGTACCGTACCCTGACGAAATGCCAGAGAGCTCTGCAGTGAGGAGCCCACAGGCCAGGGCTTGCAACGGGGCAGGAGCAGGGTCTCGGACCATTGCTGGGCAATCCTGGTGCATTTTCCAAGGGTATTTGAGCACCAAAAATGCTGAGAAGGCAACATCCCAGGAGCCGCGTGCTGGGAGCGTGATCCGTGGAAACCACGCTCCAGTTCAGAGAGGGGCAGGAAGTAAAAATAGGAGAACAGGAGAGAGAGAGAGAGTGTGCGTGTGTGTGTGTGTGTGTCGTACACCTCTGCTCCCGAAACTGCCAGACAGGGTCTGTATAACCCGGGGTCCCGTGCTCAGTGCTATGAACAGGCCCTTGTTACCTGCGGTTCCCAGAACCAGACTTGAGGAGGGCTGGGGGCCTGGTGGGTAGAGCAGGACGGGCCTGTGTTGTCTGGCTGGCTGCTGGAGGATCATGAGTGCTGGGGGTGCTGCCTCTTGCCACCTCACGCCTGTGAAACCATCCTGTCTGTTCAGATGGCTGCTGTTACCACGGCAACAGATTCTGCAACCTGAGTAACAGTGGGTCTGCGCTGTGGGCATTCCCAGCACTACCCCAGTCCTGCTGCTAACCCCCCCGGCCCCAACCACTTGATGCCAGTCCCCCCAGCCCCTCCCTTCCCACAGCCCAGCCCAGTTTTCCTTCAAAGGAAAACACCTGATGGAGGAACCTGTGCAGAGATTTTGGTAACCGTGTCATGATAGGAGGCCTCAATCGTCTCATCGCTAGCGAGCCAGTGAAAGGCTGTGAGCAGCAGGCCGAAGCCCCTTGGACTGAAGGAGTGGCAGGCGTGGTCTGAGAGTGCACTGGCTGTGGGTACCCCTGTACGGGCTTTACGGGCGTATCGTCTGTGGGTGCTCATGCATGGGGCTGTATGTACCCCAACTCTGGGTGCCTGGTGGATTTGCGTAGCATAGATATTACAATAGCAGAAGGTCGCAATACAAACTGCAAAGGCACAGCCTTCGGGATGCGGTCAAAGCCACGGGCCTCAGTGACTCCGCATGGTCTCTCGTGGTCCCATGGCACTGACTGTTAGTAGGAGGGATATAAAGCTTGATCCTTTGACCAAATGCAGGGCCGCCCGGGGAGGGGCGGGGGAGGCAAGTGGGGCAATTTGCCCCAGGCCCCGGGCCCCACAGGGGCTCCCATGAGAGTTTCCAGGGGCCCCCACAAGAGTTTTTGGCGAGTCTTCGGCGGCAGGTCCTTCAGTGCCGCCAAACACACCCGGAGCAAACGAAGGACTTCTTCCTTTCCGGGTCTTCGGCGGCGAGGGCTTCTTCCGCTCTGGGTCTTCGGAGGCGGGTCCTTCACTCGCTCCGGGACCCACCGCCGAAGTGCCCCGAAGACCCCAGGCCCCCTGAATCCTCTGGGCGGCCCTGGCCAAATGCCAACATGGATTTTTATATTCTACATCCCTGAAACACACACCCTCCCCTCCCCCGCAATTTCCAGTGACGACAGGATTCTTCTGTACACTCTGCCCTAAGCTGTTGTGCAACGTTTCCGTGTATGTGCTACCTCTGAGGAGGCTGCATTTCAGAAGGCAGCGAGGTGATTCCTTAACTGAGGCACTTTGAAATTCTTGGCCGATGGCGCTCTACAAGTGAAACCATTCCTCTTCGTCTTGGCTCAGCCCCTAACTCGTGCTCTTGTTCACAACACCAGGAGACTCTGGGGACGGGAATGAAAAATGCAGCATCAGCTGGGACTTTCCATTGCCAGGCTGGGTCATACCCTGAATGCTGTTTAAATGTCTTCCTGCCCCCACCAGTCCCTTATTTTCTTTTCAAAGAGAAGCGAACAGCCCGCAACCACAATTGCTTACGCCAGCTTGCTCTGATGAAATGAACAGAGCTGCCCGAGCCGTTTGCCCACAGTGCTAGCACCAGCAAAGCTTGCTTTGACACCAATTTTCCAGCCAGCGAGTCCCAAAGGGTCTGATTCACCAATTTGCTACACCAGTTTTATGCAAGTGTGTATGCACTGGGTTGGTCCTCAAATGCTGTAAATTGGGGTAGTTCCGCTGACTTCAAAGGAGCTACATTTTGCCAGTTTCTGTGCGCTGAGTATCTGGCCCATTGCTTCCAAAGTGTCAGACTGGTGCAATGGAGTGGTCAATCCATCCCGTGGAGTTCTCTGATAAAATTCCATCCGCTCCCTCCTATCCCCAGACAATTCAGGGGTCAAGGAGATTTCTTGAGATTATAATGAAGCCCAGCAGATCCTGCCCCTTTCCTCTTCCAAATCCTTATGAGACACCAATCAGAGCATTTACAGAAATGCCTGTGTGTCTGTGAATGTGTGATCACTTACACAGCTCTGAGTACATGCACACATGTGAACTTTGAACAGATGTGGGGGTACACACAGGTTTGAATTCACATCAGGCACATGTGCGTGTGTGTGCATATGTACTGGTAATGTGAGTACATGCACACAAGGGTGTATTTGCATGTGTGGGTGAATAACCACACGTATGTGCGAGCATGCCAGCATCTGCACATGCACGACCATGGTGAGAAAGGAAAGTAATTGTGCTCATTCGGAATTGACCGTTGGGTTGCTCAGAAGCTTGGGCTATTCCATTTGTTCCAATTAAAATGTAAAATTTTCCTTTGGGGGGGAAAGAAAATGAATCCTTCTGTACTAGAGTACTAGAGTCACACGCTCATCTATTCTAGATAAAAGGCGGGAGGCTTGGCATAAGCCACATGGATCCCACAAAGCAGGGACTAAGACAGGGGCGGGCAAACTTTTTGGCCTGAGGGCCGCATCAGGTTTCGTAAATTGTATGGAGGGCCAGTTAGAGGAGGGGATTGTGGCCCGGCCCCCACCTCCTATCTGCCCTTCCCCAGGGACCCCATCTAACCCCCCCTGTTCCCTGACAGCCCCTCTGGGACCCCTGCCCCATCCACACACCCCCGCTCCCTGTCCCCTGACTGCCCCTGGACCCCCGCCGCCCCATCCAACCCCTCCTCTCATTCCTGACGACCCCTGCCACATCCAACCACCCCTTCTCCCTGTCCCCTGACTGCCCCCTGCCACCCCATCCAACCCCCCCCCCGACTGCCCCCGGAACTCCTGCCCCTGACTGCCCCCTGCCACCCCATCCAACCCCCCCCCCTTCCTGACGGGACCCCTGCCCCCATTCAACCCCCTTTTTGCCCCCCCGACCACCATCCACACCCCCTGACCAGCACGCTGAACTCCCCTGCCCTCTATCCAACTTCCCCTGCTCCCTGCCCCCTTACCGCGCTGCCTGGAGCAGGCTGGCGGCGCTACAGCCACGCTGCCCAACTGGAGCCAGCCACGCCGCCACCACCATGCAGCACAGAGCACCAGGTCAGGCCGGGCTCTGTAGCTGCGCTGCCCCAGGAGCTCACAGCCCCGCCGCCCAGAGCATTGCGCCGGCGGTGGAGCGAGCGAGCTGAGGCTGCGGGGGAGGGGGGACAGCAGGGGAGAGGCCGGGGCTAGCCTCCCGGGCCAGGAGCTCGGGGGCCGGGCAGGATGGTCTCGCGGGCCGGTTGTGGCCCGTGGGCTGTCGTTTGCCCATCCCTGGACTAAGATCTCACTGTTTAGACTACAATGAACAATCTGAAGCCACACAAAGAGAAGCGTCTTTCCAAGGATACCTGAGGCACTGTAGGAATGAAAGGGTTCAAGAAAACCATCATTCCTTTGGACGCTAATATCTATAGTTAAGGATCAGGGGGTAGCCGTGTTAGTCTGTATCCACAAAAACAACAAGGAGTCCGGTGGCACCTTAAAGACTAACAGATTTATTTGGGCATCAGCTTTCATGGGTAAAAAGCCTCACTTCTATAGTTGGGATCTCTAGGGGTGATCCCTAACTTGAAAAGAAAAGTCAACCCTTGTGCAACAGGAAACTGAAATCTAAGAAAATGCCACTCACTCAAATGATATGTTGTACAGAACTAAACCTAGCCAAGGAATAGGACGAGGAGGAATGGGATCGCATTCAGCAGAGAGAAATATCAACCGTTTCCCAAGAGTGAGAGCCATTAGGCTGTGGAATGGTCTCCTAAGGGATGAGGTGGAAATGCCATTGTCTGAGACATTTTAATCTGACTTAAGGAACCTTTAGGGAACACACTGTGGAAAGCAATCTTACCTTGGTCCCCAAGGGAGGAACTAAATGACAGCTTGAAAGGACTATAGGTCCCTGAAAGGGAATGTCCTCCTTTCATTAATTTTCAGAAATAAAGAAAAGCCCTTGTCAATTAATAACGACATAAACCAGCTAAGAGAATAAGGGGAAACGGAATGGGAAACTGGTCTGATCTAAGAATGGGCTTGCTAAACGTATCTGCTCTCCTCCATACGCCATGAAGGTTCTGATGGATCATGAGCGGATATGGGATTATTGCTCGGTAAACCACTGCAACAATTCTCTTGTGATTATTTCTTCTTTTAATATAACAAATGGAGCGGAGTCTTTCATGCAAATGCAACTGCATAGCGAAACCTGGTGCTCGGAGGCCGTGTAGGTACTTAGATAGAGAGCTAAGTCAAATCAGTGCAAGGGCCGAGCAATAGAGGCCACCCCACTGCAAAGAGGGTCTGCTGGAGAAGCCAGGCACAGGTAAATACCAAAGGCATCAGTAACTGGGAACAATGAGAAGCCAACAGGACTGTTCTGAAGAAGTGCAGAGGTTCAGACGGAAAGGGCTATTTCATCATTCTGATGCCAGCGCCGTGTAATGTGACTTTGACATCACAGATGGGAGGGGACCTTTTCTTAAATTAGAGGGGAGATGTAAATGCTGACCTCATCCACAGGTTATTAAGCATTATAAGATGGCCGTCACAGAAGTAAAAGCCGCACTGGTGGCTGAACGTTCCAAGCCAGGGTGATAGAGGTTACCAGCCGCCCTCAGAAACACAAGAGCCAATTGACAAGAATTTGGGGTTTTTCCCTTTTTAAAAACAAAAGTATTATATAACAGACATGATGCACCCACAGATGGATTGCTCGGGCTAGAATCATTTGTCTTTATAGACCCTCATTAGGGGGATATTAGATTCTAAAGCCATGCCATGTTTGGCTGCTTACTTCCTTTGCTGATGGGACCGTAATTCTTAGATTCCAAGGGCAGAAGGGACCATGCTGACCATCTGGTCTGATCTCCTGTATAACACAGGCAGATCCTAGAGCAGATCCTTTGGATAAACAGCCGATCTCGATTTAAAAATTGTCAGTGATGGAGAATCCACCAGGACCCTCTGTGTATTGCTCCCGTGGTTAATTACTCTCACCATTAAAAATGTATGCCTCATTTCCAGTCTGAATTTGTCTATCTTCAACTTCCAGGCATTGGATTGTGTTAGGCCTTTCGCTGCTAGATTGAAGAGCCCATTATTAGCTAGCAGCTGGTCCTGCTGTTACCCTGAGGCTGTTGAAGATAGACAGCTCCACTGCAGGACCCCTCCCGTTTAGTTCACGTGCTGTGTAATGACATCCACATACGTACCCACAATGTGTGTGTTATTTACATATATAAAATTGGGTGGGTAAGGAGAAGCTGGCTTCAGCTTTCCCCGCAGCAGGACTAGCGTCCCTTCCCAGAATACTTGCAGCTAGTGTGGCATGTAGTACAGAAGGGGTACGCAGGGGAGCAGGGGTCCTGCTCTGTTAAAGGACTCCTTTAGGGGTCCTGGCCTGAAGCTGAAAGACAGGGACCTGTTTCCAAAGGTCATTATCCTGCATCCATCCCCACAGTATCTGAGGCTCGCACAGGAGCTCAGAGGGTCCTGTGGCACCTTTAAGACTAACAGAAGTATTGGGAGCTCAGGTTGCTGTATTCAAACCTGGTCTGAGACGAGCCCACAGTGTCAGAGAGCAGGCAGCAGATGGGAGAAAGGCAAAAAAATGAAAGCGCTCTGAATAAAGGCAGCGTACGGAGCGCCCTGATGGGTTTATGCTCCAATGGAGAGAGGCAGCAGTTGTATTATCCCAGAGCTCGGAGGCAGTTCTTTAGAAACCTTCTGCTCTCTTCTCCCAACCAGCCCTCGGGTTTCAACTCTCTGGTAAATCAACAGCACTTAGTTCTGCAGCACAGGAGCAAAAGTCAAGGGGTCGCTCAGCAGGGGCCAGAGTCCATTCTTTCTAGAGCAAGAGGGCTCAAGGTACAAGCACATCAGCGAGCCCTAGCTTTTCCTTTCAGGACCCGATGGAAGAGATTTCCTGTCTTTTCATAGTCAAGTACAGAGGCCAAGCTCAGTGGGGCCCTACTCCATGGCTCTCATACACTACAGTAAATACAGTAATAAAGCCACACAGATGAACGCTCAACAGCAGAGCCACAAAACCAAAAGCATCAACTGATTTCCTCCTACAATGACCCTAACGGAACAAATTCAAAAATCAGCCAGGCCTTTGTCTCCTTCTGCACGGACTAGAACCCCCTTTGCTTAGGCTGCCCCTGGGCCCGCTTCTCCAGAGCCAGTGTTTGCAACGACGCCTCTGCCCACCTCCAGACAAACACAAAGAGGCATGACCCCATCCCTTCCTGTTCTCAGACACATCTCCCTGCCGGGGCAAGTCAGCAGAGCTCCACTGACTTCAATGGAGCACCAGCCTTTTACACCAACAGGGAACTGGGTCCTTGCACCGCAGGTTCACCAGACCAGACCCAGCCTTCCCGGGTTGCACCGCGACGGCTCCGTAGTTCGTCGTCGTGGGAGATGGGTGGTCGCCCTGGCTGCGGCCTCAGAAGAGGATGAACGAATGAGAGCGAGCCAGCGCTGGGTGAGTCCCTTCTGCCCTCAGACCTCTGCCATACCTGACTGACTCCTGCTGATCGGCGCTTCAGCCCTCCTGCCAATATGCAGCACTCAGTACCCTCTGCTTTTTCTGCGAGCTGGGCAGCAACCCAGCCAATCAGCAATGCAGAGAGGAGGATTAAGACCCTGGCATTCTTTATACACAGTACTCTCCTGCTCACAGCACAGCCAAAGCTCCCCTCCCCCCCCCCCATGTTATTGTCCTTAGATAATCCCCTCTTCTACCCCCCACCCTCCAACCCCCTCGCTAAGCTCCTTCATTTACATGGCCAGGGAGTGACACAGAAGGACAGAATGTAAACTACTCTGAAAAGGGCTTAACCCGCTACCACTAGATCTAAATATCTGCCTGTCACTTCCTCTGCTCGCCCCTTCTAATCCTGTGTCAAGTGGAGATTATACACGGAGGTGAAAGTTCTCCAAGAGGGGAAGGAGCTTTGTTCGGTGCATCTACGCAGCAGCTCCCCAGTGGAGACAAAGCTGCCAGTGGAAACCCAAATCGACAAATAAAATGGAGGGTGAGGGCCTGTGGAATTCCTGTATGTCACAGTTCAGGGGTCACCAGCTGCCCGCGCTGTTTGGAAAGCGGAACTCATCTGAGAGTTAGGAAAGCAACACTAGCCGCGGGGCTAAACTCCAGGAGATCCAAGTTCTGCTCTTGGCTTGAGCCCAGACTTGCTGAATGCTCCTTATCTCCGTGCCTCCGTTTCCCCAGGTTAGGCTCTTCATTTTACTCCCCTGGGATGCTGTGCATAGAGCTGAATCAGGAATGCTGGGCTGGAACAGTTTTCCATTAGAACAACGCAGTTCCCCCCGAATCGAAGGACTTTGCTAAATCACGTGGATTTCAGAGGAAATTCAGAGGAAAACAAAAGGGGAGGAGGTGAGTTTGATTATGTCCCATTTTGACATAATCCACATTTCAATTTTTCTTTTCCAAATGCCACTGCATTTCCAGTTTTTAAAGAGATCTGCACACAAACAGCTCTTTCGTCAATTTCGCTTCCATGGAGAATTTCAACATGTGTAGGGTTTGTTCCAAATCAGAATGAAATCGAATTCTGAAATCGCAAAATCCTCCTGGGGACGGAATTTCTGTCCTCCGCTTGACTCTCGTGGTGCGGCCTCACTGGTTCGGGCCGCCACGTGCTGGCACCATGGAG
The DNA here is from genome assembly GCF_027887155.1 of Malaclemys terrapin pileata. Taxonomy (NCBI): domain Eukaryota; kingdom Metazoa; phylum Chordata; order Testudines; family Emydidae; genus Malaclemys; species Malaclemys terrapin. The sequence goes on from NC_071516.1 coordinate 4,649,175, forward strand.
CCCGGGGTGGGCGGGGAGCAGGGGGGCTGGAACAATTTGTATATTGGAGGTGCTTGGAGCCATTGAACCAAACTGTAAACCCTGTATATGATGGAAACCACCTCAAGCTAGGGGTGCTATAGCACCGCCAGCCCCCTTAGTTCCAGCATCTATGGTGGGGATTGGCGTAGAGCTGCACCGTCCTGTCCCAGAGGGAGATCGTCTCATTGCAGCACAATGCCTTCAGGAGCCGAGCACCCTCCCGCCACTAAACTGGAGCAGTCCTTGCACTCAGGGGCATACTAGGAGTGACCAGGTGAGCAAAGGTGCATTTCCTCCTCCTAGCCCTGAGCAGGGGCTCATCCAAACTGGGCAGTGAGAGGCTGGGATGGAAGGCGCTACAGAAACGCAGAGTATTAATTGTCATTTTTACTCACTGCTTGTGAGACTTTGGCTCCTTTACTTAGCAGGCATGTACGAAACACACAGAGAGAAAAAGGTAGGATAATCTTCTCAGCTTTCTGCCTCCCTCGCCTGTATTAACGGAGCTCATCCCGACTCCCCAACAACCCAGCACATCTCTTTACAGAGCATTTCTCATCCCCAAAGCACCGGGTCAAGGCTTGGACCCGTGGGCAGAGCCTGAGGCTGTCTACACTCGGAGCACTTTGCTGGGATGGGATCACAGGCATACTGCACCAGCAAAGTGCTCCTAGTGTGGACCCAGCTATACTGGCCAAGCCATGCTTTTACTGGTATTGCTAATTCCAGTATAACTGTGTCAACATGAGGGGTTTCTGCCGGGGGGGTGGAGGGTGGGGGAGAAGGAGTGTCACACCTCTTCACACCCCTGAGCGACCAGCTATGCCAGCAGAAGTCGGTAGTGTAGACACAGCCTGTCAGGGACCCTCAGCCAGGAGACTTCAGCTGGGTTCAGAGGGATGTAACCTTTCTCCTCCACCAACCCAGTGCCATGGGACACTCACATCCCCTGTGCTCCCCCACATCCAGGGGAGTCACCAGATCACTTGCTGGGCCTGTGCCGCTCCCATTCTCACCCCAAATCCCTCTGCCCGCAGCCTTCTCCACAGCAGTCAGAGGCCAAGTTCTTCACTCACATATGGCATGGGGGGGGGGGGGAAGAAAGTTCTCCTACCCTGTATGGGCCTTCTGCAGCCTGGCCACACACCCTGCTTTGGGGGCCACCTACATACCCAGGATCCTCCCCTAGCCCCCTCACCCCTGTAAGGCAGGCAAATATCATTAGCTCCACTTCACAGATAAAATGAGGTGTCCAAGGCCATAGACACAGGGAGTTCATGTCAGAAATGGAGTGACAGGTCAGGAGTTCTTGTCTCCTATGCATCTCCACTTACCCACATGTACTTGACACTTACCTCACCTGGTCTATTCGTCCTATACAATCTCACTATCCTGCCTTACCCCTCTTAAAATGCTATTTGGCTTCAGCTATGTTCTTCCAAGCCTACCTCTTTCCCACCATACTTCCTTTCCTAAAAAAAAATACTCATGATCTGTTCCTTTGCCGCAGCTCGCCTCAGAGCAGGGGATCCCTCCTCGCTTTATGGGGTTCTTGCCATTTCAAAACATCTCTGCTGGGGTCAGTCAACCAATCATTTGCCTACAGTGAAACTCGGCAATAAAAAAAAAAAACTTGTAAATTATTCTCTTTGATTTATTGTCTTTTTGTAATCATAATAATACTTAGAACTTCTAGAGCGGCTTCCAGCCAAAGATTGCAAAACACTTGACTAACATTAATTAAATATTGCAATACCTTTGGGAGCTAAATACAAAGAGGGAAGCTGAAGCAGCAAGATTAAGTAATTTTCCTAGGGTCTCACAGCAATTCAGGAGCAGAGGTGGGAATAGAACCCAGGACACCTCCTGACTTCCAGTCCTCTGCTCTAAGGGATAAAGCTCACTCCCCTTAAACAGCTAGATGTGAGCAAATAACTGATTTTTCAGTTTGGGGCCAAACCAAAAAAATCTGGGGTGGGGGGTGGGGGAGAAACCATTTCAGGTTGAACAAAATGTTTTGTTTAACCCAAAGTGAAGTTTTGGTTTCAGATTATTTCTGGGTGTCTTTCTTTCTTTCTTAATTTAGCTAAGTTTTGAAACAAGATGCTCTTTTGAAACAAAAAAGTCAACGTGAAACATTTTGAAAAGAAAAATCAAAAGGTTTCATTTCCAAATGAACTTTTGACAAATAAAAAAACCTTCCCATTTTTTTCCTGCATGAAACTACAGTATTTGTCAAATTTGATCCAAATTCATGAATAGTTTTGGTGACCCGAAAAATGCCTTTTTCAGTAAATTTACTATTCTCCAAAAATTCACCCAGCTCTACCCAGGAGTCCTGAATTCCAGTTCTGACCTGCCCGCCCCCCCACCCTCCCCAAGTCTAATTACTAGACAACACTCCCTCCTTTAGAGTAGGTTTCATTGGATTTCTAGACCTCACTGGTTCTTGTACCCTCTTGCTGCAATTCCCCCTACCAGGCCAAGCTGCCATGCTTAGCAGCAGTACATGTCGAACCAGGAAGAGAAAGGGTTATTTTTTAATCAACCTGGTTCATTCCATCCCTGTAGCATTTCAGCCTCCACCAGCAGTGACTGGAGATGAGCCTGTCCTAAATCTTCCTGGGAGATAGTTTTTTGTCCCCAGACTTCACCTAACAGGTTAGCATGCGTGCTCTGAACAGAAAGACACTGGCTGATCCCCCCGCTGCGTTTTCTCTCATTGCACTTTGTTGTATTTCAGTGCCTCTCCCCTAATGCTGGAAAGGCCAGAGAGACAGAACAAGGCTAACCTGCTGCATGGAAACCCATAGCAGCTGTTGCTTTCTGTGATGGGTGATAGAAACATAGGCATTGCATATAAATTCACAGCCTAGGGAGCTTCTTAATTGTGCATGCATCTTGGTTGGGTTCAGAATGGGTGAGAGTCTGGCTAGAAAAAGGTTGGGAGCTGCCATTCAGAACAGCACAGGAAGATGGAGTTTACTCAACTCACTTTCAAAATACACAGCGGCTTCAATTTTCCCCCCCAAGTCACTTTTAGCAATAGCTACGTCTTGATGAAAAATAGATGTTACACGAGCTCAGTGCAACAACCGCTATGACTGGGCAGGGAAGGAGAGGAAAATGTATGATTTCTGAATCCTCCACAACAGATCCCACTGTTCAGTCCAGGACCTGAAAACACTGAATGGGACAGACAGTCAGTGGCAGTGTCTCAGGGTAGGGGCTGCCTAGTGTTTTGAGTCGGATGCAGTTTGACCGCTACCTGCTGCTATAAATTTGCTTAGAACAGACTTGATATGTCAGTTTTGCCAATCCACTTGCAGATGTTACCAACCATCCCCTGAGAGAGAAATTTCAAGCAGCCAAATTCATATCAAAAGCATACAAATTAGGAGCAAGATTCCCATCCCCTGGCAAAGAGGAAGGATTGCCCAGTGGTTAGCCCACTAGCCTAGGACCCAAGGATACGTCCACAGTGCAATAAAACACCTGAAACTGGCCCACATCAGCGGACTCAGGTTTGCAGGGCTCAGCTATAAAATCGCATGTAGACCTCCAGGCTTGGGCTAGCGCCCGGCCTCTGCAACCCTGCAAAGGGAGCGGTCCCAGAGCCCAGGCTCCTGCCTGAGCCTAGACATCTCTACAGCAATTTTATAGTCCTGCAGCTGAAGCCCAGTCAGCTGACACAGGCCAGCCACAGGTGTTTAATTGCAGTGTAGACATATCCGGAGAGTCCCAGGTTCAGTTCCCTGCTATGCCACAGATTTCCTGTGTGACCTCAGGCAAATCATTTAACCTCAGGCTATAAAATGGTCTTATCTGCCTGACCTCCCAGGGCTGTTGTGAGGATAACTACTTGAAAGCTTAGAGGCGCTCAGATACTATGGGAATAGGGGCCTGTTAAGTGCAAAATAAAAATGGCAGATCTCTGTAGGGCTCCAGCTCTCCCTCCCTGTGCAGATCTAGAAAAGCAGAACATTAGCACACCAGTTAGAGAGGTGAATTGCTCCATTTAAAATGTGGGAGTGATTTTGCTGTTCATGAAAAGGAAGAGGTAATACCCGGAGAAAGGCAGATAATTCCTAAACGTACTGCAGCCCTGCTATTCCACACCCAGTGTGCCTCAGTCTTCACCTGCAACACTCCCGCTATTCCAATCTTCCCTTCACCGCCGGAGATAGCCCCTTTGATGCACCTGTTTCCTCTCTCAATTGCCAATCCTTCTGAACCGTGCCAGACTTCAAGGGGGTTTACACAGTGGGACAAACGTCAATAGGGGGCCTAAATATGGGGCCATAAAACTTATTTCAGAGTCTCTTATTTAAAAAAAAAAAAAAAAAAAAACCCAAAGCAAATAATTCAAACTCCTACAAAACACAAAGGCACTGCCTTTGCATCTACTTTGTGTGCACAGTTACTGCAGCTGTGTGCAGTAAAACGTGCACATGCAAGTTAGGAGTGCACAAATGTCTCTTTCACACACAATTCTGGGAAATCTGGGCCCCAAAATCTTGAACTTCCTCAGAGAAGAAGGCTGGGTCCAGTGGTCAGCGTGCTAGGCAGGCTATGGGAGACCTGGGATGAGTTCCTGCTACGCCACACCATCCTCTATGACTTTGGGCAAATCACTTAGTCTCTTGGTGCCTCAGTTCCCCATCTGTAAGATGGGGATAATAGCACTTTCATCTCATTGGGTGCTGTGAGGAGTAAAGACTGTGATGTGCACAGATACTATGGAGATGGGGCTCACATAAGTACCTACAATAGATTAGCATTTCTGCTACTGGGTATAAACTTCCTACAGTGCCTTAGAGAAGTGTGCGTTATGATGAACAAAAACCATTTGTCATTTTGCTGCATTTCCAACATCCCCATGGGAAAGAGACATTTAGCACCTAATGGTGCAAGAAACTAGCCTGCAATCAAGAAGATGGATTTGTGGTTCAGATTAACTAGAGGCCCGTTGCATTTCCTTCATTGCTTGCAGCAGGAAAAGAAAAAACAGTTCAGGTTCTTCTGGGGCTTCTTAGGACTGGTGAATAAATCACATCATTCACTCATGGAATGGGTCCCTAGAGGTCATGCCTCGCCTTTGACACCTTCACCATGTGAACCACAAAATAAATTGGCCTTCATGTTATTTTACTTTTCCCCTTCAGCTGATCTTAAAATGCTGTAAAGGATGGAGAATTCCACTCGACCCTCTGGGAAAGATTCCTGGGCACTGGGGCGTGAGTGACGTGGCTCCCCTGAGAAGAGTGGTTCTTAGCACATCGGATCATTGACCCTTCAAATTATGACATGGCCTTCCCACCCCCAGCCCAAGCTTCAATGCGACATATGGCTCATATTCCACCCTCCGTTGTATCCAGAGATCCCCATTGGCTTCAGTGAAATTACATGCCTTTAAAGGGACGGCTTGACACCAAAGAACCAATTCATTTCAATTGTCAGTGAAGTTACACTATGGCCCCATTTGGCCCATTAAGTGTGTATCAGGGCCTTGGATTATGCTAAACCAATATTCCATACTGTCTTCATCTAAAGCTCTCTCATTGAATATTTACATTGTCAATATCATTTTGTTATTTTAAAGTTAATTTACATTGAGAGATCAGGTCGATGCCTTTTCCTGCTATTTCATCTGAGGGAGAAGAAAGAAGAGAGAAAAGAAAACAAACCGTACCTGCTTTATTCTGTTTCCTGCACTGAATTCCTGATTTTGATTTGAAAATTAAAGCTAGGGCCAGGTGATATGCAAGGAGTGACAAGGACAAAAGAGAATGGGCCTGTTCCTATAAGTGAGTGCTCGCTGACATGAGGGCAATCGGGCCGAAAGTTAGTGCTAAAATAGAGCTGCTTGATTTAGCTGCAAATTTCAGAAGATTTCCCCCCAGGCCAGAAATAGAAGGCACCCAGCGAGTCTGCGGGCATACCAAGGGGAGATAGGCACTACCCGCATGAGTTGCCTGTACTGGTTTTGAGTGACAATGTATTCGTAAATATCTGGGACAGATAATATTTCAAAGGCCCTGACAGTTAGACAGGAACATTGGTGTTTCCTTCCACCCAGAACAAGGCTAAAGAAAATCTAGTCACCAAGGGTCACATGTGGCCAGGCACTCAGGACCATGGGAGCTGCTAATGTTCAGTACGTGTCAGGATTTAGCTCAGAGTTCTTGTTCCTGCCTTGCCTGAAGTCAATGATTAGGCTGCTGCATTAGGGAGGTCTGATCTAGACTCTGGATCAAAGTCTTTTGAAAGAACAGCGTTTGTCCGCTGGGTTTGGGTGGAGTCCCAAATAATGCCTGGCACTTACAGGGGACCTTTCATCTGAGGATTTCAAAGCACTTTACAAACACCCTGGGAGGGAGGGAAGTATCATTACAGAGGGGTGAATTGTCTTAGGGATGCCCAGCCAGGGTCAGTTGCAGAGATGGGGACAGAAGGTGGAAGATGCCCTGGAACAGCCAGACGTGCCCAGACAAAGGAGAGCAGATGGTTAGCTAAAGCGGCCACATTCCCCTCGGGGCTGTTCACCGGAGGCAAACTTTTAGTACAGGGCGTAGGGCAGCTCCTGGGAACTGCACCGCCTGGATGTGATCGATGGGAGAGCGGAGCCGGGGGGAGCCAGAGACCACAGTGCATGGAAACCGGCCCCTGGGGCTGTCCGCTGCACCGAGGCGAGACAATTGCTTCGCTCATCGGCCTTCTACCCCCAGGCGATTGACGTCTCCTCCTCCCCGGGTTCATATCGCTCCAGCGAACACGCTCGTCTCCACCTGACCCCCCCTCACCCCGAGGGGTCCAGCCCACGAACAAAGCGGGGTCCGGCACCCTAACCCCTGAGCTAAGCCGCAGCCCCTCCCTAGCACTCACCTCCCTGCTCAGCAAACGGGCCAGGAGCCCACCTGCTTCCACCGCCCGCCCCGTCTCATCCTGCGCCCCCATTCCGTCTTGCAAACTCAGGACCGCCTGGAAGGGGCTCAAGACACCCGCCCCGCTGGGGCGCTGCAGCACAGGGGACCGATGCCTGCAAGTTCTGGAGGCTCAGATAAAGGGGTGTGGGGGGGGGGGACCCAGGTTGAAAGCTTGCGAACCTCCCTCCACCTGGTGCATCCCACGGAGAGCCAGAGCCAGCCCGGGGTCTGCCACCCCCCTCCCCCAGCAAGCGGCGTGTGTGGCTTGGGGAGAAAGCAAGAGCATCCCCGCCTCGACCCAGCGCCCCCCGCCCTTTACCTTCCATCTCTTTCGGGTCGCCGCAGTTCATTTTCAGAGCCCCATCTCGGCCTCTCGGGGGGCTGAGCTTGGCTCGCAGGTCGGTGAACATCAGGCGCTTGGCTCCTCGCGGGAGGAGGAGAACCGTGCTGGGGAAGGACCTAGCCACCTAGCCCGACTCCTCCGGCTCGGCTGCCCCAAGTCCAGCCCCGGCCGCCTCCCCCTGGGCGTGTGTGCATCCAGCCAGGCGCTTGCTTCTCTTCTGCCTGTCCCTGCCCCCGGGGGATCCCACTTCGGGCACTACGAATCCGCCTGCCCAGCCCCGACCGCTGCCCGGCTGCCCGGCCTGTGTGTCCCCGGGCTGAGAGCCCCCCGACGCGGCTGGCTGGAGGGAGGCTGCCCAGGCGCCCGCATCCCAGCAAGGTCACCAGCCCAGCCCCGCCAGAGCGATGTCCCCGCCGCCCCCGGCCCCGTCTCCTTGGCCGATCCGGCTCGGGAAGGAGCCTGGCGGCGAGAGCCCGTCAGTCCTTCCGCGCCCGCTGCCCCATGTGCGCCAGCGGCGCAGAGTCCCCAGGCAGCCGCCCTCCCTCGGCGCTCGCCAGTCCGTCAACAGCTGGTCGCAGGATCCGCGGGCTCCGGGGGCCGCCCGGCCGGGTCTTCCTCCCGCTCGGGCGCCGGGGTTCTCTGCTCCGGGGTCCGCCCAGCGCCCCGGGGTGGAGGGGATCGAGGGAGCGGTGCAGTGGTCACCCCCAGGCCCGCTGCGTCTGGCGGATCTCCTTTGCGGCTGTGCGCTCCCTTCCCTCGCGCGCCCTGCGGGGCGCTGGTAGGTTTCACTCGGCCACATGTGCCGCCGCCGCCGCGGCTGGTTTCATCCTGGCTCTGAGCTTGATCCAGACAGACGAGGGGAAGCTGTTCCGTTTCCAGCTGATTAGCCCCCTCTCGTGCGCCGCTTTCTCCGACTGACCCCCTCAGGGCACCAGCGGCAGGTATGCTCCGGGCTCCCCGGCATTATGCCCCCGGAGCAGGGAAGAGACACACCCACTTCCCTTCCACACACGATTTCACCTGGGCTGGGAGGCGCCGCTTTGAAGGGCAGGACCTTGGCGGTAGCGTCGAGCGAGGGGATGGTCTGAAAAGGCCATCCGCTAATTTGCATATCATTAGGGAAGCCCGGTCAGTTAACCATCAAGGAGTGCTTGGCCAGGGGGGCGTGCCCAAATGACTGCGAGAGAGGCAGATAGGGAGATATAAACAAAATATTTCTACCCCATCAAGCATGGGTGGGTGGGTGAAAACCAATCATCCTGCTGCATGGTATAACATAGCATGGCCGGGCAAAACGCTGCCAGTTAATCCTCAGAGGTACTGGAAACTAAACCCCCTTCCCTATCAGAAAGCCCCAGTCTCTTCACGGCACAAAGCCTCTATTATCTCCCTCGAGATCCAAAAAGATGTACAGGATTTACATACTTGGAAGTTTGCGCAGCTTCTTGACAAGGTGCTATGAAGTGAAATGAGGAGTGAATAGTTTCTTCTGATCTGTGCAACAAAGGAATCCTGCAAGCGACTGGAGGGGGGAGGGTATTTCACAAATACCTCTGTAACAGAAGCAAGGACTGAGCGTTTCCTAGCTTTTATTGTGTTTTCCTGAGTAGTCTGCCTTCAGCTGCGAAGCAGTGATGGTGATAAAGTACCTTGATGCTGCTATAAACTGCAGCACATTGCTTTTATTAATATTGGTTATAAACCAATCTCATTATGGCATAAGATCCCTTCCGATCAATCTTATGCATCCGAAGAAGTGGGCTGTAGTCCACGAAAGCTTATGCTCTAATAAATTTGTTAGTCTCTAAGGTGCCACAAGTACTCCTGTTCTTCTTCTTCTGATCAATGGGACTTAGGCCCATAAAAACGGGGTTAGACCCCTAGGCACTTTCCAGAGTTTTACATGGTGATTAATAAATATGACACCATATTAACATTAGCCAGAGATATCAAACCTGCCCAACCCTGCCCCTCAAACCCTTAACCCCACCCCTCCCAACAGTAATGCTAGACCAGGATCACCCACAAGCCCCAAACGGCCACCAACCAGCCCCTACGCTAAGTGTAGCGTGAGGAAACCTGCCGACCCCAACCCTGATACTAGGCTGAGGCTACCAAGGGGACCCAACCAAAACCCTGACAAAGGTTGACCAACTGTTCCAAACTACAACCCTAGACTGAGGCCAGCGACTGAGGCCACATGACCAGGGCAATAATCAGACCTCAACCCTGTCGGTAGCCTGGAGCCACTAGCCATCTCAGACCCTAGCCTGGAGCTACCTATTCAGCCATAACATAACCCTAGCTTGGAGCCACTGATTGACCTCAAACATAACTCTAGACTGGGGAGCCCTACTTTGGCCCCAGCCCCAGCTCCAGCATGGGAAACACCACCATTATCAACAGCACCTCCACCACTTCCTCTTGGTCAAATAGCCCCAGTGGCCCTACCCTAAACATAGCCAACAACAGGCCCCAACCCTAACCATACTCAAGAATGCCATACCAGCCCCAACCTAGTCTGAGTACAGGGCCCCCTACCAGCCAACCACTGTCCCTAACCCAGAGAGCCCTCCTAGACTCATCCCTAACCCTACAGTCCCCATCCTAAGAACTCATACCGACCCCAGCTTTAACCCTTGGCCAGTGAGCCCTGGGGTACCCAACCCTACCCAAAGAACCTCAACCAGCACCAACCCTGACTTTAGCTTGGGGACCTCTACTGGCCCCACCGTTCACCTTGGACATTGTCCAGCCAGGGAGCCCAGCTTATAGAGAAAAATGGAGGCACAAGGCAGCAGAACGGCAATTTCCATGAGCCGCCACGGCGGCTTTGCCAAGCGGAAATGTTCTGGTTTTCAGAAATTGAACTTTTTTGTTGTTTTTCAGAAACCATGAAACTGTTATCTACATGCGGGCTCCGAGCCTACCACCACCTACGCACGCGCTTAGCCTCATGTGTAATGTCACTGAAGTCAATGGGGCTATTCGCTATTGATATAAATATCAAGTTAAACATGAGTGTAAGTCTTTGCAAGATCAGGGCCTAGGATCTGGAGGGAGTTTGCCCCAAGTTTCCTATCATCATTACTAGCCACAGAGCTGAACTGGAGATTGCAAACCTGGGAGCAGCAGCACAGACTATTCTAACCACCTGCCAGGATAGATGAGATCCCAATAGCTGCTTGACATCCCATCTACACTAGCAGGGTTGCTACCAGCATTCCTTTCCCACCACAGGTAATGCTGTGGGGGAATATAGGTAAAGAAAGTTTTCTGTAGATATCTCTCCCTCCGTTTACAGACCCTGTTATCTATTACTTTTTAAATTCCAGTAGTTTAAGGCTCTATCTGCACACCATGTCCACAGTCTTCTAAGAGAACTGTGCTTAAAAAATGGATCTGGGGAGAAAGAAGCTAACAGCACTGGAAAAACGCTTGCAGACCAAGCCAAACTGTCTTGATTACAAAATAAGTGCTGCCCTGTTCTGAATTCATACTGTTCACACTGTTCTAGCAGCAATCAGGGATCTCAGGGGAAGTTCTAACACGTTTGTGGGCACAGGGCTTGGCATGCCTTTTACATCAACCCCATTCTATGAAATGAAAAGCTAGGGTCCTTTCTTGAATGCCTTGACGTCAGTGGGAGGTTCAGCTGCAATCCAGGACTGTGTCTCTGTAGAGCAGCATTTCACTAACCTGTAATTTCATTTTGTTTCTCCGCAACGTTCCTTATCTAGGAAGCTGCTGAAACGAAGGGCCAGTGTGCAGCACTGAGAAGCAAACAATCGTTGGAACAAGAACTCGGCGTGCATACACTCTGGGCTCTTGTATTATAAACCTAACCCCATTTTCAGAGGTAGCCAGATGCCTGCCAGTGGTGAAGTGTCTCTTACACACTTCCTATATAAAACTGCGTAACGCAACTGTAAGCAATCGCCCTGAGATGAGAGCGATCAGAGGAAGTCTGACCCTAAAAATACATTTCTCACAGGTGCCACTTCAGAAACAAATAATAACAAATAAAGAATAAAATAATAATTCATAATCATTCTGGACATTTTTAAAGTTAGATGATCTTTTAAAATGGAAGTTTGCTATTTTCAGTCACATTCTCGCACTCCAGTGAAGCAAATGGCTGTTTGCTCCAGTGAAATGTTGCAGACGGTCAGGGCTCGGTTTCTAGGTCAATCCCCTCCTCCATCTTATAAAGGAAGCAGTCGAGGTATTTTGGATGATTGCTTTCATATTTTCTTCCTCCTCCTCCAGAGTCTCTGCTCCAAGCCACTTCTATTGGGGCAAGGTAATCAGCACTTCCAATCCCAGCATTTGCGCTGTCATGAGACAGAACCCCTAAAATCATGAGATTAAAAAAAAAAACACTCCTGATTTTTAGGCCAAAGAATAAATCCTGGTTTGGGGTCTGACCCCACTAGGTTCCTGTAACCCCCATTCCCTCTGGCAGGCTCCCCATTCCTGCAGCTCTCAAGCTCCTGGCCAGCTCACACAGACACCCAATCACCCAGAACCCAAATCCCCTGGCAAGTTCCCAGAGCGTATTTCCCCCCCGCCCCCCATGATCCCAGTCTCCTCACTTCCCTGGTGGGCTCCAGCAGCTGCCCCTGTCTCCAGTCTGCAAGGGAGGGGACTTCCTCTGGGCCCTTACTCCCGTGAGCTATCCCTTCCCAGCCTGCAGTGGAGGGTGAGTGCTACCAAGCGTGGAGAGAGGGGCCATTTCTGAAGCTCTGCCTCGGTACAGCAAAGCGGCACAGTGGCTTCTAGCAGGAGAAATGGCAGGTGGTGCAAGTAGAATTCCTTGGCGCTTGTGTTTTAGTGAGAGCCTCCCCAAAATCAGCTCCGAATTGCTATACAGAGTTGACATTATAGTGTAATTAAGAACAGCCCAGTTGGAAGGAGCCATCCAGAAACTAGCAGGGATGGGGTCAATATGGTACCTATGCACCTACGTACACGAGCCTAGTACTGCTCACTTCCCTCCCCGTGCACAGTGCAGGGGTGTTCCCTGATGTCCCAGACAGGTGCCACCCTAGCTGAGCTATCAGTGGCTCCAAGGATTGGAGTGGGAAGTGACTGGGATCAGTGGAGCTGGTCAGAAAATGGAATTTCCATTCTGCTGTCAATTCTGACGTTTTGCAATTTGTTTTGTCCAGAACTGGGATGAAATCTTGGACTATTTCGATTCAGAAACATGGAAACGTTTTGTTTCAGTAATGGCAAAACATTACAACAAGGACCATTGACATGTATGTTAATAGAACAGAATATGTATCCAAATGAAATACTCTATTTTTATTTCAAACCTTTTCCATCAAACATTTCGTTGAAATTGACACGTTCCCACAAAATGTTTCAATTTCAACAAAATAGCATTTTCTGTGGAAAACTGCTAGACCAATGCTAGGTGTCAGGAAGGCCAGCATCACCATTTCAAGGAAGTTAATAGAGAACATAAAATATAGATGAAGGCTTGTTTTTAAAGGGACAGCTGCCCACAATATCTCATTTGCTGTATAAGGTCCTACATATGTATCAAACTAACATTCTTTATATGCTTATTGCACTTCTTATTTTATCAAATGTTTCTTAGTGGCTCCTTATGGGATATGGATCCTGGGACATTAGGCACCAATGCTGGGATTTTCAAAGGAGCCGGTGGAAATTCAGTTAACTATTTTTCAATGTATTTATAGCAGGGACAACAAACTTGTGCCTAATTTCAATCCCAACTGACCATCATAGGTTCAGAAGTTTGATTTGGGCTTGAATATTCCTGGATTCACATCATACTAGGATAGACTGTGGGAAAAGGGAGCAGAGAGGAGGAGAGAGAGACTGTTGAAAAAATAGCTACAGTCCTGTGTCACCCTGTGTCACCACTTTTACATGGTTATGATGTATTTTGTACAAAGTATGCCTTGTGAAGTATCATTTGAAAATTCATAATCTGCTGAATATTATTATCCTGCTGAAATGCGTGTAACAACACTGCATATGAAATTATGAGATTTTGCTGTATGATTGTTACTGAAATATGTTGTAATTCTGGGTAACACCCCAAGACAATTCCTCAGAGACAAAGATACATGGGCATGCCAGCAAAGTGCTAAAGAGCCATTACCTGATTAATCAGAGATTTAACAGCAGGGGAAGTGTAAACAAGAAATTTACATTTCCTCCCAGACATAGTATGAATCTCTTGTACAAGGGGACTGTTTATTTACACCCCATGGGGATAGGGGGAGGGGGTAATCCTCCAAGAGAGGAGGTGGGTATAAAAATAAATGACAGTGGCATCCACAAGACCCTTTCCTCTCCTCTCCATCTTACACCTCTTTGCTCATAACATCAATGAATACCTGACTATGGGCTTGGCTACACTTGCGAGTTAGAGCGCATTAAAGCAGCCCGGGCGCCCTAGCTCACTTCCTGTCCACACTGGCAAGGCACGTAGAGCGCTCTGTCTCCGCAGCTAGAGCGCTCCTGGTACTCCACCTCGGCGAGTGGAATAACGTTTGCTGCGCCTTGGCTACAATGCCTGGGCATCAGTGTGAACGAGGTGTTGCATTACTGCGCTCTGATCGGCCTCCGGAAACGTCCCATAATCCCCTTAAATCAAGCGGCCACTCTTGTCATTGTTTTGAATCGCTGTAGGAATGCGGATATGCCGTTTGAAAGCTCTGTTTCTGACAGCCGGCTGCTTATCTGCACCGAGACAAAGTAACCATTAATGTGGAATGCTGTGTGTGTGAGAGAGAGAGAGGTGTGGGGGGGTCTGCTGCTGTCTGAACTTACAAGACAGCATGCTAACATGCTCTCAGCCCCCCAAAAACCCACTCTCTCTCCCCCCACATACACACAACACACTCCCTGTCACACTCCATCCCCCTCCCCATTGGAAAAGCACGTTGCAGTCACTTGCATGCTAGGAGAGCTGCCCATAATGCACCGCTCCCAATGCCGCTGCAAGTGCTGCAAATGTGGCCATGCCAGTGCACTTGAAGCTGTCAGTGTAGACAGACTGCAGCGCTTTCCCTACTGCGCTCTCCGGAGGCTGGTTTAACCCAAAGCGCTCTACATCTGCAAGTGTAGCCATGCCCTAACACTGAACTTAAGAGGAGTGGTCCCAGCCTGAAAGGAAATTCAGCCTGTGAACTATGAACTGAGAATTGCCTACAGCATCCGATGTGGTGAGAATGGTGTTTGCGCTTCAAATTTTATTTAGCTTGGCAAAGTTTAGGATTTAGCTTGTGGTGTTATCTTTTTATTTCTAACTTACCACTCATTATCACTTAACATCTATCTTTCTCTAGCTACTAAACTTGTTTTATTGTTTTATCAAAACTAGTGTGCTTAATTGAAGTGTTTGGGAACCTCCACTTGAGACAACAAGGCTGGTGCGTATTCATTACCCATTGTTGAAATGAGCCAATGGGCTAATGAACAGAACAAGAGGCACATTTCTGGGGCAGCAAGGCTGGTATTCAGGGATATGCGGGTGTCGCCCTATATGTAATTCAGGGATGGCTGTGCCTAGCATTCATGTACTCAGCTGCGAGTGACTTTGGATGCTGGTGGCTACGAGTGAGCAGAGCCTGGAAGGGTGGCTGTTCACTAGCAAAGCAGTGTAAAAGGCATCCCAGGCTGGAGAGCTAAAGGGACACAGTAGTTCGGGGTGTACTCTGGGGAATGTCACAAGTCCCTGTACTGTTTACAAAACACGCTGATGGAAATAATAGTCTTCTCACCATACTACACGGACAGGTTCCTCTTGAGCTAGCAAGCAACTGTTTGTTTACTTAATCACGTTAAAGAAAAATAAACAGGAAAAAAAGGTCTGGGAATTTAACCTGTTTTTGAAAACCCCAGATATAATGTGGGAGGTTTGGGAAACCCAAAGCACTCTGAGGTTCACCCATTGCTACTCTAGAGAGACCTTCAGTGGCAAATAAATTGATACAACTGATTGAGAATCACACAAGGCTACAACATATTTACTTGGTTTAAATTAAAAGTGTATCTACAGAACACAGGACTGAGTATGATCCTGGTGAGGCTGTTTTGGGGAAGTGCCATATAATATTTACTCATGTAGGTTTATTAAAAGCGAACGAACTGTGAGTTCAGGAAAGGTGGGTAAATATGAAGGGCCTAATTCACAATAGTGGTACTCCAGTTTTATGCCTCGTAGCTCCATATATACACGCTAATACCATTTACACAGATTTTTGTCTGTTTAACAATAGCTGTGCACTCACAAAACACCCTTCATGAGAGGTACTCAGTTAAAGGTGGGTAAGTATTTATTAGTTCTACTTTAAAGATGGGGAAATGGAATCGCAGAGAGGGTATGACTTGCCCCAGGGCAGACAGTGAATTGGTTTGTGCAGTAGAACTGAGGGACCTGATTTTTAGAGCAGCAATTGGCATGCACATTTCTAAAAAACAAGGCCCAGACTATCCTAATTCCTATTTCCCCGACTCCAATCATTAGACCACGCTGCTTCACCAATTCCAGACCTTACCGGGAAGGGCATAAGAACAGTAGGATTCAGCAAGTTCATTTTGCATAGAAGAAAGACAGTAATTAAGCACTAGCTTTCCTCCCTCCAGCCTAAGCCCTTGATGCAATCTTAAAAGGAGGAAGATAAGATAAAAAGATTTCTGCCGGAAGTTATTTGTATAAGGAGAAAAATGCAGGAACAGAAGTGGATAATTTCACCGTTACTTCACTCACACATTCATTAATGGAAACCTCTCATCAGCCGGAAAAATCATAGCACATGATGGGAATAAATCAAAAAGGCTATTAAGTATATCTAGAATCTAAAGGATATTATTAACCTTCACCATCAGCATTCAATTCAATACTATGCCAAGGTCCATCAGTGCTAATGAGTCAGCCGCATTAGATGTCTCTCATTTTTATTCCGTTGTACTTAAACAGGATAGGCCCTAAATTGTGGTGGGGGAGGGGTCCCCTGAGAAGCAACAAATCGTCCTCTGTCCCAGCTTATAATCAGGTCCCATATCCCCCCTTGGGGTGCCCTCCTGCCTAACCTGTGATCCCCACCCCCTCACCTCTGTGGGAGGTTGCACAGCCTCTGGTGACTGTCCTATAGGGACCAGAAAGCCAGAAGGTGGTGTTGGAGAGCTATTTTCCAGGCAGGCAACTGGTGATTTCGGCTGCTGGTGCCAGAGGTTTAGAGGACATAGAATTGGGAATGATTCCAAGGCTGGATGACCAGGTAGGTGGGTAGGTAGGTATGGATATTTTATGAGCATAAAAAGGGGTTAAATTCATTGAAGAATTTAGTCCTTGCCAAAATATTCTCTGAGCTTTACAAATATTCTCAACAGTGAGAATGCTGCATGGAAAAAGTCACAAAACTGTATTTAAAAACAGGTTTCTGAGTGGTAGCCGTGTTAGTCTGTATCAGCAAAAAGAATGAGGAGTCCTTGTGGCACCTGAGAGACAGGAATCTATACTCAGCATGCTTAAAGGAGGAGGAAAGTTCACCTTTAACTCCAGCTTACAACTGTAGTGGTAGCAGTCTACAGGGCTATGAAAAATGAATCAGGATTATGTCAAGGCAGCAAAAACAAATAATAATAAAAAATCCAATTGACTATAAATGAGTACTGGTCTCAGTATAGGGATTGTATCAGGTTTCACTGCAGGCTACAGAAGGTGATCCCCGTCAGCCATGGCTTTGGCAAAGGGGGAAAAGGTATTTTTGTCAAATACAAATGTGCAGAGAGGCAATTTTATTGGGGCTATAATCTTGCAATATTCGTGCTTCTTCATTCTCCTCCCAGCATCCTATCTCAGTCCAGTTAAATTATACTGCTGGCTTCGTGCTCCTCGCTTTCATCACACGCACACACAACACAAAGACAGTCCCCACCCAAAACAGCTTACAGTTTAAGTGCCCTCAACTCCTATTGTCCTCATTGTGAATGGAGAGAGCTCATCACCTTGTAGAGGATGATCAGCACTCTGCAAGGACTCGTCAGCCAAGAAGGGAAGCGGTACCAGAAAACCCGACCCTCTTGGATGGCTGAAAAATCTGGCCTTGAACCTCCTGCCTGACTTAGACCCCCCAGGGACACGGCATCTGGGTATTATAGAGTCTTGCCCCAAACCACCGCACATCATGGATGAGACCCTGAGAACCGGCACCCGGATGCGAGCGAACTCCATAACCCCAGTAAAGAGTCCAAGTCTGGAAGCCGCAATGGAGGGGTGAGCTAAGGACCAGCTGGTCCATTGTAAGTACCTTTAGCGAGCACTTACGCAAGTGAGTCCCAGTGAAGGCAGTGGGGCTACTCCTGTGAGTACATGCCCCACAGTTTGCCCTTGAAATGGCAGTATGTAACCCTGTGAAGCACAAGAGGCCAGAATCTGACAGCCTTACTCTCAATGACTAGTCCTTTATTCTGCAAGCTGCCCCACTGAGCTCAATGGGGCTATGTGCCTAGTAAGGTAAGGCCCTACAAAGTTACCCGAGAAGGGTTTCTAAGCACCTAGCTGCTAACCGGCATGAGAAGTATAGTAGTTATATACGTACGCGTGACCTGAAGTTCTCACTCCATTGCAGGACTGTGATTTGAGTGCTTGCTTGCTATCTTTAATTGCGTATGGCATTTGATTTATTATTTACACTGCTTGATTATAAAAGGTAGAGGACGGCTTGAATTGATTTGCTGTGCTCTGATTATAACTGCATGGTGTTACGTGATCTGATAAGTGATAGGTATGTACTTGTGAACCGCAAACCATCAGCCTGCTATATAGTTATATTACACCCCGAAAAAACTCACACTGAAAGAACATTAGTGAGGTTGCAAAGTCCAGCCCTCAAAATGTAAGAAATGCCAGAATTAAGGATGCCTGTGCAACCTTAATTCAGCCCCCTTGTGCATATGCATTATGATACAGTCTTTTATTATGTGGTCACATACTGTTTTTAACCACAGGACCCCTACTTCATTCAGTGTACAGGTTGGACTCTCTCTGGGGGTGAATCAGGGCTGTAGGGTAAAGGAGAGCATTGTCTGGAGAGCTCGCTCAATTGTTGCAGACCCACATATCATTCTATATGCAACAACCAGCAGTCCCATATACATTCTATATTCCTGATCAGTGATTGTTTTGAGTCTATTAATAATATTTCATAGCAACTATCAGCTCCATGTGCTTTACGAATAATTAATTTATGTGAAGGAGCTAAGTATTATTACTCCCAGCTGGGAAGGCTTGAGAAATCAACTAACTACTCCGTGCCTCAGTTTCCCCTATCTCTAAAATGGCTATAACAGGTCTCCTCTTTCACAGGTAAGCCAAGAATTTCAGAAGTGATTAGTGATTTTGGGTGTCCAACTAGAGACACCTTAAAGGGTCTTTCACAGGGCAGGAACTCGGTGCTTTCTGAAAATCGTTACGGTATCTCAAGCCTCAAAATCACTGGTCTCTTTTGTGATAAATCTTGGCTTTATTTGGTAAAGTCCTTTGAGATCTCCGGAGGAATGGTGCTGTAGCCATGCTAAGTATTATCATTAGCTGGCTGCTGGCAAGGAACTACTGCCCTTTAGCTTCCTCTGGGCTGTCCCTAAGATGGGGATTATTCCCAGGAAGCTGTTAGCTGACATTCGCCCAGTTTGCACCATTTCAGAGGATGCAAACTCTTCACCGAGGAAGCTTTAGAGACAGGCAAAGTTACCTCTAATTTTTTACACCCATGTGCAGAATGAATTTTGTTATGCGCACCAATAAGGAGGTGATGTGTAGTGGGAATGGGGCTGCAGGGTTTGGGGTGCGGAAATGGGCTCAGGGCTGGGGCAAAGGGTTGGGGAGATGTGGGGGGTGAGGGCTCCAGCTGGGAGTGTGGGCTCTGGGGTGGGGCCGGGGATGAGGGGTTTGGGGTGTGGGAAGGGGCTCAGGGCTGAGGCAGAGGGTTGGGGTGTGTGTGGGGGGGTGAGGACTCTGGCTGGGAGTGAGGGATCTGGGGTGGGGCTGTGGATGAGGGATTCAGAGTGCGGGAGGGAGCTCAGGGCTGGGGCAGAGGGTTGGGTTGGGTTGGGGGTGGGGGCTCCAGCTGGGAGTGCGGGCTCTGGGGTGGGGCCGTGGATGAGGGGTTCAGGGTGCAGGAGGGGGCTCAGGGCTGGGGCAGAGGGTTGTGGTGCAGGGGGTGAGGGCTCCAGCTGCGGGCTCTGGGGTGGGGCCAGGGTGGGGATGAGGGGTTTGGGGTGCAGCCTGCCCCGGGGCTGTGGCAGGGAGAGAGGGTTCTCCCCAGCCCTCTCTCGCTGCAGCAGCCCGGGGTCGGGGGAGAACGTCTCTCCCCACTGGGGCAGCTTTGGGGTTGGGGCCGGGAGAGAGGCGCCTCTCCGCGCTGAGGCAGCCCTTTATAGCCTGCTGCGTGACCGTTCAGCTTAGAGGGGACTTAGGAGACAGGACCTGCTAATTGTCTCTGGGATATCGGCAGGCATAGGCAATGGCAGACTCAGGTTTTGCAGCCCGGGATGGTGATGTGTCACTGGTGGTGGGCTGGACAGTGAGTCTTCCCCACGTGCACCTAGCAGCAGTGGCTTCTGTCTCACAGGCCTAGGCTCGGCGCCTAACTCCAGGCATTGTGACCTGATGCACGGGGTTGTAACGCCATTCAGGTTTGGCCCAGCTATGACAGAGGCATGTCTGGGCCAACTATGAGTGAGTGGCTTTGGGACCTGGCACATGGGGTCCCAGCACCACACGACCCTCTCCACCATATTGCAATGCTCAGAGCAGCAAGCCGGGCATTGCCCCACAGGCCAGGTGAGCATGGGACAGCCTTTGCGTCAGACAATTCCTTTTGTCAATTGCATAATATGCTCGAAAAGGTGCCACTCATAGATCTGAAGGACACTGCGGGTGGCAGACATCATCCATGGCTCTCTTATTAGCTCTGCCACTGGGCTTGGGGGAGATTTTCAAAGGCTCCAAATTCTCCCTAAACATTAATAGGAATTAAGCAGCTAGTTACCATTTGTGCCTTTGAAAGTCTCCCCTACGGTCGGCAAGTTTTGAGCATCTGTTTCCCATCCTGAATCAAGCAGATGTGGTAGTTGTATCCTGAGGGAGCCCCTCAGGATTGCTGCATGGGACTACTTAATATTTCAGGAAGTATATTTACCTAATGCAGAGTTGATTTCGCTAAGTAGGACATCCTGTCTTCAGAGAATTCGGCAGCACCGATCAAGTGAGAATAGTTTCCAGAAGTGTTAATTTAGTAGTTGATGAGGCAGACACAGGACTAAAAACAAGTCCTTTTTTATAGCCCTTTCTCTCACGTTCCTAGCTGATATCTAAGTCATCATCACATTGAGGCTTGTAAAGCAGCAACACCTAAGCAGAGCGAGTTATTTGCAAAGTGCAGGTGCCAATTTCCCCAGCTTTGGCTTGGCATTACCTCCTGGGCTCTGGGCTTGACATCTCTGTTAGCATGAGACACCTCACAGTCATTTTTTTCCCTCATGAGTTGCAACCCGGTCCCTATCTTACACCTCCAAGGAGCCACCTGCAGCCTACAACTGTGCTCCGAACTAGGGGTGTGATTCCCGGCTTGTGTGCACAGACTCTGGTTGCAAAGCCATGGTAGCATGGGAAGTGGGGGCATGGCTGAGCTGGGCCGAATGGCTGGGTTTGTCGCTAGACTGCTATTTATAAATACGCTAGTTTTCAACGGGAGAATCAGCACACGAGCTGGGAGTCACCCCTCTTCCCCTACCCCCACCCTCCCAGCTCAAAGCATAGGCACGGCTTTAATGTTGTGCACAAGTCATAGTGTGTGTGCGCGAGAGAAACAGAGGGCTGGTCGACACTTGAAACGCTGCTTTGCTGCTGGAGTGCTTTAATGAAGCCGCTCTACACCGCCAGGCGAGAGGGGGTAGCTACGTTGGCAGGCAAAGCTCCCCCGCTGACAGCACTGTCTACACAGGGGGTTAGGTCGGTGTAACTATGTCACTCGAAGTGTGGATTTTTCACACCCCCGAGCAACACAGTTATACCTGTATAGGGCTGTAGTGTAGAGCAGCCCAGCCTGGGTTTAAAACCTTTCACCATATATTTATGGGCCTAATTACGCCATAAAAATCACTTTGTGCAGACACACTAGTTAACTGCACTCGCAAATGACTAAGGCTGGTTATTTGCATGAACAACCTTGGTAACTACACATGCAAATTAAGCATGTAATTGCCACACTCTTTGAGAACCTTCTCCTTGGAGACCATGGCTACTTGCCACTGACTTCTGTACTCCCATTGGAATCAACAGGGAGCTGCTCAGCATCGGCAAGGCATGGCCATTGGAGGTTTGCCCATGTAAAGAAAACAGCAAGATTTGGTCCTTAGTAATTACCCCGAAGCTCCAGGAGTCTGTATGTCTACACACCAAAAACTGGGCCGGGGCTCGCCGACCCGAGCTAGCTTGATTCAATTAGCAGGAGTAACAACAGCAGTGAAGATGGCTCGCCAGCACGCTCTGCACTGAGGACATATCCAGGGGCCACACTGGACTTGTTCTACCTGCGCTGTCCTCACTGCTATTGTTATCCTCTCTAGGCTAGCTCGTGCCCAGGAACTACACCCTGGAGATCCTAAAGTAACTACCCTGGGACCAACCCCCGGATTTGGGGGAGAGAGATAATCACTCGTTATCCATTGGCTTTGAAGTGCATGGTACTCTAGCTCCATTACTTTCTAGACACATGCAGAATTCTGAGTTTCTCTCTGTCAGATAAAGTGCTAGCCGGCTTTGGAAGCCTGGAGGAAAGAACCAGGGGTTCCCAGAACCTGGTTATAACCCCTCCACTGTTTACAACAGATCTTGCAAAAGATATTAAGACAATACCATATGCAGCACTTAAGGCAACAGAGGTCCTATGGGACAGGCTGGCTTTGCCTGGAAAGGTGTCCTCACTAGCCGTCTCCACGGAGACGCTGGGCTACTCATCAGGCCGCTCCCCGCTAACAAGCCTGCGACACTGGAGGATTTGTAAAAAACAAGAAATCAATCGCAGATGGGAACAGACCATGTATTGTGCGGAGGAGTGACGGAATAGCCGACCAGCCCTGGCTCCCAAAGCGCTGGAACAGAACAGCATGGGCAGAGGCCAGATGAATGCAACCCCGCTAAGCCCACCCCGGCTTCCTCATCTTGTATTTCTGTTGTCCTGGGAGAGGAGGGCGACTCGGTGGCCCCTTCTCTGTGGTTAATGCTGAAAATAGCCCAGCTCAATGGAAAAGGAAAGGCCTGTGTCAGTCTGGTCCTGTCCTCTGTGGCATTTGATTTTTCAGAGGCTCAGAGGAGGGTTTGTGTGATAAAGGGGGCATTGGAAATGACATCGTGTTAATGTCAGTCCGGTGGGAGCAGCCAGAGTGTGACTCAGGGTCACATGGCCTGAAGTTCGACAGCCAGGCTCCCAGCTGCCTTCAGTGTTCCACGGAGACTGGGGATCCCAACACACAAGCGGTGCCCCATCTCAGGCCAAGCAGACAGCTGCTTTGGATGCTGGGATCTGCTCTCGCCTCTTTGTTAAAGTGGAGGACAGATGCTTTTTTCAAGAGGGGAGTATTGCAAAGTGGGGCCTTCAATCTCTGTGGACGGTGCCCTCTGTAGCAAAGAGTTTACAGTCTGTCCCTTGTGCTCCTGGCAAGTAACCAGCGCGGCTCCTTGGTAAGGCCAAGTTTGGACACCCTGACTGTCTGGGAGTTCCCTCTGCCATTGGCGTGTTCAGCTGTTGGCTGTGTTTGTGCTGTACACACCCATTCTACGTCTGTAAGGGAGTTACTGTGACAGTCCCGGAAGCGTGGTTCTGCTGTGCACCTGGCACGGTAGGGGACAGAGAACGATGTTCCGGAGGCAGCAGTGAGGTGGGGGAGATGGAGCGTGCCCTGAAGCCGGAGGAGAGCCATACAGCCTCGGGACAGATGGCTCTGTGCCACCAGGAACTGGGATACAACCGAGCCCTCTGTCTCACCAATCTGGGCTCCCTCTCACACTGTGATGTTGTGACAAGCTGCAAAGCCCTCAAGCTTGTCCTCACGCAACATCCGCAGGCAGGGTCCACTCCCAGCTGAATTCATGAATGCTCTGACCAGCCACTGCATGAAGCAACAATAGGGAGGCTTCAGCCAAAATACCCTTAGCTCCCCAGCCTAGGACCCTGGAGCTGTACCGTCCTGCCCTGGTCAAAAGCCCGACCAGTGTATATGCGTTATTACTCAGTCTGCCACTTCTACAAAGGAAAGTGGACGTGCACCAACTCTTGTCCGTGAGCTGAGATCTTTCCCCCCAAGCACTCCCCTGACAATTGCTGCAGAGTTCAGCGACCAGGACAAGTGCTTTGTGCTTTCCAGCAAGTCCATGCCTCAGTCTCATTCTCTGAGGATGTTCCGGAGAGAGGCTCAAATACCATAACGATGAGCAGCACGGAATAAGCACCTCAAGGGTACAGAAGCTTAAGTTCTGTCAGGGTCTGTGACCCCACACCCAAAGCCTCACTGATGCACTATGGGTGGGGGCCAAAGTGGCCAGGTTCATAAGGAAAACTGAAAGGGCAGAATAAATATTCTGGACTGGAGAAGAAATATCAAGTATAGGGCTAGTAACGTGTGCCAGACTGACAGCCTTGGAGAGTGACGTCCTTGACTGACCCACAGAACAGGTACAGTCTGGGCAGTGGTAGTGCAGCCTTCCCCCTCCCTGCCCCATCCATCTGCTTTGATGCTGAGAGGGAGGAGTCACTCCTAATCATCTATGGGGGTGGGTCATGAATCAAGTGAAACAAGGGGGGGGAAAAACCCTCCGTGGCTTGAGTCAGATTTTCATGTCCCTTTGGATTTACAGAACGGTGACTGAGCTCAGAATCCGGCTCACTGTCATTCACGCTGTATTCTTGGGAAGGCTTTATGCTCTGGGAGCTCTTTGAGGCAGAGACCATCTTTTTGTTCCATATTTGTACAATACCCAGCACAGCACGTTAAGAGCTGTGACTGGGCCCCCAAAGCACCAGGACAATATAACAAAGGAGAAATCGTTTTGTCTATGTTCCAAAAACCCACAACTTAAGTATCAACACGGTGAAAGACAAGCCAGATGAAATACACTGTCACGACAAGGGGCCAAAACTTTGAGACCTAAGACAGAATCAGTGCTTAGGCAGATTTGTAAGGAAAAAGATATGAAAGGGCATGGAATACAGCAGCCTGCCACTGGGATGGTACTATGAAGTGTTGTTGTAACCAGGATATTAGAGAGACAAAGTGGGAGAGGTCTAATGAAAGATATTATCTCGGCCACCTTGTCACTCTGATTGTAAGTCGGGATCAAAACCGAGCAGTTCCATAATGGCGGTAAAAGGGTGCTTGAAAATAATATTAAGAGGCCAGCTGGCAAGTAACAAAGGGTTAAACCCTTCAAGGTGTAAAGTACCCTCAGTCACCTTGTGCAGTAGGTACTATCATCCCCATTTTACAGATGGGGGCATTGAGCCACGAAGAGGTGATGTGACTTGTTCAGTGTCACACAGGAGGTTGCTAGCGCAGCTGGGGATAGACTCCCCATCTCCTATCTGCCTGCCGTAGCCGCAAGACACTTCTGTCTCGGTTTTTCTTCCGTCTGTGACTCTAACACCAGTGGATGGCTGTATGTACCCATGTGAATGTTATGAGTGCAATAGATGTGTATTTTTTGCAGGCTCTGCCCTTGTACTGGCCTTTGAAAAGGACACCCAATGTTGCCACACCAGGTATTAGACATCATGGAAATCAAGTAGTTTTGTGAAGAGTTTAAACTCTTCTTAGTCTATGTGGAATGTCTGGGCCTACAGCGCTCTCAGGAAATGATATGCCCCCTTTCCTTCAGGGGTGCAGGGGTGAGCCCTGGCTGATTCCAGCCTAGTTCCCTTAGCACATGAATCCACCTTTTGTATTTTAGAACAACAGGGTCTTTTCAGAGCCAGGTCTCTACATTAAAAAAACAAAAGGAACACTGCACATGCGTGTGCACGCGCGCACACACACACTCACACACTCACACACAAAAGATCTGCTTGCAGACAGATGCAGTGACTGGGAAGGGTCCACAGTTCACTTGCTGCACCCAGTGATGATGAAGATATTGTCACATTTGTCTGGAGAAACAGATCAATCTTCTCCTCTCCCAGCTGAATCTACGGCCCAGCACTTTGTGTCTGTAGCCAGCCAGGAGGAGGAGGGAAGGAGCTGAGAGCAGGAGAGAGAGAGGTCTGGGTCTGGCTAAGTCATTTTATCAGTGACATTTATTAAAGCTTTTAAGATTTCACCCAGAGACTTATGTGTAGTGGCACCTCTTCCTTCTGTTGATTTAATGGGCCTCCAACCTTCACCGCCAGCTGAAAGACAGGTAAGGTCACCTTTGCAATTCCCATCACTGCCTGTACCTGTCTGCCTTATGCAAAGGGATCCTCTGATGACTCACTGTTTGATGTGCTTTCTGAAGTGACATTGGCTGACAGTACTAACCTGACACCCAGGCTGCCTGTGAAAACAGATTTACGCTGACCTCAACCTGCGGCTCAACCCCTCTTTGGAAAGGAGCTGGAACAAGGGTGGGACACTGTCTTATTCCGCCCATCTCTTCCTCAGTTTCCCTTCCTCCTCTCTGACGACTGCAAAGCCAGCTCCTTCAAGGTCTCTCCTGCCTCAACACACGCAACTCTTGGCCTGGCCTTTCCTCTCTAGCGAGTGTCAGGTCCTGGTCTGAAAGGTCCCTTGTGCCATTACTCCTGCAGCTGTACTGCAGCGAGCTCCCCTCCTCCAATACCAGAGAGCGGGGAAAGAACGCTGGCTGTGGGGCAGGAAGAGAGCGGGGACATGAATTCGTTCCTTACCTTCTCTTCTCACCCCCTTCCTTTCATTCTTTTACCTCCCTGGACCTCTTGCCTCTCTCCTCTCTCCCCTCCCAACTTTCTCCTTTTTCTATGCTGTCTTCTCCCCCTTCTTCTGTGCCTCTCCATTCCCCCGCCCCTTCTTCCCCTCCTCTGAGCCCATCCATCCTCTCCTCTCTTCTTTCTCTGCACCCTCTTCTCTGACCCATTTGCTTTTCCTGACTTGACTTTTAACCAGCCCAGGTACCCAATGGTCCATCATCCTTTTGCCAGGCCACGGCCCCGTGACCAACAGCAAGAACAGCTCCCCCCCAGCGTAACTGAGCTCAGCTGGAGGCCTGTGAGGAACGATGCCCTTGGTCTGCAATACCAGGAACCTACCAACCTTGCCAAGAAAGCCAGGTGTTCCCTGCCCAGTTAAAACCCAGAAACCAATCAGAAAGTGACCCGTCCCCCGTGTAGGTGAAAGGTAGATAGCTGGCAGCACTGCGATGCCACCTCAGCCTTGCACAAGCAATGCAAGTGATCACGGTACATCTGGGGACACCATACTAAGCCCACAGTCCAGGGCCAGCCAGATTTCCCAGGAGGGAGGCAACCCACCACCTGATCGTCTGCCACAGCAGCAGGGCTGGAGGGGAGGCACTTCACTACTGAGCTGTCCTCCTCTTGGCCCCAAGTCCTTGCTTGAGGTCCCGAGATGATAAGTCCACCCCCCTGACACAGTATGAGCACTGTCACAGAGAGCACAATTTGACAGAGACCCCCCACACACCCCGGTCTGCTTGCAGTGGGACAAGCCAGCCCTAGCCACTGGCTCCCAGCTGTTGAGGCAATGACTGCAAAACACGCAGAGTGAACTTTCTAATGCCCCCTGCCTCATACCTTCTGGGGAAGAGATGATCCATCTCGCACCCCAGCAATCCAGCCAGAGCACCCTTACAGAAACCCAGCTCCAGCAATGACACTTGGCACTTGGCTGGCACCTTCCCTCCCGGTTCCCAGCACTCAATGATTAGCAAACCAAGTCTCACACGCCATCTGGGAGGCAGCTCAGTGTCATTAACCCTCTTTTATGGAGGGAGAAACAGAGGCAAGGAGAAGTTAGGTGACTTGTCCAAGGTCACGAAGGGAAGTCTGTGGCAAAGCCACGAATGTCTCCCACTGCTGTGAGTTAACCTCAAGACGATCCTTCCCCATCTCACGCGTGGCCAACCTCCCTTCTTTGGGTCAAACATTAAAATTGCAGGCCCAAGCCCACAACCGCACTCTTACATTTGTGTGCACAAAGCAAGTGATGGAGCATGCAAAAGGTCGTTTGGGAACCTACATGTCTGACTGCCTAGCCAAACACCAGATTTCCCTCTACAATCATGGTGAACGCAAGCCCCGGTCTTTTAGGTGCATCGTTCTGTTTTGCCCGGCTCTTCCATTTATTAGAACACGGCAGATTCCGGCAGCAGCGAAGGGGTTACAGCCTGGTCTGCCATATTTGTCTAGAAAATGGCATTACGCTAAGTAGACTGACACTTCAAAGCTAGGGTGGGGCGGCTGGGCTCCTTTCTTCTCTGCTGCTTGCATTGACAGTGTTGTTCTCTGAAGATCTAATTTTAGCAAATTGACTAGTGCACTGGATCGTACAGGACAAAGAAAGATTAGCAGCACCCAATCCACTCCACAGCTATTGCAGCTATGCTAATGGCAGGAAGAATCACAGAGCCGGGGCAAATTTGCCTCTGGGAACCAGAGTTCCTTTATTTTCTTCCTAAACTAGGTGAAGTTTGTATTTCTAAAAGCAACCGGCTAATTGCCTTGGCTGGAGCCAGGCCTGGCGCACACTGGGAAGAATCCCCCATGAACAGCTTTTTCCTGGTCTTGGGGATTTCCTAGGGAGAGGCTGCCAGATAAGCCATTTTCTGAGGACCAGCCTCAGATCTCTATGGTCATTTCCAGGCCTGGCTTTGAGAGCACAAGCAAGCGACCTCCTGGGGAGCTGGCACTTTGGAAGATCCTGCAACGACTTGGTGTCCTCTCTCCTTCCAGAAGCAGGAACGGAATGGGAGGCAACTGATGCCAGCTCTGGGCTCGCTGATGGAATGAGAACACGGGCAACTCATGACTTGATCTCCTCCCTGCCAGCCTAGAGCAGCAGCTAACGCATGGCACTTAGCTCCCTACAGCAGTGTGGAGCCCTGTTCCTTTTGCTTGGGAACCCTCAACCTGAAAGGCTGTTCTGGGTCAATCTGAACTCTGAGATCCAGCCTCTCCGACAGAAGCCTGCTGTTCCGTGCCCAGCATTAATGATCCTCACGCAACCCCAACCTTTCGCCTAAGGTGAACGATTTCAAAACGAAACCCAGACAGATCAACATGAAACGTGTATGTGAAATCGAGTTAGATGTCCTAGCTACAGCTGCTGTACACTTCAAAATCCAGAGCTCAGCAACCTGGCAGGGACTTCAAAAGAGAGGGGGAGCCACTGGCTGGAGCAGCAGCGAGGTTTGCAGAGCTGTCCTGCATGAAGGCTGTTAGAACAGTGAGGAAAGCGAAGGTTGTGCTTGCCGGGTTCATCTTTTCCTCCAGAGCCACAGGGCGCTCTCTTTTCCCTGCCCTCGCCGAGCAGGGAGTCAGTACAAGCTCCTTGGCTTGCCTGTTGGAAGAAAAAATCTCTCTGGGCTTTCTCTTTCAGACGGTCTTTCATTTCTCCCCCTTCCCCTGCTAAGATTCAAGTGTACGTGCTACTCCTGCCTCTGTACTGCAAACAGATGCCAGCCTCAAATTCCGCAGAGCCTTAATGAGCACTGCGGACGTGGCCCCAGCCCAGGCCCTAACCTTTCGTGAAGAGCCGCAGACAGCAGCTGAGCGCAGTGTGTTCTAGGATGACGGCCGCTCAACTCCACGGGCCCGTTACATCTGTGCAGAAAGATATTGACCCTTAGCGCTTGTCATCTTCAAACCCAGTTTGCACATCTTAACTAATTAATCCTGATACCAGCCGTATGGGGAAGGCAAATTAATAATAACCTCATGTTTACAGCTGGGGAAACTGAGGCAGAGAGGTTAGGTGACTTACTCCAAGACCACAGTGGGAAGTAGTGTCAGAAACAGAATTAGAACGGAGAGGTTCCTGAATCCCAGCCCTTTGCTTAAGCTACTGAGTTATGTAACTAATGTCTTCCATTGTGTACACACACACACACACACAATTCTTCAGAGTCTGAGCTTTCATTAAAATAAAGAAGCCTCTGCTCTTTGTGGTTGTGAAGAGCCTTCATGTGAATCCACAATTTGCTGTTGTAGGCCCCATTTACCCATCCCAGCTGCAACCTGCAGCAGATCTTCATGGTAAACAGGGCCTCTCTAAAAAAAGAACAGGAGTACTTGTGGCACCTTAGAGACTAACAAATTTATTTGAGCATAAGCTTTCGTGGGCTACAGCCCACTTCATCGGGCCTCTCTGAGTCTGTCTTCAGACAGATGGACCCAGCAAAGCAGGAGGGGGTGAACTTCCTCTACTCTTAATGGGCTGCTAACTGGTAGAGATTGTTCCCAACTCCACTCCCATTAGACAGCTCCCCAGTACACGCACTGCCAGTATGGCAGAGATGGAGTCAGAATGGGGATCAATTTGACTCTGGGGGATGCCGTGCCAAACGTCCACTCACCCACCTCCCCATAACCCAGAAGTGGTTCCAAGTGTCCATGCTAGCACTGCAGGCTCCAGCCTGAAGGAAGATAAATTGTCTGAACTGCGGCTTCTCCCCTTGTATCTAGGTGTAACATGCATATCACTCCCGAATCGCTTGTGCAGGCTGCACCAAATGAATCATTTTCACAAAGTCTGGAATTTTGCTTTTCTGCACAAAACAAAGAGAGAGACTGACAGAGCTGGTCGACACTGATGAATTGCCCCTACTTCAACCTAACGTAGGCAGGTGAAGATGCTATTGGCCACACATTGCTTTCGTGCAAATGTAACCTGTCCACACGAAGGGTTGTGCCAATGGCTGGGCCACTGATGGGTGAAATTGGGGCAAATCATCAGTGCAGACAAGGTCATAGAGAGAGTGCAACCCCCCAACCCCAGCACTGTTTATCCCTATCATATAAAGTGACACCATTGCACGTGGTCTCATTTGATCTATTTAGAGATCCCCCCGCGTGGAATCCTTTTACAAGCTCTTGCGTTTCTTTGTGGAGTCGCTCACTGGCATAGGCTGATTGGGCAGCTGCCAGGGAGATAGCCGTGCCAGAGCCGAGCAGTGAGGAAGCATGAAGAGAGTTCAGAAACCAGTTGCCTGGGCAATGAGCTGCACCAGAAATGAGACACCGTGTGTTTGCTTGTCCTTGGCCTTAGACTCTGGAGACTTTTCGAATTGGTGGGTTGGCCCAGTTGACTAGAACCTGGATGGGGAAAGGAAGGTGTGGTTATGGCTGCCTGCTTTGTATAGTAGTAGAAGCGGGGGAGACTTTTTTTTATAGTAAGCAGTGTGGGCAGAAACCCTATCAATGGGGACATAACAAGGGCAACGTTCCACCACCCTTACTTACTTTGAGTGGCTCTTTTCTATTTGCAGAGTAAGGGAGGCAGACGCTGACTCCATCTCGGTTAAGTAAAGGACTTGGGTTTTGTCTAAAGAGAGGTGAGAAGTCGGTGTTTTCAATGGTTGACTTGGTAGTTGTATAATCCAACCTTGGAAAGATTCCACCCCACCCCTTACTTTGTTTAGCTGGACTCTGCACACTATGGAATTTTAGCCCCTAAACCTGCTGTAGAGTTGGATCTAGAATCCAGCACGGCTTAAAAGTGCAAGAAATCCAGACAGACCAGCAGCCACGGACAAGGGGCTGATGAAATTAGTCAATACACCAAAACCAATGAGCACAAAAACCTCTTCATAGTCGCAGGGATAATTTGCTTTGAAATTATTAGTATATTTTATACCAGGGGAAAAAAATCCAAGGTGAACTGAATCCTCTACATAATCCAGTGCGCACAGGCCAGTTCCGTGCCATGACTACTGGCACATAAAGCCAACGTAAGCTGTGGTTATGAAAGCAAGGAAGTGGCCGGCAGGATGTTCCCTGTGAGAGTTCCAAGACTTTAGAGTTTGATCCCCCGCCTTGGTCCAAAATACCCTAAATCTGGTGCCTTGCAGCATACCCTGAAAGTCACCTGTTCGAGAGGGTCTTTGGAGAAGGCTGAGGACATGCTTCCTGGATGATGGAAGGATAACTGGCCAACCAGCCAACTTCCTGTGGAATCGATTGCATTGCTGCTGAGTTTTAATGTAATTGCATTTATTGGGCAATTAATTACATTAAGGTGCCTAAAGCCTCAGAGAGGCTTCTTTATTATTTTTTAAATCCAACTAGATAATTACACATCACTTAGGTAGAATCACAGGCATTTTCCATTCTGTGTTGCCAACTCTCCTAAGTGTAAGCTGAGTCCTACACGATATGGTGGTTGTTTTAACTCCTCGTACACCTCAAGCTCTGCTTTTGGTTATTCTACAGCCAGGTTCCTGCCCCGAAGAGTTTGAAAGTATGAACCCTAAAAGATCAATAAACAAGCAGCCAAGTTAAAAAAAAACACCCTCAGTCTTAAATAAAATCTCAATTGTTGGAGGCATGACATGATTTTTTTTAATCCTTAGTGTTAGCAAAACTAGGTAATCAACCAGAATTATTAACTCTATGGAGTGAATACAAACACCAGTCATGGACACAGGACCCCAGCATGCTGGACACTGTAAAAATAGAGCAGAGTTCCTGACCCCAGGTGATAATTCAAGTAATCCAAGGCTGTAAAACTGCTCCTAAATATCTAAGTTGGTTTCAGAAAACAGATGTCAGCTCAGTTCCTGATAAATAGGAGATCAAGCAGCCCTTGTACCAATAGTGATAGCTTGGGGAGAAGAAGGGGGGCTTGACGCAGAAGGAAAGGGTGCACCAGACCAAGCAAGGTAAAATAAAATATATTAACCTCCTTTAGCGGAGAGAAAGGAGCCAAAGACAAGAATATCAACAAAATTACCATAAGTAAAATCTTTAGACCTAAAGTAGACTGAAGTTTTCTAGCCAGCTCTGGCATTAGACTCTCTCTTCATAGCTTCCTTATCCACCCTGCTGCTGTTTCCTCTTTATATTCCTGCACGTCCTGAACCTCAGTTCCAAGAGATTGCCAATTCACTGCACCTGGGATCTAAACAAGGCTAATCCAACTGGATGAGACAGCAGCAGCCAGGCATCCCCATGGTAGTTCCTTATACAGCAAGGTAAGATTTATACATTAGGGCCCGGATCCTGCAATGGCATCCAGGTGGGTGGACCCTTGGAGCCGTGTGGAGCCCCACTGAAGTCAATGGGCTCTGCAGAGGTTCAAAGGACCTCCTCCACAGAGCCCCGTTGACTTCACAGGGGTTCTGCATGGGCATGCAGGCCTGTATCCATGGATGAACCTATTGAGTTCCCAGGGCACAGGTGGGCCCAAGCCCACCTGCATCTAAAGGCCTATCCATGGATGCAGTTGCAGGGTTGGAAACTAGGCTCAGATCCTCACAGGTATTTAGGCACCTAACTCTAGTTGATTTCAGTGGCAGTTAGGAATCTAAATATCTTTGAGGATCTGAAACAGAGAAACTTAAGGACCATCACAAAACCTCACTACCTGCTACTCCAAGGTGAATTTCTTTGGTCTTGCCTTTTCTAACATAAATATAGAGCAATGCGCACATTTAAACCCAAACCAAATCCTTAAATCCCAGCAAAAACAAGGCACTCGACTGCACATGCTTGTGCCCCTGGAGAGAGGGATGAGAAAACAAACAACCCATGATAGATGTGTTAGTCATGTTAATATGCTACTGGAGGATACAGATAGTATGATGATGAGCACAGTCTAAGAATCTACATAGAATAGAATAGAGATTGAAATTCTACAGCAATTTAGAACTTGCTACCATTCAAAGTCACATTTGCTAGCACATTCCTACCACAGGGAAAAAGGAATACCCAGCACATGAACAGAAAAATCAATCCTCAAATGGAACCCCCCCCGCCCCCCCAATTAAAAATGATTAGCCACCCTGTGGCAGGCCTTGCTTTTGTCATCTTCACTGTGGCACAAACAGGAAGCAAAATAGAAGAATGGTCATTTCAAGCGCGTCAGAAACAATGCGGGGCAAGGGGAGGAAATCAATGTCTGACCAATGAAAAAGAACAAATTGGTAGGGGATTAAAAAATATCTATTTCCAGCTTCTGAGATGGGCTTTGGAAATGAAAGCAAATAGAAAACAAAAGCTAAAAGGATACAGAAAGAAGGGAGCGTGATCTAGTGATGCAGGAGGTTGCATGGATAGTCGGGGCTTGGGAGTTCAATTTGCTGCACCACCACTGACTTGCTATGAAGACTTGGGCATGTCACTTAACCACTGTGTGCCAGTTTCTTCCTCTGCAAAGTGGGATAATACAGCGCTCTCTTACTGGGGGAGTCAGAGGTTAAATTTGGCAACAAAGCTGAGTGCTTCCAACTCCTCCGGGATGCACAAAACGGCACGCTTTATACGCCCACAGAAGGACGAGCCTTTTATTTTAGGAAGCATTTCCAGTGTATTCTAAGGACGTGGGCCCCGCTTCTGCTCACACGGAACACTAGTGACTTCTACGGGGCTCCGGGTAGTGCAGGGTGTTGCCTGCAGGAGTGCGGCCTAAATCTGTGTTGTGTGTTTATTAGCCACTGATACACAGGCCCAGATCCTCAATGGGATTGAAGCACCTAACTCTCATTGATTCCCATGGGAGTTGGTGCCTAAATACCTTTGAGGAGCTGGACCATACCTGCGCTCCATTTGTGTTACCTTTGCTACATCTAGAGGGAAATGGACGCGACGCCCTACATATACATTTTTTTAAAAACAATTTTTTAAGGAAACAATAGAAATTATTCAGTGTGCAAGATTGCTGTGTGCCATTGAGAATTCACCAACGCTCTCATTTATTTGGGACCTGGGATCTTTCCAACTGTATCGAGGGAATAACTTTATAATCAAATATTGCGCCGAATGAAGGACGCTGCATTTGCCAGTGGTTTAAAGAGATTACACAAACAATAATCCTGTTTAGGAAGCCTCTGCTGCAGTCTCCTTCAGAGGCCCTGAGTTATATGTGTTAACTCATTAAACCATGAAATGGGTAATTAGAGGACTGGGCAGATTAGTGGAGCTGGGCGGAAGCCTCCAGGAGGTGAGCTGCCCTGGGACAGGCTAAGGTGAACAGCAGGAGAAGCCCACTAAAAGAGATAAAAGAGTCAGAATAGTTCTTTTTTTCTCTCGGCCTTTAGTCTTTGATAGGCCTTTGCTTTCCTCCCCGGAGGCATGGCTACCTCTTCCACCCTTTGATGACACAGCTGTTTTAACAGATGTGACCTGATGTAAAGGTCACAGGGACATGGTAGCGGTCGAATTCTGTAATAAATTCTTGCCTCCGTGGAGTCATTTCCCTTTCCTCTAGAGATAAATGAGTGCTCTCACGTGGAAGATGAGAGACGCAGGTACTTCCCAGGGCTGTACATCAGCTCATAATTCTCTCTCTGTCCTCCAACTGAGACTGTCAGATGTAGGATCTAGGCTAGCCAGCACTAGCCCATGGACTGTCTGCAAACTGACTTGGACTACAGCTGAATGCACCATATGGTCTTTTCCCCGTCCTCTAAAATCCAGGGAGTTTCTGACGCCACTATGCAGAAAAATAAAATATAGAAATTCTGCCTGACCTGCAAGCTTTAGATCCAGATTTGAAATACTCCAGATTTTGGTTGGGTTTTGGATCATCACTTTAGAAATATAGGGACTGCTTGCAAAATCCAGAATTATCTCTGGATTTTGAACAACATCCTAGTTGACAGCAGGATTGTTCAGATCGAGGGTTTTGGTGCCAGGCTAACTCTTATATGTAATTAATAATAGTAATAATACTAATGGCCAAGATTTTCAAAAGTGACTAGTGAGTCTGGGTGCCTCTGCTTTTGAGGGCCCAACTTGAGACACCTTAAAGAGATTGGATTTTCAGAAAGCACTGAGCACCCGCTCTCTGAGAATCAGGACCCTTGAGGCGTCTCAAAGTGGGCACCCAAAATCACCAGTCACTTTGATCAACTTGGCCACCATACTTTTCGTGTAGGGATCTCAAAGCACTTTAGAGACATTGATTAAGATTCACAACTGCCAAAGAGGTTGATAAGTATTATTGCCTTCATTTTACAGATGGGGAAATGGAGAGCAGTTAAGGGACTCAGCAAAGGTCATAAGCAGGCCACTGGCAGAGACAGGCCTAGCACTCAGAAGGCCCAACTCCAAGTGCCCTGAGCTAACCAACCTTGCACACCCACCCCCATCGTCGGCTACTGGAGCCCCCCCCCCACACACCACTAGTGGGTGACTGGCAAACAGGGATCCGGCTAGCAGCAGGACCTGCCAGTACTGATGGAGTGGAGACAGAAAATATGGGACGATTTGCCCATTTTTAAGAAAAATTCGGGACACCTGCAAGAGGGCTTAAATATGGGACCGACTGTCCTTTTAAAAACAGGACATCTGGTCACCCTAGGTATGAGTCAGGCCAGCTAGGTCAGGCCCTAAGTGGTCTAAATTCCATGTTAATAGAATTGACCTCACTGGGGATTAGGCAATCTTACATTGACCTACCATATGTGTATTAATCACTTCCCTTCTAGTAACAGGTTTCAGAGTGGTAGCCATGTTATTCTGTATCAGCTGAAAGATGCTGGCCTGACAGCTTTGAACACTTAGAAAGCAGGTAAACCATGTATGACAGTAAACGTCCACACCTGGACCCACCAATTTGCCTCAGTCTTGGAGTAAAAGTCTTCATGCCCATTCAGTCCTGGAGCTCTAATGAGCCAGCCAGCAGAGGACTGGTTAAATTTTGTGATGTGTACAGTCATCTTCTGGGAACTGGGTTGAGACCGCCTAGCTCATTGCATTGGTCCCAGGGAAGAGGGGGTTACTATTTACTTTGCACTTTGCTTGTAAATAAGAGCCCCTCACCCAGAAATTCTTCTTCGTCTATGTTTTTGATGCTAAAGCAAAGTAATCATTTCAGGTTTTGTGACACCACAGTCATTGCTGCTGCAGAAAGAGGCTACGAAAGAAGATGAAGCTTCTAATATACCTAGGAGCCTTGCAGAGCCCTTTCTCGCTAGTTAATGTAAATCGCTCTTGTATCAATGTCCCTTTTTGTCCCCACCGGGCGAGATTAAGTACTGCCCTTCAGCGCACTGAAAACCTTCTCTATTTTCAGTCCTTTATTGACAATTTTAACAGCTTATCCAGGAGACGTGAGCTCCAGCTGAGCAAATCTCAAGGCTGCTGGTTGGAAGATGAATGCAAAATATTTAACTTGGATCTTTAAATCACTGAGTGCTCCCCAGATTATTGCCATGTGCGTTGGCAGCCCAGCAGCTCATTCCCAATTCATTATGTTTCCAGATATTATTCTCAAGCATTGTCCAATGCTGTGGAGGAAAGAATCAGGGTACTCCCTACAGTCACTCCATCTGCACAGCAGAAGCCAAGTTCTCTTTCTCTACCCAACCAGCTTACATTTGTGGACAAAATCCTCTTAGAAAAGAAGGCTAGCTCAGGAGAGGAAACCCATATATCAAAAGGACAAGGGCACAGTAGGTCTTTCTCTCTCCAGCACGATTAGAAATGAACTCTATAATTGCTCTTGCAAAAGCTTTCAGTGATCTCAGTAGAATGTCAGATCCCCATAAGATTTAAATTCCAAAGAACTTTAATCTGGTCAATTTGTTTTCTTTTCCGTTTCCCAGAGGGCCTGATCCCAAGTCCACTGGGGCCAATGGAAAGGGCTTCCATTGACCTAAGTGGGCTTTGAGTCAGGCCAAGAGACAGCAGAAGTGCAGCAACACTGGGAAAATGTATAAGCAGTTTCCACACCTGTGCTGGTCCACAGATTATCAGGGAAAGGTCTTCAGCACTGGAGACTGTTTTTCAACAGGAAATATGGACCTTCAGATCAAGAGACTGGTCCTCAACATCAGAGACTGGCCTTCCAAACTGTCTTGATCATTAGGGTTGAAATTCACCCCTAGGCAGAAGGCCAGTATAAGGCTAATGTACCCCTTAAAACCTATGAATCTTAAATGGGATTGAAGCGGTTACAGGTCTAATGCCGACCCTCTGAACAGGGTGAATTTCACCATTGGTGCTCTGCAATTTTTGTAATCAGCCAATCATAGCTCCAGCAAATAGCAAGAACTGTACGGGTCCCCAAAAGAACAGAAATACAAAGTGGGTAAGGGGAGCCCTTTTCTTCAACCAATATATACATTACAAACACACACTGCTAGGTGGAACGAGCCTCTTTTTCAGATGAGAAATGACCCACTTCAAGCCATTTTAAAAAATGCTTTATTTTGGCTTCTTGTCAATTTTGCAAAATGGCAAAACACAAATCACTTTTCGCTGGTGTAGTTTCACAAGATTTTCACGGTAAGCAAAAGGCATCTTGCAGCAGTGAAGAGAAGGAATCAGTGTGGCCTTTTGTAGAGGGGCAGCAACCCTGAGCAATGTTTTGCCACTGCAAAAGTATCATGAAATGTCTAAGTAAACCAAAGAGAATGCAGCCACGTTTGATATTGTCTACTCAGCTGAGAGTGGGGTGACCGATGTCCTGATATTAGGGGCTTTCCTTATATAGGCAACTATCCCCTCACCCCTCCTCCGAAAAAACAGTGTCCTGATTTTTCACACCTGCTATTTGGTCACGGTGAGAATAATACATTTGAACTGTGTCTGTTTTCAGAGATGGTGTGACAGCGCTGGGAACTAGCAAGGGAGCCTAAACTGTGTTCACTGGCTCCCCGGGAGAGGTTTGATTGAGGAATAGAGTGTAATTATCTAATCGGCGGGGATCCTAGTTTCCTGTGATAAAAACCCCAAACTTCTCTGATAAAAAAAACATAAACATCCATGTTTTTCCATAATTAAAATGAAATGCTGAACTTTAGTTTCCCTAGCCACACTATATACAGGTATCAGTTGAACTCGGTGTTTTAGTGATATACAGTAGAACCCCGTTTATCCACGCCTCCGTTATCTGTCTCCCCCTATTAACCAAATCACCAGCTGCCTGAGTCCCAGCCGTGCAGGGCTGACTGCCTAAGCCCCCCCACCCCAAGGGATAGAAAGCTCTTTACCAATTCTCCTGATTATCTGAATTATCCAATCTGGCCCCACTCCCAATCAGTCACACCCTGGACTGATAAAAGTTTTACTGACAAAGGTGCTAGTGTAGACATAGCCTCAGAGAGCTCTCGAGGAAGGGAGATAAACCTCTTGGGTCCTGGGGATGCTCTAAATCAGGGGTTCTCAAACTTCACTGCACCACGACTCCTTCTGACAATACACGACCCCAGGACAGGGGAACGAAGCCTGAGCCCGCCCGAGCCCCACTGACCGGAGGGGAATTGAAGCCCAAGGGGGCTTCAGCCCCAGGTGGGGGCCTGTAACCTGAGTCCCAACATGCAGGGCTGAAACCCTCAGGCTTCAGCCTTGGGTGGTGGGGCTTGGGCTTCGGCCCTGGGCCCCAGCAAGTCTAAGCCCTGGTGAGCCCATTAAGAGTTTGAGAATCGCTGCTCTAAATAGTATTGCCCCATGGATCTGTAAAGGTGTTGGTGGAGGGGTCTGAAATAAACAGCATGGTGTGGACATCTAAGTGCTGGAGGCCGAGCTGTTTCCGAGGGACTGGAAAGCAGGAGCAGAGCCCTACCTGTGACAAGCTGATTTTCCATTTCTGTTCACATTCAACAGGCCAGCCGTTCTACTGACACCTCTGCATCTTTGGGAAGACAAAACTGAAAACGAAAGCCACTTGCACCTGATGACAACCTGCTGCTGCTTCTGGTGCTGGACAGAAAATTGCTCTGGGGCTTAATTAGTCTCTGTTCAGAAAGTGCTGTGCTAGAAAATGTTTCTGTATTAAAGTTCATGGTTAAGAAAGGAGATCAAGCCCATGAGGCTGACTATGATTAATATGGTTCCCAGGAGAATATTGTTTTTAAACCTTTCAAATATCCCCTAAACATAAACACATCTGCATAGAGGAATTCAGCAATAATGGTATTATGCCAGCTATAATGTCGCATAAAGGAAGTGTCCTTTCACGTATCTAATATGCTTTGGACTATAACGGGGCAATTAAGGGACAGTGAAGGAGGATGCTGAGGAGTTTGGTAATAGTTGAGAAAAGAAGGTAATCCTTTCTCAGAGACCTCATTAAAACTGTTTATTTAAAACACTGGGAAACTGTAGTTTAATAAAAAAAAGTGCAGGCTTTGCATTAACCTGCAATCTTTATCTATTTATGTATTTAAAGCTCTTCTCTGGCTACTGCACTCTGACAAGCTTTACCAAGCTGTTGAGCAGAGAGAGCCGGTCCTCGCTCAGAATTCCACAGCCTTCTTTCAGTTTCCTGTGTGGAAAGACTGTAACGCATCCCAATAGTTCCTCAGGGTGAAGCCTTCTGTTCCTCACACTGCATTTCACTACTGACTTCTTGTCAGTAGCTGTACTCCCCTCAGTGAAATGGAGAAGTCTGATTTTTGTTTTTAATTGCAGAGCCCACAACATACAGTCCATTTCTTTCCCCCGTTATGTACTTTTAATCACTAGATTCCAAGCAGTGCAGAACATGGCACTCCGGTTGAAACAGCCTTCCACAGAACTCACTCTGAGCTCCCCGCTTAGGTCCTATTCCTGACAATTGTATACCGTCCCCTTATTGGGCTAATTACCTCACTACCCAGCCATTGCCCCCAAGTGTCAACAATCTCCACCATAACAGTTGAATTGTGATCTTTTCTGTTCACAATTACCTGTGACCAGCGAGTTACAGCTAGCACAGTCTCACAGGCAGATTTATTAAAGCACAATAGGTGCAATTGCACTCCCACTTTGTGCAAGTACAATAGTTATTACAACAGCTTCTGCAAATTGGGTGATTGCATAGGCAAATAGTAATTAAGCATATTTACATGTGCAATTGCTCCGTTTGCACACTCATCTGTGGTATCTGCATGCAGGAATATGACATGCAGTTGCACACCCATTTTGCAAGCCTAATATTTTTGAAATTCTGGACC
The DNA here is from genome assembly GCF_027887155.1 of Malaclemys terrapin pileata. NCBI lineage: Eukaryota > Metazoa > Chordata > Testudines > Emydidae > Malaclemys > Malaclemys terrapin. Next base: position 4,689,580 of record NC_071516.1, read on the forward strand.
TTACTCTTTTAAAAGCAGTTTCTTCTTCCATTCTTTTTGATATGCTCTGAAGTCAGAATGCTCAGCAACTTGCCTGTTCAGGCCCTAATGGCAGAGGGTAACTCAGTAACTATGGCCCAAGGGAGGGCATGGATCAATGTCCATGTCGTGCTCCCTTTCAGTACCTGGCCTGGACCGGGGAAGCTAAGGATCCAACCAGTGGACCAAATTCAGTGATGAATCCTGGTCACATGCTACCTTAGGCACATTGTGCATATGCTGCGATGAAAACTGGTTGCAAGGGTGCCAATCTTGATGATTTCAGAGTAGAAGCCGTGTTAGTCTGTATCCGCAAAAAGAACAGAAGTACTTGTGGCACCTTAGAGACTAACAAATTTATTAGAGCATAAGCTTTCGTGGACTACAGCCCACTTCTTCGGATGCATATATCTTGATGATGATTTTTATCATGTGGGTTTTGTCCCCTAGAAACTAGATTGAAGTCATTACCACACAACCGTCCATCTGATGTCAACAACTTTCAGTCTACGGCCTCGGAATGGATTTGAATTGGTGATACGCAGGCAAAAGGCAATACAGAACATTAGCATACCTCTGGGTCATCTAGCTAACCCAATCATAAATTTCTAATAAAAGACGACTTCTCCTCTACTCCTGATTCTTTTCAAAGCCTCTTGATGTAGCAGAAACCCCAGCACAGGGAGATTCTGATTATTTCGAGGGATATATAAGTTTAAATTAAGCTTTCACCATCTGTTCCAACTCTTAATTGGAAATGCAAAAGAAGAAGAACCCAATTTGTAATTAATCAGCAAAAAGCTCCACGTTATTTAAATGCATGCACGCGTCTTTTGTTCAGTATGGCATGAATCTGTTAGGATTTTCTCATTATTAGACACAAATTAGGAAATTGCTATTGCTCTTTCTTATGGGCCAGCTCCTCAGCTGTTGTAAATTGGTCCAGCTCCATTTTTTTCATTGGAAATACGCTGATTTACACCTGGTAAGGATCTAGTCCTAGATACTTATTTTCAGCTATTGTGCCTTTTATGTAGCAAAGCGAGCAGCACTGAGAGCGTTGGGTTTTTTTATCATATTTAGGCAATGTGGACTCCCCTTCTTTACTAAGTCTCCTGAGAAGCTTAAAATTTGGACTATGCCAAAGGGATGAATATTTGGGGATGAAATGGAGGACAAGAGCTATCATTTAGACCTGGATGCCCTAACTCATAGTTAGCACATATAAAGAGGTCCATCCATCAAGCAGTCTTCATTGCATGGCTGGGGATGCTAAAATTTGTCCTTTGTAAGCTCTCTCCGGAACTATTTGGAAATGCTCCAGGTATTGTCCAGGGGCAGTTTCCACTGGGAGTCTTATGCCACTGATCTTGCTTCAGTCTCTATAGCAGGGCTTGCCTCAACAGGGATAATTTGTGAAGCAGTCCTGGTTGGGCAGTTTGTACCATCCATGATTGGCCTTGGGCCAGCATTGATGGGGAGGGTGGACTTATACCATTAGGGATTGTCCATGCAACAGTGTGACCAGCATTACGATCTCCTTCTATCTTCTGAGCAGAACTGTGGTGCCACAAAGCAATAGTGCTGAAGAGATATTAAAGCCCTTGTCAAAGGACTTATTTGGGTTGCTTTTGATTAAGTTCAGCTACGCTAGTCCTGTCCAACTTCACTTTTCGTTTTTACAGTATCATACACACATGTTGTAAAAGTGAAATAACTGCACAATAAAAATATTTTAAGAGGCATATTCAACATGAATTACAATTGCCGGAGGATAAGCTCTTTCTGCTGCCCTGAGCCAAAACTGAAAATGTTGCTCTGCGCCAAGGGGAAGAAATAAAAAACCATAAAGCCTTGTCCTGTCTCTGGGTACTTGCCTTAATTTTGGCAAAGAAGCAAAACATCAAGTAAGTATATGCAAGGATGCATTAGGTACAGGACATCCAGTTCACAGAACATCCAGTAAAAGCAAAACGTACCATGGAGTCTGGTCGAAACAGCTTTGGAAACATTTTAGAAGGGTCCAGAGCCACAAAGGGCGTTATGTGTTGCAATGATCGTAGTCATTGGGCAAGCCAGCAGAAGAATGATTCTATAGCCTGCTGGTGAGGGCACCCACCTAGGATGTGAGAGACCCACGTTCCTGTCTCACTGCTCCAGTGATTCTTTAATTATTAATCCACAATACAGCAGCCAGGGCTGGCTCTAACTTTTTTGCCGCCCCAGGCAAAAAAGAAGAGCGCCACCCCACTGTACCACCCCCCGTGAGTGCCGCCGAAATCCCCGCCCCCCCAGCACTACGCAACCCGAAGCCCCGCCCCTCCAAGCGCTGCGCCGCCCGAAGCCCCGCCCTCCCTCCGAGCACCGCCCGAAGCCCCCGCCCCCCCTCCGAGCACCATACCTCCTGAAGCCCTGCCCCCCTCCGAGCACCACGCTGCCCGAAGCCCCAACCCCCCGAGCACCACGCCGCCTGAAGCCCCCGCTCCCCCTCCGAGCGCCATGCCGCTGAATCAAAAATAAAATAAAATAAAATAAAATAAAAAATTGAGCGCCGCCCTGCCCCAAGGTGCCGCCCCAAGCACGTGCTTGGTCGGCTGGTGCCTGGAGCCGGTCCTGACAGTGGCATCCATAGGAAAGCGTGAGGGAGACCTACACCAGAATAGCTCAGTGGTTAACACCCCCTCTCCCAAGAGGTGTTGGACTCCCCTATTCAAATCCTTTCTCCCCCTCTGCCTGAAATGGGACTTGAACCTGGGTCTCCACAACCACTGGGTTTATAAATTATAAAACCACCACCTGCTTTTGAATTTGGATGGGACCCAATCCAGTGGGCAGGCTATAAGCCAGGGATCGGCAACCTTTGGCACACGGCCTGTCAGGGAAATCCACTGGAGGGCCGGGACGGTTTGTTTACCTGCAGCGTCCACAGGTTCGGCCGATCGCAGCTCCCACTGGCTGCGGTTCGCCGTTCCAGGCCAATGGGGGCTGCGGGAAGCGGCGCAAGCCAGTGGGAGCTGCGATCGGCCAAACCTGCGGACGATGCAGGTAAACAAACCATCCCGGCCCACCAGCGGATTTCCCTGACGGGCCACGTGCCAAAGGTTGCCGATCCCTGCTATCAGCACACCTACCAGATTGTGCCCATGGGTGAGAAGTGCTCCTCCGCCTATCTTGCCCCTGGTTTGTGGCTCACACTAGGGATTATGTAGGATATAGGTATCTAGATGTGGAGAAGGCGGCAGCGGTGCGCATGCTCAGAGGCAGAAACATAGGCACCTGTGGAAATTTCGGCACCAAGTGAGTTTAGGCACCTCCAGGGTTAGGCAGCGCTGAAGCAGGGGTTTTGTGGATTGTAGTGGTGCCTAAAACTGGGATTCATGCGCCTAAGTCAGGGGTTTAGGCATCTAAGTAATTTTGTGGCTCTGGGCCAAAGTATATATGTATCCACTGCTGTTGTTTCCAGCTGCCCCAGGTTGCTGCATGCACATGGGATAAAGCACTGAGCACACTGCCAGTGCCAAGCAAATAATAACTAATAACAATGACACTGAGCACAGTCTAGAAGAAAAGAATATTCTAAGCCAAATGGAGTCCCGAAGAGAGAGCACTATCATTATTCATGACATTGAAACCACTACTGACATTCAGACCCTATCTCCAGTGGTTTCACTCCTTTCTCCCCACATGCCTTTCACCCTTGATCAATTATTCACATTAAAGACCCACCCTAGATCAGCTATTCACTTTCTGTCGGGCACTTCATCAGTAGTTAATGGAACCAGTTTTAGGATTCTGGGGGACATCAGCATGACTTTTTAGGAGGGTCAGGGCCTTCATAATTTCTTCCCTCCACATGCCCCATAAATCCCCTTAATCCATCTTTCTTTGCACCCCTCTCAATCTCCTTTCCCTCTCCCTCTGTAATCAATGCACTGACACAGCAACACACCCCATGTAAAATATCCTGCTGTTTTGCAATTTGAGGCTTACTAGGAATGGAGGGGGACAGAGGACTTCACTTATTTTGAGGGTCCTAAAAGCCAGCAGCAATAGTTCATTCCACCCACCTATTCAGCTAAGATTTATCCCAGATATAAACATCACTGTAAAGTCCTACAAAGATGGTGATAGCAACCCACTAGTTGCAAACCCTTCTAAAATAAGAATAGATTCCTAAAAGTGCTCTCTAGTAGTACAATGGCAGCAATTGTCATGGTCCTGAACCATATTTGCAATAAATGGCACTTGCTGTTGATTAAATGCCACAGCTCCACTTCAGCATTTAATCAACAACAAGCTCAATTATTTGCTTTGCATATATCAGTGCCATGGATATTATCCCTTCAATAAGCAATATAGCAAAATACATCCACACAGATTAAACTTAACTTCATACAGAGAGCTAAGATATGGAATTAATTTTCTCATAAAGGTCTGTTAGATGAGACACCAGTTCACTTGATGTACAAAACTAGGCTGTAATCACTAGGCTGAAAAGTGGATAGAAATTTACTCAAGCTATGAAGACCTTTTCCCCTTGAGTTTTGAATGAATTCTGGTAAGAAGTACAGTGTGAAGATTTCATATGCTTTCATTCAGAAAGGTGGGTTTCAATGCTAAGTATGGACACGCAGAAAGAACCTTTAGCTTCTTTCTTTTCCTCTTCAACTATGCGTCTGAAAGACGATTATTTCTGATGGACAAATTCATGTGCAAAGTGCTCCATCTGGTGGTAAACACAAGAGCAGAGGCCATCAGGAACCATCAAGATTTCACAGAGAAAAGTCTCTGCTCCTCAACAAATTCTTAAAAGCCTCTTACAGTGGGAAAGTAGTCACTTGAGAGTTGAGTCAATGCAGTGGAGTTTTGTAGAACTCTGTGATATTTCTAATGCAGCTTTAAAGCAATTCTACTTGGTTTTGCTACAAATCTGTCACACTCAGGCCAGAATATGTTGAAAGTTCTGCCAAGGACATTTTTATGAAGCGGAGCTGAGATTCATTCCAGCGAACCTGGGTAGCTTTATTGGGGAAATGGAAATGGGGCAAAGTGAAGTAGCAGTGATGTTCTGACGATGAGAAGGACATGCTGACATACAGATATCCCATTATCATGCTGCATCATGATGTGCCAAGGTAACAACAGGAAGTAAATGCCCTAACATTACAATATACCATTTTTCTCTCTCCGGATTACCTGCCTTCTCCGCATTGATGAAGTGGGAAACCTCAGCTGTGCTTCAGAGGTACTTTATGAACAGAGGGCCAGATCCAGAAATTTAAGAAAAAAAGATAAGACCTAGTGTAGACAAGGTCCTGGCTTCCTCTGTCAAAACATCCCCTTGTCGTGGCGGATGCAGCATCTGCACAGTTTGCCAAGTGTCCTGGGGCCTTTGGGGATGAGAGGTGCTGCATGTGCAATAGGGATCTTCGCAGGCCTGGCCCAGAAAGGCTGCTGCCCCCTTCTAAAACATACTGAGGGGATGTGTATGTGTGTAACATGCTGTGTGTGAAACACTGTGCTGTTGTAAAAAGACGGGTTAAATCCTTGTTGAAACTGATGGGTGTGAACATGCCCTTCATTTAAAATAGCTGTCAGAGACAGTTTAGGGGCCCTACCTAAAACAATCTATAATGGAGTCTGCTCAGAAATTAACACCACATGGGCAGAGGGCTCCACTGGGCCAGTGTGTGTGTAACACATGATGTATGTGTGTGTGTGTGTGTGAGTAACACACTGTGGGTGTATGTCTATGTGACACACTCTGCGTGTGTAACATTGTGTGTGTATGTAACACATGGTGAGTGTATGTGTAACACTGGGTGTATGTCTATGAATGTGACACACAGTGTGGGTGTATGTAACACAATGTGTGTGTAACACAGTGTGGGTGTGTATCTGTGTGTGTGTGTAACACTGTGGGTGCAGGTCTATGAATGTGACACACACAGTGTGTGTGTGTAACACTGTGGGTGTATGTCTATGAATGTGACACACATTCTGTGTATGTAACACACGGTGTGTGTGTGTGTAACACTGGGTGTATGTCTATGAATGTGACACACACTGTGGGTGTATGTAACACACGGTGTGTGTGTGTAACACACTGGGGGGTATGTCTATAAATGTGACACACACTCTGTGTATGTAACACACGGGGTGTGTGTGTGGGTGTGTGTGTGTGTGTGTGCGTGTGCGCGACACACACCCTGCCTGAGGCGGGACCCAGACCCCGCCCCTTCCGGCCGCGCCGCTCGCCTGGGTAGCGCCGCCCCCTCGCTCGGCTCCCCAACATGGCGGCCAGCAGCGCCTCAGCCTCCGCTTCCGCCGCGGCGCCCCCCGGGGGCTCCAACCCGGCCGGGCCCGGCGGGGCCTCGGGCCTCACCGCCTCCATCACGGGCACCATGAACAAGAAGAAGAAGCCGTTCCTGGGCATGCCGGCGCCGCTGGGCTACGTGCCGGGCCTGGGCCGCGGGTGAGCGAGAGGCGGCCTGGGCCCCCCCCGCCGCAGGGCCCCGCCTGCGCCCTCCCCCCGTGGAGTCGGGCCTGGGCCCCCGACCCAGCGCTGCGGGCCTGGGCTTTGGAGAGCCGGGACTGCCCCGCGCTCCGGGCGCAGTGTCCCTGTTTCCCGCCCCCAACTCGTGTGTGTGTGTGTGTGTGTGTGTGTGTGTGTGTGTGTGTGTGTGTGTGTGCGCGCCCCCCTCCCCCGGCCGTGCAGGCGCGGCCCCCCCATTGGTGGGTGGAGGGCGCTGGGGCTGCAGGGCCTGGGTCCCAGCGAGGCCAAAGAGAGCCCCTCTCCTGGCACCTTAAGTCTTGTTCGGCTGACCAGACAGCAAGTGTGAAAAATCAGGACGGGGTGGGGGGGTAATAGGAGCCTATATAAGGAAAAGCCCCTAAATTGGGACTGTCCCTATAAAATCCGGACATCTGGTCACCCTAAGTCTTGCCCACATGAGACAGTTGTACCCCTGGGGTGAATTTAAACCGATTTAAATGGTGTACGTACTCCACTTCCCCGGCGGCGGGAGCTATGTGGATGGGAGAAGTTCTCCCGTTCTAAACCGGGGGGTAGGTTGGTGTAAGGACCTCGCTCAGGGGTGTGGATTTGCGTTGGAAATGTCTACGCTGTGGTTGGTATACTACCTTGCTCAGGGGGTTGAAAACTCCACACTCCTGAGCGATCCAGTTAAACTGACAGTGGGGCTGCGCTTCTGTCAACCTAGCTACCGCCTCTCGGGAGGTGGATTACCTAAATCAGGGATTGGCAACCTCTGGCATGCGGCTCACCAGGGTAAGCCCCCTAGTGGGCTGGGCCGGTTTGTTTACCTGCCGTGTCCGCAGGTTCAGCCGATCTCGGCTCCCGCTGGCCGTGGTTCGCCGCTCCAGGCTGATGTGGGCTGCGGAAATTGGGAGCCAGCACATCCCTTGGCCTGTGCTGCTTCCCACATTTTTTTAAAAAGGAGGTGGACCTGGAGGAGTGGCAGTGTTGGGATAATAGCTGGTGGGGAAACAGGGAGCAGGGCTGTATAAAACCTGGGTCCATTCTGCGTAAAACTGTCTCTTTAAGAGGACAGTTGTTCCAGCATCACATCACATCATTTAACTATGGGGGCCAGGTAACATACCTGTGAATTACAAGTTTGTTCTAAATGATCTGGACAAACTGGAGAAATGGTCTGAAGTAAATAGGATGAAATTCAATAAGGACAAATGCAAAGTACTCCAGTTAGGAAGGAACAATCAGTTGCACACGTACAAAATGGGAAATGACTGCCTAGGAAGGAGTATTGTGGAAAGGGATCTGGGGTCACAGTGGATTACAAGCTAAATATGAGTCAACTGTAATGCTGTTGCAAAAAGAAAAAAGCAAACATAATTCTGGGATGTATTAGCAGGAGTGTTGTAAGCAAGACATGAGAAGTAATTCTTCAGCTCTACTCCATGCTAGTTAGGCCTCAACTGGATTATTGTGTCCAGTTCTGGGCGCCGTAGTTCTGGAAAGATGTGGACAAATTGGAGAAAGTCCAGAGAAGAGCAACAAAAATGATAAAAGGTCTAGAAAACGTGACCTATGAAGGAAGATTGAAAAAATTGGGTTTGTTTAATCTGGAAAAGAGAAGACCGAGAGGGGACATGATAATAGTTTTCAAATATATAAAAGGTTGTTACAAAGAGGAGGGAGAAAAATTGTTGTTAACCTCTGAGGATAGGACAAGAAGTAATGGGCTTAAATTGCAGCAAGGGAGGCTTAGGTTTGACATTAGGAAAAACTTCCTGTCAGGGTGGTTAAGCACTGGAATAAATTGCCTAGGGAGGTTGTGGAATCTCCATCATTGAAGATTTTTAAGAGCAGGTTAGACAAACACCTGTCAGGAATGATCTAGATAATACTTAGTCCTGCCATGAGTGCAGGGGACTGGACTAGATGACCTCTCAAGGCCCTTCCAGTCCTACGATTCTAAGATTTGTAATGCCTCACTTTCAGAGTGATTAAAACACACATCTGTATATTGTAGCACTATTACTATAGGCTAAATCATGGCTACTGGTCTCTCACTATAGTGCCACGGGTTTTACCACCCGTTCTGATATTGGCCCAGCTCGAGATGCCAACGACCCAGTGGATGATCGTCATGCTCCGCCAGGGAAGAGAACTGTTGGGGACCAGATGAAGAAAAACCAGGCTGATGATGATGATGAAGATCTGAATGACACCAATTATGATGAGGTGATGCAACTGTAGCATTTCTGTTAGCTTTTTCCTCGTGGCTGAGGGAGGTGTCTATAATTCTGCTCCCCTCTACCCCAGCGCACACACACTACTAACCCCCTTCATAATGGCAAATCTCCAGTAGAGGAGACAAGGGCAGAGTTCCTTGTAGAGGCACTTAACACTACGTTTTGTTTGCATAGATGCCACAGCGTTTTTTGTGGTTTTCATTTTAATGTTTGTATATTATGGTTTAATTGTCCGTACCATGCCCTGAGTATCTTGGGAGGGATATCTAAATAAAACATTAGTCTCGGTACTTTGTGGGATGCATCTTTCATCTGCCTCCAGAAATGAAATCTGAGCTCTGTTGCCCTTTGTTAAGGTTCCTTCCCCACTCTGAGCTCTACGGTACAGATGTGGGGACCTGCATGAAAATCTTTACGCTTAACTACCAGCTTAGATCTGCTTTTGCTGCCACCACCCAAATTATTTATGAGTTATTTGGGAAACTCTGTCTACCTCCCCCATCAGAATATTTCCCTCCCAAGTACTATAACCCTTCCCGGGGTAGCCTTGAGAGACTTCTCCACCAATTTCCTGGTGAACACCGATCCAAACCCTTGGATCTTAAAACAAGGAGAATTTAACCATTCCCCCTCCTTTCCCCCCACCAATTCCTGGTGAGTCCAGATCCAATCCCCTTGGATCTTAAATCAAGGAAAAATCAATCAAGTTCTTAAAAAGAAGGCTTTTAATTAAAGAAAGAAAGGTAAAAATCATCTCTGTAAAATCAGGATGGAAAATAACTTTACAGGGTAGTCAGATTCAAAGAGCCCAGAGGAACCCCCTCTAGCCTTAGGTTCAAAGTTACAGCAAACAGAGGTAAACCCTCTAGCAAAAGGAACATTTACAAGTTGAGAAAACAAAGGTAAACCTAACACGCCTTGCCTGGCTGTTACTTACAAGTCTGAAATATGAGAAACTTGTTCAGAAAGATTTGGAGAGCATGGATTGATGTCCGGTCCCTCTTAGTCCCAAGAGCGAACAACCCCCAAAACAAAGAGCACAAACAAAAGCCTTCCTCCCACCAAGATTTGAAAGTATCTTGTCCCCTTATTGGTCCTTTGGGTCAGGTGTCAGCCAGGTTACCTGAGCTTCTTAACCCTTTACAGGTAAAAGGATTTTGGTGTCTCTGGCCAGGAGGGATTTTATAGTATGGTACACAGGAGGGCTGTTACCCTTCCCTTTATAGTTATGACACCCTTTGACGTGTCATTGTCTTTATTTGGACTGTATAGTTGAACCAGGCAAAATTGAAGGAAATGGTTTTTCCTTATGGGAATTTTTATTTACTGAAAGGTTTTGCTGTTGAAATGCATACAGTATGGGCAAGGGCAGGGTTGCTTTTATTTAGGGTTGTGTTAGCCGGATGCTCTTGTTAGAAGCGGCTTGCTGAGGTCTTTTCCTTATCCCAAATTATGTTGATAACTGTGCTAGATATATAATAGCATCTTTAAACTGGAGTTACTGTGTTTAAAATTCTCAGTTTAACGGCTATGCGGGGAGCCTGTTCTCAAGTGGTCCATATGAAAAAGACGACGAGGAAGCTGATGCTATTTATGCAGCTTTGGATAAGAGAATGGATGAACGGAGAAAAGAGAGAAGGTATAATTATTGCACTGTCAAGAGAGGCATTATTTGCTGATTTTAGTGGGAGGTGGGTCTAGGAGTCAGAACTTGTGACTTCTGTTTCCAGCTCTTCCGCTGTCTCAATCTGTGTTCTTGGGCAAATCTCTAAAAGGCAAAATGTTCAAAAGCAGCCACTGATTTTGGGTAGCCTATGTGAGAGATGCTGGGTCTGATTTTCAGAAGTGCTTGGCTTTTTGCATGACACCTTGAACAGATGTTAATACTGACTAGCTTCTCTTGCATATGGTTGAAATGGCTGAGGTTTGGTGATTTAGAGAGATGCTAATCCAAAACTAATATAATTGAACTTAAATGCATCACACAACAAGTGAGATATTGTTAGAAAAGTCTTCTAATCTAGATATTTTGTATGTTTATTAACAAACGTTACTAAAAACAGTATTTTATCAGATCCATAGGGAGCTGGAGATTAAAACTAAACATGGATGCAAAGTTCAATTTTTATTCTATAGTATTATTGCTTGAGGATCCTGAAATATGCCTTATTTGACTAGATATTTAATATTCTTCTGTAAATCGATAAATAACTTCAACTTGCTATATGCAGTATGTGTAACAGTTCTCTGATATAGGCTTATGCCTTAAGAGCTCTGACCAAACAGGTTTCTTCTATAATAATGGTACTGGATTTAGTGTTTCTGTGAGCTTGACTTCAGCACTCCTTATTTTCTAGAGAACAACGGGAGAAAGAGGAGATTGAAAAGTACCGTATGGAACGTCCCAAAATTCAGCAGCAGTTCTCAGATTTAAAAGTAAGGAGATAACTGTCCTACACGTTATGAAGAAAATAGCCCATTTTAAGAGTGAAGAGATGGACGTGACTTTGGGCATTTATTTGCACAGTTCCTATTCTATAGTATTTTCTATATGGGAATTTGTTAAGAATGTTATGCATGTCCCCTGCCTTCAGACTAGAACTGATTTCCATTGAACAATAGACAAAAATGGGTACGAAGGTAGTAGCTAGTGATGCAGAAACCAATTTTGGGCTGATAATGTCTTAAGTATTGTAGTATGATGTTTTGCATTGGGGACACAGGTGGTTGTTTTTTTTACTGGTCAGTATTGATTTAAACCAAAGTACTGTTGGTATATGCTATTAACAGTAAATCAGTATGATTGGTAGTTTGTATGTGTGTACTGTGAGGATTGGTAGGATTAAATACTTACCAGCCATTTAGTTGTAGGTGTCTGTGGTCATCGCCATTCCTTCCTCTCTGCCAAATGGGCATATTAGGGTATTGAAATAGACACAGATTTTGGTATCGGATCTTTTTGGCTCCACAAGTGTAAACAAGCCCTGCACCCTGAGAGTGGGTTGGTCTGGTCACCCGGCTGAGAAGCTGCGTTGCAATTCTGCTTTTTTAAAATGTTCACGATTGACATAACTGATGTGGAGGGAGAAAAATTTCAGTCCTGACTCTCAACGTTTTCAAGATGGACATTGCGGTTAGTCAGATTAAACTACATATTCATAATACCCTGTTAAAATTTAAAAACAATCGCTACCAATTAGCGAGGCAAAAATATAAAAATATCAGGTTAAGATCCCAGTCTGTACAAAGAAGGTTCCTATTAAAAGTATACAACTCCCCTGTGCACTGAAATTCTTTAGTGTTGACCTTTTACTTCAAAATGGGACCCCACTGACCCTGAATTCTCTGAAACCAACGGATTGATAGTCCACTAAACAATAGAAAAATTTACAATTTTTCAAACAACATTTTCTAGAATCAGTAATGACCGCTTTTTTTTGTGTAGAGGAAGCTAGCGGAAGTCACAGAGGAAGAGTGGCTGAGTATTCCAGAAGTTGGTGATGCTAGGAACAAACGTCAGAGGAACCCACGTTATGAGAAACTGACTCCTGTTCCTGATAGTTTCTTTGCTAAACACTTACAGACTGGGGAGAATCACACTTCTGTGGACCCCCGGCAAACGGTGAGCATGAAAACAAACAAACATGAAGAAGTTACCGCTTTACCCATGTTAAATTGGAGAAAATTATTAATAGTAGCTAGAGACAAGCACTTGCTGTGAAATGTGCCTTATTCTTAGCCTAGAACACATCCTGCAATTCCATTTAAAATAAAGACAAAGGCACTAGGCTTAATCCTTTCTTAAGTGAATAGCATATGGAAAGACCTCTTTAGTACAAGAGCCTTTAGAAGAGGTTGCTATATGTTGCAGTCCCAGGCTTATTGAAAACTTCTATTTTATTCAGCAAACTCTGGAGCTGAGCAGAATCTGAGCAAGAATAATCAGAGAGCCTTTTGTTTTAACAAGGGAAGATTCTAAAATTCTTTTGTTTTAGCTCTCTTTGGCTAAGGGGTGTCTAACTAATTTTGGTCAATGAACCAACGTATTTCTTATTGACTGAAACTTTTCCAAATATATAACATGAATTGGCGTCTAACTTCCCTTAGTGGCTGATGTATTCGATTTCTTCTAGAATTAAGACATTTCACTTTCAGTTGACAGGTCAGTGGTTGAAGTTTTTGGATCATAATTAATTGTTTAAATGGATGCAGAGTACTGTGATCGGCTGATGGAAGAGAAAACTTATTGGACTTAAATTGATACCAAATGATTATATGATTTTATTGCTAATATTCTTTCAGTTAATATTGTCATTATCATCTTTTGACACTTCTTAATTAAATAAATCTGAGAACATACCTGTTCTCATGTTTTATTGTTGAATAGTCCATAGGAAGTTATTCAACTCCCAATATAAAAACCACTGTGCATACTGTGACTTGGGAGGCAATTGTTCAACTTGTACTGGCAATACTTTGGGGAAGATTTCCAAACTCATAAACATCTAGCATAGGTGTGGGCAAATTTTCTGGCCTGAGGGCTGCATCTGGGTATGGAAATTGTATTGCGGGCCATGAATGCCCGGTGGGGGAAGGGGACTGTGTGGGGTGTAGCATGGGGGGGCTCTATAAGGGATGTTACCGAGGTGCGGGGAAGGGGGGCTCTACAGGGTGGTACCGGGGATTCCTAAAGGCCCTGCCGGCAGTGACACTAAGGCTGTCATACCAGGCACTGTCACAGGTAGAGGCACCCTAGTTGGGCTGGGTGCAGCCCCTGGGTGGTTTCGAGGCTCTCAAGGGTGGGGCCGTAGGAGACCGGGAGGGGATTGGGCGCCCTGCCGCATGGGACGGGTTTCCAATCCTGGAAACAGCACAGTGAAGTCGCGCCTGCGCAGTGTGGTGCTGCATGCCAGAAGATGATGCTCATCAACAGAATTGTGAGGTGGGGGCTGGAGAGTGCTGGGCGGGTGGAGCGAGGCAGGCCCCCAACCCCGCACACCGGCGGGAGCTCGAGGGCCGGAGAAAAACGTCTGACAGGCCGGAAGCGGCCCCCGGGCCGTAGTTTTCCCACCCCTGATCTAGCACCTATTGAAACTCCATAGGAGCTGAGCATCTAACTCCCTTGAGTTCTGTTGAAAATCCCAGCATAAACCTTAATAATATATCTCATTTTTTGGCAGCAATTTGGCGGTCTGAACACTCCGTATCCAGGGGGTTTGAACACTCCGTATCCAGGAGGAATGACACCTGGGCTAATGACACCTGGGACAGGTGAACTGGATATGAGGAAGATTGGGCAGGCCAGGAATACCTTGATGGATATGAGACTGAGCCAGGTAAGGCCACAGGAACACAATAACCCTGAAGGTGTACCTGTTTTGTAATGAAGCCTGGTTTTTCAAAACTATTATTTTATTCTCTTTGGGATATTAAATAGTGAAAAAAACATTGAAAAGCAGGGCAATAATAATTAAAAGAATACCCTACAGCCCTTAGCTACAGGCCTGTTCTAGAGGAATTCTCTGGGAGATGGGTCAGTGCATTCTGGACCATCACAGAGGAGTTGAGCTTGCCAGTCATGGCAGAAATGGACATCAGGTCTACAGAGTCAGTTTTTAGTTTGGTGCGATGGTTGTTCCTCTTCTCTTAATTAGTGAACCATTCAGTACACAACCCTTACTCTGAAATGGTATCATGGAGTTCTATATTTATTTCAGTGATTTCAAGAGAAAATTTCATGCTGGTTCAGACGTGAAAAGCAGGGCTTTGGAGCTGTGCTCCGGCTCCGCTCCAGCTCCAGGCAAAAACCTGCAGCTCCACTGCTCTGGAGCTGCTCTGCGCTGCAGCTCCAGGCTCCGCTCCAAAGCTGTGGTGAAAAGATGGCCTTTCTAACCACTAGCACTAAACTCTCCCATGGGATCTGAAAGTCCAACTGTGTGCTTTTTGACTCTGTGGTGTATACTTGCAAATATTAAAGATTTGTCAGGCTAAATTGCACCCTTTGTTCTGCTTGTCCAACCTATTACCTGAGAGGGATTGCGCAGTTTAACTCTAGGCAAAATTTGGCCAGATGTTTGGAACTTAACTAACAGTCCTGTTGATTCAGGTGAAAGAATCCGTCTTCCTTTCCTATATCTGTGTTCTGCAGTGCTGTCACAGAAGTAAAAAATGCACCATGTCATTAACATCAGATATGATTGAATACATACACAGATTGTTTGTTTGTTTTTACATAGTCATAGAATGTTGACTACATTAAAGGCCAGTGCCCATTAACAACATACTCATGGGGATGTTTCTGTAGACAATATTACAAAAACTTTTTTCTTTTTCTCTAATTGTCCCTTCTCCCCAGTAAAATCAAATATTTAATTGTTACTTTACTCTTCAGCTAAATTCCATAGTTAATCCTTTTGGGGATTTCCTTAAGCAAGCCAGTTTCATGTTATTTTTAATTGCAAGCTGGTACCAGTGCCATTTCTAGTAAAATTAACAGTTCTTATGTGTTTGCCAACTTTTTAAAACATAAAACTAGAGTGTATGTAATATTAACAAATGACGGTTCATGGGTAGGGTGACTATCAGTGTTGGTGCCTGCAGCAAGTTCTCGTGCCTTTGACAGTTCTCTTGACTGAAACCCACTCAATAGGACAGGTGATGTCAGATGCCCTTAACTTCTCCAAATTGAAGGACTTTTTGTAAGTCTACACCATTAAACTTTTGGTGACCTGGGTCAAATATCAAATGTAAATATTTTTCTGTAATTGGCATTGCATAATAAGTGCACTAGATTTCAAGATTGTAATTCAGTGGGAACATGGAAATTCAGTCAGTCATAGTTACACATACAGACGCTACCTGGGCTATGCAAACCCAATTTACGGAAAAAGTTCCATACGTGTTTTTTTTTTTTTTTTTTGCGCACGCGTACTTGTCAGAGATACGTTTCCAACTTACGCAAAATTCGACTTGTGCAAAGAGTTCCGGAACAGAATGCTTGCGTAAGTCGGGGCGCTTCTGTATCTACACAGCACGTGCAGGCTATTTCTGCCTGCTTTCTCACATATAGAGAGGTTTGATTGCATCGCCTTGGTTTCAATTCCTATTTTCTGACTGTAACAGGGTCTAGCTAAAAAGCTTCCTCAGTGGACAGGCTCCATCCTGCTTCGCAGATGTTCTTCTCTACTCAGTCCTCCCCTCCCTGCTCCTTTACAAAGTTACTAGTGTTGGTACAAAACCTGTCTCCTCTGCAGCTGCCATTTGGAACACCCTTTCTGATCTTTTTACCTCAGTAACTTTCCCTTTAATTTCTAATCTCATTTGCAAACATTTTTCTCCTTTTGATTAAGCCTGTTAATTCCCCTCTCTGTTTGCTTAAACTCTGATAATATGGCTTAATTGTGTAAATCATTTTGGGATACATTGTGTAGGAAAGATGCTCTGCAAAATAAAGCTGCATTGTCATTTGTTTTAGAAAAACAAACAAACCATGGGTATAAGCAAAGTTTTCCAGTTTACTCCATTTTGGTTTTCATACCAGATGACCATGTAAGTTAAGAGAGAACAGTTTTTGTGTGTTTTCACTCTTAATGTATTTTTCATTGCCAAAACTGTAGTGCTCTGACTGGTAATTTCAGCTTTGGATTTACTTTCCCAGGTGTCTGACTCTGTGAGTGGCCAAACTGTGGTGGACCCAAAGGGATATCTGACAGACTTGAATTCTATGATACCTACACATGGAGGAGATATCAAGTAAGTCTAGTTTGGGGTGAATTGGTTTGGCATTTATTAATGGTTGACCCTTCTGCATGTAAATGGAAGTTTATATTTCTAATGTATCTGGCCAAAATGGCTTCCAGGTGACCTTTGTACATGTCTGAAGGATTCCACTCATCTTTACTTTTTATTAATATGTTGTATTTGTGAAAATTGCTAGACTGATGGCATTGGAGACTGAAGTACCATAGGCCAGGTCCTGCAAGTTCTCCCTCACCAGCATACCTAGATTCCGGGCCTGGATGAGCTGCCTCTATGAGGGAGTACAGTCTCTTTACCCATTCGGTTCTTGTGTAGACTGCCTACAAGCATGCCAGATGGGCTGGCGCCTTTGTGATGCAGTTACCTATCTGCTAGGAAATAACCCAATACATTTCACACATGCTGCTGATCAGTGACTGCCCTTAGTCAATACTGACCTCATTTGACCTGGTGACATTGTGAAAATACCTATAGCCCAATCCTCTGTGACATCTGTATTTAGTCATATAAAAAAGACTTACTTAGAATTAAAGTAGCATAAATCCATTTTCTCAGTGCCAGCACTAAAAATCCAGGAAGTTGCCAAGTGAAACCAACATTTACATGTGCAAGAACTTCAGCTCCTTTGCCTTAAATGCCTTAATAGCCAAAAATGCTTACACACTTGTCAATTCCACAACAAGCTTTCACTTTCAGCATGCAACAAACCACAGTGCACACGTGCAACTCCTCAAAATCTCACTTAATTATATGCAACCTTCACATTGACCTCACTTACATTAAAATATATTCTCCACAGTGTTGTAGTGGTAGTATATAATGTGTTATCTGTGTGTAAAAATGTCTGAGGTCTGAGTTAATGTACATCTGAGTGTGATTGTGAGGAACTGGGTGTGGGGAGCTTATTGGTGAAGGAGAGCTGTTCCTTAGCTTACTAAAAGCTTTGTTGTTTGTATTTTCTCCTTTACCAGTGACATCAAGAAAGCTCGTTTACTTCTGAAGTCTGTGCGGGAGACCAACCCTCATCATCCACCAGCTTGGATAGCTTCAGCCCGACTGGAAGAGGTTACTGGCAAACTGCAAGTAGCTCGAAACCTCATCATGAAGGGGACAGAAATGTGCCCCAAGGTAAGAGTTGTTTTGCCTCTCTGTGGATTATTGCAAAAATTTGTGAAAAGAGTGTGGTTAGTTCTCTTACTAAAAGCATATTTTCTTCCATTGAGCTTTTCAGTATAGATTAATATAACCACTCCTGTAACTTATCAGAGGAGCTGAAATAGTGTGTTTCCGAAAGCTCCAGTTTAAACTTGTTATGGGACTTTTGCCACTGTTTGCGCTGATGGAAAGGGTGTCAATTTCATTGTTTGCTGACCCACAGAGTGAAGATGTTTGGTTAGAAGCTGCCCGGCTGCAGCCTGGAGATACGGCTAAGGCTGTGGTGGCCCAGGCAGTCCGCCACCTCCCACAGTCTGTCCGGATTTATATCAGAGCAGCAGAACTGGAGACAGATATACGAGCAAAGAAACGTGTCCTTAGGAAAGGTGAGACCTTCTACAGGGTTATAACAACTAACCCTTCAATTTCCTGCAAGCGTTCTTCTAAAAAAATAATAAAACATAAACACTTTAGGGCATGGCCTGGAGTTTTAAATGTTATTCTTGTCATCAGCAAGAACATATCCTTTCACACTATGTGTGATTAAACTGGAAATCATTGCTGCAGGAAGTTGTTGAGGCTAAAACTTAATAGGATTGGATATAGAGTTACAGTTTTGACAACAAAAAATCTGGAAGGGATATTAAACCTTGTGCTTCAGGACTTAAGCCAGTCTCTAACTATTAGAGACTTCCAAGAGGTGGGGTATTGTACTTTTCTCTGAAGCCTCTGGACAGAGGATTCAGGAGAATGGATTGGATAGATCTCCACTATGGAAATTCCTATGTTCCTATGACAAATAGTTTTTCTCTACATTATTTACTCAAATGCTTGCATCTTTTATGCTGTTGCCATCACAGCTCTCATCCATCTGAAGTGTACTGCCTCCTTCAAACTCATAATGCCTATTCAGTAACTAGCACACAACAGTATGATTGGCACTTCTCTCTCATGACTGATCATCCCGGTGTGCTGAAATTAGAGGTCTTGCTCATGGCACCACAACATTAACTTCAAGCAGCCAAAGAATTAATGTGCCAGTCCCATTTCAGAAGAGATTAAAACTACCTCCTTGTCAAGTTGCTGAATCCTAGCATTTAAATTCTGTTACAAACACTCAGAGTTACTGCAGTTTTCTAGGTGTCCAGGGAACAGGATAAGGATTTAATGTCTTTGTAGATCTTTAATATGCATCAATTCACAGTATTAAATGACTGCATAGCATCTAGTACGATTACTGCAAGGATTAGGACCAAGGGAAGTAAATTGCCTCCTATCTGACTGTTGCAGTTGGTTATCTGTGATGAAATGACACTTGTGTTGTACTTGCCAACATTTGAATAAAAGATTTGCGCTTCAGCTGTTGTTCTGGAACTTGCAAGAGTTCAGATATTTATTTTGTGTGTGGCTTTTTAATTATGGGTTAGATACTGCAAAAGAATTTGTTCTGCAATGTGCTGCTAAACACAGCTGCTGCTATTAAACTGTGTGCGCCTATAAAAGTTGCAGTAAGTATTAAATAGAAAACCAGATGGTAGTCATATGAGAAAGTGATAGATTTCTGGATGTGACTTGTGAGCTGGATTAGAACGATGATTTACAGCATGTTAAGTACACAAGTTATTTTTTTCCGTCTGATGTTTAAATGATTAGAGATATTGTATGTTCTGTGAGCAGCTTTCAGTTCAGAATATTATCTGGTAAGAAGTTTGGTGTATAGCTGTTGGTGGAAAAGAATATAAATGTATCATGCTGCTTCTAATTTCCACATGTTACTATCAGCTTCATGGTGTTCCTCCGCTACTGCGTCCTATGGTGCAGCACAAAACTGAGGCCTGGAGGTATTTGGATCAGGAATCATGTGAAGACTGGCAATTTTAACCAGTATTTACCAGAAAATAATCAGGGCTAAGTGCCAAGTAGCAGCACTGAAATATGATCCTGTAATGTGCTTCTCTTTTGTTTCTGTGGGTTGTATGATCCTATCACCCAGCAAACACTCTAGAGCGTCTAATGCTTTTATCCTCTCTAGTGAGGCAGCAAACTGAGGGCTAGAATCCATTTTGAGGTGTAGAAATGAATGCTGTGTCTGTGAAGACATGCTCTTTCCTGCCGAGTAGCACTTAAAGCTATCAAAGGCTGACATTACTCATTTAGAATGCTTTAAGAAAAGCTCCTGCCACTATAAACTTGATGAAGAACAGTTAACGTCCAGCTAGTCAGAATACCATAATCATTTTCTGTATGTATTTCCTTCTGGTTTTGAGTCCGAGAGAAGCTCAGGATAACAGTCTTTGTCTTCCCTGGACCTTTGTTGGAACAATTAAAGGGACACCATTAACTTGAAACCTGCTCAACTTCAAAAACTGAGATTTTAAAAGTAATTTCAAATGTTACACTTGCCTTGGAATCATCTTTCAATTTTTTTGTGGTTTTACAATCACATTTTCCTGTTTTTAAAAAGGTTTCTCTTCCCTGTTGCTATAACATTCCCATATAAGCATGGGAAAGACTAACCAGACAGGAAAAACAATGAAACTGAATGTACACGAAGTGCATCAAATAAAAAACACCTGAAAAGTAGAGAAATATTCTGTTGTTGTAATCTTTTGGTGTTGCTTGTAGTAACAAAAGAACACCCTCTGTCATATCCATTTTTGTCAGAATTAATCCTTACATGCTTGTTTTTATACCTGAGTGAAAGATGCAGTAACAAAATGCATGTCCTAAGGAGCTAAAACATTTGTCATAATGTTCTAAAATTGATTTGAACCCTACTTAGACCTGTAATATCTAACAGCTCTAAAATCTCAAACTGGGCACAGTCAAGATTAAGTGGAAAAGCCTTTAACTTGCACAGCAGTTGTCTGAAAATCAGTTTTGTTTGGCTTGAAATGGGGAAACAGTGCTTTATGGTTCCTTGCTTTCCTGATTTTTGTGTTCTGACAACTGTTGAAGCAGTTTCTGAAAGAGTTAACACAGATGTTACAAGTTAAGACTTTTGTAGCCTGTGGAATTTCAGGCTAGATTTTACTCCAATTCTTCCATCTTGTACTGGCTGAAGAGAAACAAAAGGACCTTCTGGTTTGGAAAAATGGTACTTTTTCTCCCTCTCCAGCTTCACTTTTTATGAGCAAAACTGTTTTAAATTTTTTTTTTTAAGACTTCCTCTATGAAAGAAAAGGGATAGCTATGTTTGCAGAAATGATTATTGCTAGTACAGCATTCTCTCTTGTAAAAGCCTTCTTTCCCAAGATTCATATTATTATTTGACCTTTCTAGCCCTTGAGCATGTTCCGAATTCAGTACGCTTGTGGAAGGCAGCAGTGGAGTTAGAAGAACCTGAAGATGCTAGGATAATGCTGAGCCGAGCAGTGGAATGCTGTCCAACCAGCGTGGAAGTAAGTCAACAAATCTCTCTCTCTCCTTCAGATTAAGGATATTCCTATAGAAAGGGTCTGATGTTTACAAGCTTTGAAAAGCAAAGTTGACAGTAAAGTGCAGTGTGCGGATTTACCAGGCATTTTAACTAACCAGCAAGACAGGTCTGGCAGTATCTTTCTGGGTTAATTTGTATGCCTCAGGTGGTGGTTTTCAGCATGTTTTTACATGTCATTTTGTTGTGTACTTGTTATTGTAATTGTACATGTAAATTGGGTAATTGTACCCATAAATGGCTAGTTAGGCATATTTGCTTGCACAGTTACCTAATTTGCACATGCATTTATGATAATTGCACAAACACACACACATTACTTAAGCCACTGTTTTATTCACTTTAAAAACATTGAACCATACACTGAGCTATAAATCCAGCTGACAACACAATAGAAAATATTACTGCAGAAGTTCAACAGAGACAACATATTCACACATTTGGAATAAGAGGTATTGAATTTTCAAGGCCAGTGGTAAACTCTGATTATTTTACTACTTATATATTGGCATCTTGCAGCCTCGTTATAGTGTGAGATGGGGAGAATCTACCAAAGAGTATATATCTGCATGGTGCAAAGCCTTCTCTCTCGCCTGTTGACAGGGCAGATACTGCTGTATGAAGTGTTGTCTCCTTGTTTTAATATCTAACTTGTTGTTGCTGTCCAGCTATGGCTTGCTCTGGCAAGGCTGGAGACATATGAGAATGCTCGCAAAGTCTTAAACAAAGCCCGTGAGAACATTCCAACAGACCGTCACATTTGGATAACTGCTGCCAAACTGGAGGAAGCCAATGGAAACACTCAGATGGTGGAGAAAATCATTGACAGAGCTATCACGTCCCTCAGGGCAAATGGGGTAGAAATCAACAGGGAGCAGTGGATCCAGGTACTCGTGTGTGTTCCCTTTTTTAAAAAACCCTTCTGTGCATGCTAGTATTGGGCTCCAGTCAGACATTTCAGATTATGCATTCTCTTCCCACTCTGACGCCCACTGATGCAAAATAATATAGAACTTAACATTTCTGATATCAACCAGTGTCCCATGTCCGAGTCACTTCTGATCAATAACTATCTGAGCTGGAAGGAACCAGGCTAGTGCCATGATTAAGTGGTATGTCTGGGAGTAACGTGCAATCTAGCTGGAGAATGTACTTTACTGTGGTCAGATTTACGTCTTTTTTTTTTTTTTTTGAACTGTGCTACTTCAAGCAGCTGCTGTATGAGGGTGTAAGGGGCACAAGCCTCAAGCTGTGCTTTTGTGTATTACCTACACCTGGATTTATTGGTTTAAAAACCATCTACTCACCAAAAGGAGGCCTTTTCCGACAACATATTACAAGAAGTGGGTGTAATTGATTGCATGTGGACAGCAGAAAGTAGAGGAGCGATTTTGTGCAGTGTCCACATCTGAATGTTTTGGTAACAATGAAGCCTGCAAAGCCCCTGGATTGGCAATAGCCTCTGCAATGTACCTCTCACTTGGCTTAATGTTCTAATCCTTCTGTTTAAAAAATTGGACTTGAAAAGCAGAAAATGATTTTAAAATAACTTATAAAATAGTTTATTGGCCTAAAGCACTTGGTGGAGTGCATGAAGGCAGCAAAGTGTTTTCATATGTTCTTGTTCTGAATGCAAACTAAAATTCAAGTAAGGCAGTGTCTGAGCCGACCCCCGTTAACTTGAATCTCATATATGCACTGAGACAATGTGGGTGAGGTAATGTATGTTATTGGATCAACTTCTGTTGGTGAAAGAGACAAGCTTTTGAGCTACACAGAGCTTTTCTTCACATCTGCATTGCACATTTGGCACACCACTCAAAAGAATTTCAGTAAGGAAACTAATTTTTTTAATTATAAAACTACCATTCCCATTATCATTTAAACCAGATACAACTTCATTTATAGCAATAGGAGCCAATCTAATGAGGGTTGAAATTAAACTTCCATTATAAACCTTGCTGTCCTCCTTTCTCAAACTTCTGTAGTGCTGGAATTTTCCATGCTGGATGTCCTGTCAGAAGTAGAATTTATTTTGCAGGTTTCAACAAAATCTGCTTAGCTGTGTATATTAAAACAAACCTTTTCCCCTGTGTATTCTGATAAATGTGCCAAATGTTTCTTAACTTGGTGGTGGGTGGCCGACAGGGTTTTATTTAAACATTGAGATCTGAGAATCAAGGCAAACATAAAGAAAGTTCAGTAATTTTGAGGTTATGAGCATTGATGCCACCATCCTCCGTTTGTGTATTTGTTTTCATACACAGGATTTTTGTTAGGTTTCATGGCTCAGTCTGTCTTGGAGCATTTCTCATCTTCTCATGCTCTCTCTCCCCACTTCCTCTCATAGTTTTCAGCATTTTATTTTGGAAAAATCCACAGTTGGCTCAGTCCAAAGGGAATCCGTGAAATGGAGAGAGGACCCTTCCAGGCTGGAGAGGTCATGCTTTGTCAGTCTGTCTCCTGCTCAAAGGATGCAATAGAATGTGCTGTCTCCTTTGCTGGCTTTTCACACTGAAATAACAGATTGTCTTAGTGTTGCTCTCATTGTCTCTAGGATGCTGAGGAGTGTGATAAAGCTGGGAGTGTGGCTACGTGTCAGGCTATTATGCGAGCTGTGATTGGGATTGGGATCGAAGAGGAAGATCGGAAACATACCTGGATGGAAGATGCAGATAGTGTATGTCCGATTAGGACCCTTCTGTTTTCTTTTAATTATAGTAGGGGAAAGGGACTGACAATTGGGAAGTTAGATCTATTTTTTGTGAAAATAAAGGGCTGATATTACTGGCCAGATGCCAACAGACTCTGTGCAAGCTTGTCTCTGAGTTCTGTCAGCACTTCTCAGTTTTGAGTTGCAGCAATCTTCTAGAGACGTTCTAGAGACTGCTAGTTGTGCAGAAATTTTGCAGTTGTTTTTGTAATATAAGTAGATATTGTAGGCCAAGATGGCAATTTTCAAAGGAACCTAAGGGAATTAGGTGGCAGATTTCCTTAGGCTCCTTTGAAAATTCTAGCTCAAATGTTTACATAATCTAACTGGATTTCTTTGTCAATCTGGAACAGACTGAATATGCACTGACAACTAAATTACCAGTATTAGTTTTATAAAACTTCCAAAGCTACATTTTCAATATGTTGACCTGGAATTGAGCCTACAAACTATGAGTGCACATGTAATCATGCTAACCAGCGAGTTCTGTAGGTAAGCAATGCATATGCAAGCATATAGGACCAATTTTAAAAACATTGAATTTTAAAAATCACCTAAATAATGTAAGAGCACAAGACCAATTGAAAATCAATGGCATGCGTGTTCCTGGGACTCCTAGGTGCTTGTGAGAATCCCATAATTGCACCTTATTTAGGGTAAAACATTATTCCGAATCCAGTATATATTTAATTTCTGCTAAGTGATTGCTATTCAGATGTTTGTCCTGTTGTTATTATATGTACTTGGTAAATACCACTCACCGGAATTCTTGTAAAACCTTGAGCTCTGTGTCACCATTGATATGTACATCATTCTATCCTGCACTTTATATCTCTAGGGCCTGTACTGACTCCCTTTGGATTTTCTCCCCTCCCTTCATTTTTCTCTAGTGTGTTGCTCACAATGCCCTAGAGTGTGCTCGGGCAATTTATGCTTATGCCTTACAAGTTTTCCCAAGCAAGAAAAGTGTTTGGTTGCGAGCAGCTTACTTTGAAAAGAACCACGGAACCAGGTACGTATGCTGCATAATTCTCACGCTACCAAAAGGGTGTTCTTACAGTTCTAAAGTTTGTGGGTTGGGGTTGGTGTAGGCAGAGAAGCTAATAAATTGACCATAAACTATTGAATAATAGGATTTAAAAAGTCTGAGCTGGTGAAAACCCATTGGAATTGTATGCAGAGCTGAGTTTAATTTCTTATGGTGGTAGACCGCACCTACTTCTGGTATGAAGTCATTAAAAATCCTCTTGGTGAATGGGGCAACCTGGTATGTGGGAATGATATGGAGGTGGTGTTAAACCTCTTGGGAATGGGACACCTGAGAAATGGTGGGAATGTAGGATGGTAAGTCACTTGTTTCATTTAAACTTCTCTAGGTACGCTGATTGATCAGTGAGCCAGTGTGTGTGCAGGGAGGCCCTCAGTCAGGTTTTAATTAAAAATGTTGCTAATTTGTATCAGGTAAATGTTCTGATTAAGATCACTCTTGAACTTAAACTTGAAAAGAAAAGCCAAACTGCAGATAGTGTATCTTAAAGCTTGTGCTGTGTCACATGCATCTAATATTTTCTCCTTAGAAAGCTTGGAAGAGGGGCTAAACTTGTAAGGGCCTATGGCCACAATGCTACAGACACACTGGCAAGTAATCCCGTTAAAGCCAATGAGACTTCTCAGATGTAACTGATGGCAGGATCTGGGACTTAGCTTGTAATGTTCGAGCACTTTCTCAACATGTTGTTTTTTTCCCTCCACCGCTGTCAGTAGCCTTTCAAGTTTCCTGGTGGTGACTGACTTTTAGCCCCCTCATTTCACTTGTAAAATACATTTTTACTCTACTGAAAACATAACCTCTTATCAGTGTGATCCAGGCTACTCCAGCTGATAATGCTGGAAAAGACTTCTTCCACAGTTGCCACCATATCTAGTACGGTGTATTGTTTAGCTGAACAGCACTTTCCAAAACACACAAGCTGCCTATGCGGTCTCTCCATAAACACTTGCTTCACATGATGGTGTCTTAACAACGATTCACTTTTTGTAGAGCCCTCTTCAGAAGTTGATTTTAGAAACTTCATGGGAAAAGAACCCATCCCCATCTCCTTATGACATGATTTATCAAAGTTTATAGCATTGGACTTTGCAACAATAACTATTTATAACATCGAGTAATAGTGGAAGTAAGATCCGGCAATTCAGCTTTATAGATGTGCCTTCGTGTTATCACAGCTCACATCTTCTCCTTTCAGGGAATCGCTGGAGGCTCTCTTGCAGAGAGCTGTGGCGCACTGTCCTAAGGCAGAAGTACTGTGGCTCATGGGAGCCAAATCAAAGTGGCTGGCTGGAGATGTGCCTGCAGCCAGAAGCATTTTGGCCCTGGCTTTCCAGGTGGGTGTAGCCTTCATTTGACAGACTTGAGCACGTGGCAGATGCATAAATGAATTACTGCCAGGATGGGACAGAGCAAAGCAAATGAATAGGTCCTTTCTAGAGAGGGCTCTGAGCTCCTGCAGCAGCAAAGTTAGCCTTTCAAAATGGCACCATTCCTTTTTGGTTCTGTTTCCCAAATAGAATAGAGAAGCAGGCTGGAAGCAACCTATAGACTGCAACCCTTTCAACATTGCCGCTCCCGTTCCAATTTTTCCGATTAGCAGTCTCCCCGCTATCAGCAGGTTCCTCTGGATGAATTAGTCTACTTCCTCCATTCATTGAAATGTAACGGTTTGGATTCCAGAACCAGGATCACACCCACAAATAGTGCATGTTTGCCCCCTGTAATTGTCTGTAGCCTGGACCAGTATAATCAGCCTACTGCAAAATGAAGGAAGTTATCCTCCAGACACTGAAAGGAGTGGGGAGCTCCATAGTGCTGATGCTGAGGAGAGTGGAGCCTCCAAAGCAGAATGGTAGTAAAACTGAATGACAGCAGAGACTCGTTCTTACTGGAGGTGACTGATTTTTGATTCCACAGCTAGGTTCTGGGAACTTTTAATTGTTCTTAGAGCTCTGAACCTTTCCCAGCATTGATGCCCCGAAGTTATTTGTATTGCAGGAGCACTTACAGACCCCAGTCAGGGATCAAGGGTTCATTTTGCCAGGCACTGTCTACAGGGGTAATAAAAAAGTCCCTGCGTCAGCGTTATAATCTTTTCACTACTTTAATTGACGGTTCAGAAGAAGGTTCAAGGACCAACTCTTCTGAGCAGTTTAGAAATGAAATGTCCATTCCTAAACTGGCGTAGATCCTTGGATTGTGGGTCTGTTTGGGAGAACTCTTTGTAACCTTAAAAGGCCATAGATGAATGATTGGGAAGAGCTTGAACTGAAAGAATCCTGGTGCTGATCGACAAGGGCCTGATTACAGTTTAAATCTGAACCAAACAAAGGATTAAATCTTCTGATGAATCAGATTATATATTTGTCACTCTGTTCTCCTAGGCCAACCCCAACAGTGAAGAGATCTGGCTGGCTGCTGTGAAGCTGGAGTCTGAAAACAACGAATATGAAAGAGCGAGGAGATTACTGGCGAAAGCACGTAGCAGTGCCCCCACAGCCAGAGTAAGAACATGTGATGGGTGGAACGACAGTCTTCTTTTGATATGGGGGAGACGGGAGGGAAGAAGAGGGAGTTCCTTCACTTTCATGACCCCAGAGACGTACCAGCTGGCATCCTGCTATTTGTTTTTTGCAGGGACGTGGCTGATTTGTTAAAGTGCTTCCCCAGCGCATTGCAACATGAAGTAAACGTATTATGGAGAAAAAAGTCTGGGATCAAATAAAACTTTAGATTGTTACCCAGATGGCAAAAGTCAAGAAATTCCCAGTTACAGCTGACAGTTTATGTAATAGTCATGTTACATAAAGCATGTCTTGCATTTCATTTCTCGCTTTTAAAAATGAAACTCTCCTATTTGTAGGGAAGACTTTCTAGTGCGTATTTTTTTGAGTTCCTAATACAGGCATATTATCTAAAAGGCCCGACTATTCTGCTTTGTGATACAAAACTACATTGGTGTATCAGTCTGAAGGATGTTGCTAGCAATATTATTTGTAGTCAAAAGTTATTTTGCCAGTTTTCAACTGGACCATTTTAAAACACCCTCCCACCCCACCCCTCAAACAAAATACATCTAGTCTATGTAATGGGGAAAATAAATCAAGATTTAATTTAAAAAAATTACCTCTCATCCTTGATCTTTTAAACATTCCTCTCTACCTGGCAGTCAGGGTTGTGAAACTTTTGTATGTCAGATTCGATGCTGTTGCTCCTTGGATGGGCTATTGGGGGCATTCAAGTGCGTGGGAAGCTAATAGTATCTAAACATCTTGCAGTCTGTATTTGATTTTTGGTTTTAGTCTGTCACAATCTGGACCAGCAAGAAGCACATTGCCTCTCAATAATGGCCCTTCTAAATGGTAAAGGAAAGAATTGAAAGCAGTATGTGGCAGTCCTTAGCCTTCTGGTTCAGAGCTTTGGACTGTGGGGAAGGAGAGAAAGAGGTCCTGGGAGCCACATTTACAAGTGTGGTAGAGACCTGGGAAAGGAAAGTGGGGTGTGGTAGGAAAGCCAGTGAGCAAATTCATGTTCATGTGCTCTTCTACTGCCTAAATATTTTTGCCTGGAATACTTCTTTAATGTCACTATCTGCACTCTGCTTACAGTGGGGGCAAAGGTTAAGGTTGATCATGTTGTTCCAACTCCTGGATAACTTTTGTGTTGATCTCAAGCTGTTGCTGACTCCCAGAATTTTTTTAGCCTTAATTTTCATGTTTTCAGAAGCCTGTTCCTAGTCTGTGCATGTAATAGGTGTATGTTTGTGGAACAAGGAATCCACTGCATTGATATGTTACTGGATCAATAACTGCTAATGAGAAAGCACCTTCTTGTCTGGTCTCAGGTCTTTATGAAGTCTGTGAAATTGGAATGGGTGCTTGGGAACATTGCTGCTGCCCAGGAGCTCTGTGAGGAAGCCCTGAAGCACTATGAAGACTTCCCCAAGCTGTGGATGATGAAAGGGCAGATTGAGGAGCAAGACGAGCTAATAGAAAAAGCTCGGGAAGCCTATAATCAAGGGGTAAGGATGGACATGATTCCATCTCTGCTTCATTCTTCCAGTATAGGGAAATCATGTATTGACTGTCTTCCTCAAAGCAAAAGCCGTAACTTGTAGGAATCTGTCCCTGGCAGACTGGTAGGCTGGATGCTGACATCTTGCTAAAAGGGTAGAATGATCACATAGGAATGGCTAGGTGATGAGGATGAGCAAAGGATGAACATCTAAACCAGAGTCTCTGGATAGAATGTATCCTCCACTAGATCATTCCAGGTTACATATATTTGGTGCATTCAGATTTGTCCGCATAAAATGAGAGGCTAATCTCTTCTTTGCCTCACATTCATGCTCTGTAGTATAAACATCAAACCACACATCCAAGTAGATTGACTGTCGTTATGCTATAGCTGAGTTACCTATTCTTTAGGTTGTATTGACAATGTTAAGAGGAAGCTGGCCAGATGCTTGTTCTTGATTGGGGGGAGGGAGAATTCAAGCTCCCCTTTAAAATATTTACTTTTTCTACTTAATATTCTAATGGCTACCAAAGGAAAAAAGTGCCCATTGGTAGGTTTTACGAGGAACAAAGTGCAAGGAGAGAGTTTATGTAGACCAAAGAGATGCATTAGCCACCAAAAAGGTGCATGCTGCCATATACTTCAAATATGTTTGGGGCATGTCTTGGGAGTGATGTGGAATACGAGAGTGAATGATCTTAAAATTAGCCATGAAACTGAATTGGAGACATGTTAGTAATTGCAGCTTTGGTATAAAAGCAGTCAATACTATAAACTCCCCATCGTCATCTCTCCCTGTTGCCCCAAACCCTGGTTTGTTTGCTTTCTTTTAAACAGTTGAAGAAGTGCCCCCATTCCACACCCCTGTGGCTCTTGCTGTCCAGGCTGGAGGAAAAAGTTGGGCAACTGACCAGAGCAAGAGCCATCTTGGAGAAGTCTCGCTTGAAGAATCCGAAGAATCCAGACCTCTGGTGAGTAGTGTAGAGCTGACCTAAGTACACACGAACAACACAGGCAATGTATTCTTTATGCTAACCACCTTGCACCCTTCCCCAACCTCCTGCCGTCTGAGCATGGATTCTCTATTATCGCATACAACCAGAAGGAAATCCTGGGTATTTCACTCTTTTGCTTTGGGGACAACAATTCCCTTCTGAATATGTGTAGTCCTCTGGGGGGCTCATCTAGGACACAGCTGCCATCATGTTACTTGTTCTGGGGATGCAGTTGGTTGCCAACTGTTTTCTTGTAATGGAAACTGTAGATTAATCTAAACTACCTTTCCATTTCTGTGTTAATTCAGTCTCCTCTAAATGCTTTTATCTAAGATGACTGTTCAAAATAAAGGTCACAATGATCTTTTAACCCATGGGATGGAAAAATTATAATAGCCATTGATTCTTCCATGATTTCCTGCTGAACACATTTAGCCCAATGAGCTTACGAGTGAGCAAAATTAGTCTCCTGGCAGCTGTGCAGAGAGCACTGGTAGATGTGTTCTTAACAAGTCCCATGTCCTTTAAATGAAATGTCTCACGGGTTTCTTGCTTTCTTAGCTACTGAATTGAGATGTTGACAATGGTGTCTTTTCCACACCAGGTTAGAGTCTGTGCGATTAGAATACAGAGCTGGACTAAAAAACATTGCTAATACGCTGATGGCCAAGGCATTGCAGGAATGTCCCAACTCGGGTAAGGAGGAGCTGATTTTTCTGAAATGCAGTTATTTTTGCTTGGTGGATAAGAGGGGTCCTCATCTCTCTAAGATGTTTCTGCTAGCCGTGTCATCTTATGTACTGGTCAGATTCTGATATGCTCTAGGACAGTGGTTCTCAAACTGGGGGTCAGAACCGCTCAGGGGGTCGCAAGGTTAATACATGGGGGGGGTCACGAGCTGTCAGCCTCCACCCCAAACCCTGCTTTGCCTCCAGCATTTATAATGGTGTTAAATATATTTTTGAAGTGTTTTTAATTGATAAGGGGGGTCGCACTGAGAGGCTTACTGTGTGAAAGGGGTCACCAGTACAGAAGTTTGAGAACCACTGCTCTAGGAGGTGGTAATTTCCTTCCGCAAAAGAAGCGTTGCAGATCTGTTCGAGGTCTCAGATGCTCTTGCCTCTTGCCTGAAGAGAAGGGCATGGATTGTTCACAGGTGGTTCAGTTTTCCTGCAGTGTTGCTTGGATTGTGTTATCAGGCCCGTGCCCGGTATGTGGTTCCTGGTTTCCTGAGAGAGTATCTTGGACATGGGTGACATTTTTTCTTTGAGGACTAAACTGATTGCTCCTGTTTAAAGGAGGTGCTGGGTTCTGGGGTTGAATGAAAACACTCTGGGTTAACAGAGATCATTTGTGCAGTAGAACTGTTCAACAGGGTATGATTTAGTGGAAGAATTATGAGATTTCTTTGCATCTTCCATGACTAGATGTGCACTCTTAAGAATTCCTTATGTCGGAGCTTGTCGGCAGCTTGACAACACTTCCATGGGATAGGTAAATATTATCCCCATTTTATAGACGGGGAAAACTGATTGTGTGCAAGTGACTTGCCCAGGATAACACAGCAGATTGGTGTTGGAACCAGGACTAGAATGCAAGTGTTCCAGTTCCCACCCTCCCACTAGGTCAAGGGTTTCTAAACTTTTTTGTAGCAGGAGCCACGTGTAAGTATTTCATCCTGAACCTCCTTCCCTGCCATTCATGATTGCTGAGTTCTCTTCCTAGTCACAATTGTATAACAGCCCTGTAGCAACTACATAGCTAAATAATCTTGAGAAAGAAAAGCTTTTTATTTTAAGGATCTTTTTTTTCCCCCTGTTGTGGAATACCACAATAGTCATAAAACATGTGCTCAGGTCAGGTCATGGACTTTTCTACACTGGTACAAATATAGCCTGCAAGTAAAGAGAAGTCTTGAAAGACACAAAGGGAAAATTCTTGCTCTAAACTGTCAGTGAAATCAGAACAAAGTTAGAGAGAGTGAGTGTGTATGCGCGTGCACGTGTGTATACGTACACCCCCCCCCCCCCCCCATGGTTAAGGCTACGATTATGTCACGGAGGTCGCGGAAGTCACAGAATCTCTGACTTCCAGAGACCTCTGTGACATTGGGGGCCCTGCAGCTGATTAACCACTGCCAGCAGCAGGGGACCACTGCAGCAGCCCAGCCTCTGCAGGCAGCAGTGGGACCTCCCACAGCTCCCAGCCGCTGCGGGGATCCCAGAGCTCCCCGGCCACTACTGCTGACGGGGCCCCCCTGCAGCTCCCGGGCAGGGTACAGGACCCTCCTCCCTCCCCATTTTGTCAGCGATTTTTTGAGTAAAAGTCATGAACAGGTCACGGGCAATAAACAAAAATTCACGGAAGCCGTAACCTGTCCATGACTTTTACTCAAAATATCCATGACAGAATCGTAGCCTTACCTATGGTGCATATATGGCTGCCACTTACAGGAAGCTATTGCACGAACCACCTGATGGAATCCTGGCAGATGTGAGACTTCTAAAGATTTCCACAGCTCTAGAGTGTTCCACAGGTGTGGCTGGCTGACAAGTGAAGCAGAAGATTTCATGCTCCTTTGAGCAGATTTCCTTTTCAGCTTTTTGGCAATGAAAGAAAAATTCTCTGGGGATGTGTAAGCTTAAACTTCTGTGGGCATTTAGAGCAGTTTTTCTGGGCCTCCTGTGACTGGCCTGTTTGGCAGCAGGGTACAGTAAGGATCATTGGGAGGACTTCAGCGTTCCTCATCAAACTCTTCCAATTGCTTCCAGGTGGTACATTTTACAGCTTCTTAATGTTTTTCCTCCTGAGGGTAGTTACCTGTCATGTTTGCTTTGAAGAGATGAGAGTTGATGATTCTTAAGTAGATGTAGCGTGTCCTGTACAATTAAAATTACACACTGAACAATTTCACTCCTGGCTATCTGAAAGATTTGGTAACCTTTTTGTTCTGGGTCGTTCACTATGGGCTTGTCTATCTATAGTGTAGCTATGCTAGCAGAGCCCTCTAGTGCAGATGCAGTCTAAGCTGGCAGAAGTTCTTCTGCAGGCATAGCTGCAACATCTCATTCTTCTGTCAGCATAGTTGCATCTACACCAGGGTTTTGGTGGCATAACTATGTTGGGTGTGATTTCCGCCCTCCCCCGGACTTCTAGCCGACAACTATGCTGGCAAAACTTTGTAGTGTAGACCAGGCTCAAGTTTGGCTACCGTCAATCTGCCAATAATGACCTTGGGTGGTCTATTATTTTCATACTAAGTGCCCCCTTCGTAGCAGACTGCTAGAAATGTATATATTTTCAAGGCATTTTAGTTTTGCTTCTAGTAATTTGTTGGGAGGTTGGCAGTGTTGTTGGGAAGTATACCGGGTGCCTGAAGAGAGCTGTGGAAAGTTTCACCAGACCATTTATCCCTTCATGCTAACCACTGGAAAGTTGATGAGTGTATCCCACCTTGTGGCACTCATGAATTAACTGAATTAGTATGTAGGCAATGTGTGTGATTTGTCTGTACAATTAAAACATTTACCTGCACTTGTGGGATAACAGTGTTCAAACATTGCTTACAGAGGCATCCATAGATGGCTGATGGCCACCGCATAACACCAATCATGTGTTTTGCATGATGCAGGGTCTCCAGAAGAGGTTTGAGGATAGTTCTATATTGCACTGTTCCCACTGTGTGGTGGTCACAGCTGAAAGTCTTTGGGCCGGCACATACCTAGTGTATGAAGTACCAAAAAAAATGGAAAGCGAAGAGTGTCTTGTAGAAGCGCTTCATAGCTGGAGACTCAGTATTCAGGGAATAGCAGCTGATACTGCAGAGCACAAAACAAAGAAGCATTCAGTACAAAGTTAGTGAGTTTTGGTGAGAGCTATTTGAGTATTAGGTTGGTCCATCACACTATGATTATGAAGCACAAATATGATGCGGCTGTGAAGGAGGCTAATGCAATCCTGGGATGCATCTGGCAAGGTATTTCCAGTAGAGTTAGGGAAGCATTATTACCATTATACAAGGCACTGGTGTACGCTCATCTGGAATACTGTGTGCAGTTCTGGTCTCCCATCTTTAAGAAAGACTAATTCAAACTGGAACAGGTGCAGAAAAGGGCTACTAAAATGATCAGAGGAATGGATAACCTATCTTACAAGAGGAGACTTAAGGAGCTTGGCTTGTTTAGCCTAACAAAACGAAGTAGAAGAGGAGATATGATCGCTCTCTATGAATACATCAGAGGGATAAACACCAGGAAAGGAGAGGAATTATTTAAGTTAAGGGCCAACGTTGGCACTAGAACAAATGAATATAAACTGGTCATCAATAAGTTTAGGCTTGAAATTAGATGAAGGTTTCTAACCATCAGAAGAGTGAAGTTCTGGAACAGCCTTCCAAGGGGAATAGTGGGGGCAAAAAACCTAACTTATTTTAAGACTGAGCTTGCTAAGTTTGTGGAGGGGATGGTATGATTGCCTACAATGGCCTGTGGCCCATCCGTGACTGCTATTAGCAAATATCTCCACTGGCCAGAGATGGGACACTAGAGGAGACGGCTCTGAGTTAGAAAGAATTCTTTCCCAGGTGTCTGGCTAGTGGTTCTTGCCCACATGCTCAGCGTTTCATTGATTGCCATATGTGGGGTCAGGAAAGAATTTTTTCCCAGGTCAGATTGGCAGAGACCCTGAGGGAGTTTGCCTTCCTCTTCAGAGTGAGGCATGGGTCATTGGGCTGTTTTGAACTAGAGTAAGTGGTGGATTCTCTGTAGCTTGAAGTCTTTAAATCAAGATTTGAGGACTTCAGTAACTCAGCCAGAGGTTATGGGCCTACTATAGGAGTGGGTGGGTGAGGTTTTGTGGCCTGCAATAGGTGGGAGTATCCGACTAGATCATCATGATGGTCCTTTCTGGCCTGAACGTCTGAAGCAGTAATGACACACTGCATTCTGGATTTAAGCACCTACCATACTTGCTGTTCTTGGTAAAATGTGACCTTTTAATCTTTGACTTAACAAAAATTGGAATCTTTCTGTTTGGTTTTTAGGAATCCTATGGTCAGAAGCAATTTTCCTTGAGGCAAGACCACAGCGAAAGACCAAAAGTGTGGATGCCCTGAAGAAGTGTGAGCACGACCCTCACGTCCTGTTGGCTGTAGCCAAGTGAGCAGCTATTCCTATTTTTAATGAAGTAAAAATAGACATTTTGTCTCTGGACACAAGTTAAGGTCACATACACCATGAAAACACTGCTGCAGATCAGTAGCATGTGGCCTTGCTTCAATACAGTATTGATATGCCTCAAAACCAGGAACAACTGATGCATCTGGATGGCTGGCTCTGAGCATCAGTGCAAATCAGCTTCTTTCTCTTGCTTGAACATAAGCTGTCTGCCTTTTCTCAGAGTACTAATGTCAGCTGGGAAGTGTAGGAGTGCAGTGGGGAACACTGTGGATTCATGCAGAGATCTGTTCTAGTGTTAGGTTTAGGTACACTGAAAACATCACTAGCATGGGCTCCCTTGGTACATAGCTTTGACAAAGACTTGAAGTCAAGCTGTAATTGCTTTTCCTTTTGGGGACATGTTGTTCATGCCCATGGAAGCGTGGGGCTGCTTGTGCTGGCCACTATGCCAGTTTAATGTGGACAGGTGCTATTTAAACTCCCTGTCTCTTCCCTCTTAGTCCCCAAATTCTGCCAGTGGCCCATAATCTTGACCTGCCATACTCTCCTTTTCCAGTTCTGCTGCTTCCATCATCCCATGCTGTTTCATTTTGGGCATTTCTTGAGTATAAGTTGCCGGTCATGCTGAATTTGCTTCTGTGAAGCAGGCAAATGTACATTTAGGAATTGAAACAAAACTAAAATGTCATTTTCTCTTGTTGCCTAGACCAGATTTTGAGTTAATCTAATGTTGAAGGGCTAGTATTTTAATCCACTGTGCTTCATGGCTTTTTTCCTGTTCTTTTATGTTACAAGCCTCCAGTCAAGTGCAGGGCTGACTTTAGTGCAATAGTGATTGGAAACAGCTGTTTTTTCTTTTGTAAATACCAGAAGAGTTTAATAGAGGAAGTGTGTAAAACAGTGCCCAAATCTTACACAACTTTTCTTGTAAGCCAAAGCAAATCATACAGGATTCACTCCAGTTACTGTGGCACTAGGGTCTGCCAGACAATGACAGCTGACTTCTTCAGTTTTGTCAGCAAAGAAGAAGAATTTTAACTTTCTCTTTAAAGAAACTGGTTCCAGGCCCCTTCTGGTACATCCTCAAACTATTTAGTAGCTAAACTAAACCCAGCACAAGTTGCTTCCACCTCCCATAATGAGTCTTCTGTATGTGTCTCTGATACTTTGGGCTGTAACATGATTGTGAAGAGCTTTTGTTAAAAGTAAATAAGTTACTACAGATTGTTACTTTGCAGGTGTTTTGTCTGTTTCATATCAGTGTTCATGCTCTTTAAATCACAGTTTATCTAACACCGAACAATCAAGAGTATCATAAGGCTTAAAAAACAATCATGTTATCAAACCATAAAATTATACAACTTAACAGCTTAGCCAATCACACAGCCTCCTATTCATAAAGACCTCGCTAGTTTTAATTGAACTCTATTTGATGTACAGAAACCAAACCCATAAAATATTGACACAGTTGATTAGTTCTTGGGGGGGAAAAGTTTTGAAATTCATGAGCAAATTTTAGAAATGGCGACAGGCAATGTGAGTGCAAAAGTTGGGGTTTAAACATCTAAATCCCACGCCTACCCTTTTGCATTGAAACAGATTTTCAATGTACGTCTGTTTCAGTAGATTTTAGTATTTCGCTATATACATGCACTTGTACTGATGGCTCTGCTACACAGTACGATGGGTTCTGCTTCAGATCTTGGCCTTCATAAATCTGGACACACTTCTGTAGGTACAGGACTTAAATAAACTCCAAATATCTAAAGATTGTACATAGCTTGTTAGATAGCTACAAGATCATCTTAAAACATTAAGAACATGATGGTGGGAGATAAGATTGCCTGCATGAGCCTCTCATTTTATGAATTTGGTGCAGCATGGTTGACTGACAGTAAGCAAATAAGGGGGGGAAGATTCTGCCTGGGTTTCAAGAAAATAACATTCTTTCTTCAGAACATCTGACTCTCCCCCCTGCTCCCTTCCTTGGTTGGGGGCTAATTTAGCCTTTTAGACTGTCAGCAATCAGCAAGGAAACAGTGGGTGTTCCATTTTACCTCTATAGTCCCTCTTCCACCTTCCCAGCCAGAAGGATCTCTTTTTGCAAAGCTGCCCCCTCTGTGCTGGGAGAGCCAAGAGCTGAACTTTTCAAGGTGTCAGGTGACCCGTTGTCTCTGCAAGGAGAGAGTGACCTGCCAACTGCTCACTTCTGCTTTTCTCCCTTTCCTTCCCACAACAGGTTGTTCTGGAGCGAGCGTAAAATAACCAAGGCCCGAGAATGGTTCCATCGAACAGTGAAGATAGATTCAGACCTGGGGGATGCCTGGGCTTTCTTCTACAAATTCGAGCTCCAGCACGGCACTGAGGTAAGAGAGTGTCTCTCTCTATAGATAGAAGACTTGACCTCCTGGGGAGTGATATGGGGTCCTGACCCCACCTTCTGCTGGCTAACAGGACTGGTTTTGAAGCCCATCATCACTATTCATTAATCAGCAACAGGAATCCCTGCTCAGCCTGTTCCTAGCAGAGAGTGCATTGTCTCTGCAGTACACGTGGCCTGAGGAGTGAGAGGCTGAGACTGCTTTTGCTAACTAGATAATTATGAGCCGTGTGACTTAAAACATGATATTTTTAAAACCAGCATTGTTAATAGATGGAATTACTTTTTAGATTTCAGCTTCAGAAATTGCCAAATTCCTTTATGAAAGGAAATGTAAACCTACAAATGACTTAATCATTTTCTGAATCCAGAACCTTTCAGAGCAGCTATCTCAAAACTCTAAACAAAAAGGGTTCTGTATCTTAACAGACAACTTTATGTGGCTGGGAAACAATTGTGTGCAATCCTAGTGTTTGATTATAGATCAGAGCAACTGTCAGTCTAGTGTACCCCATCTGTGCTCTCTCTGTGGTTCTGCAGGAAATGGAAATTATCAAGCCAAATGCCATGTTGAACACCCTCTGCCATTGCACATCTATTCTTAAACTGAAGTGTGTAGTTTCTGCTTTTGAAGCAGAGGATGGAGGATTCTTCAGGATCAGTTAGCAGTGCATGTAATGCTTGCCACAGCTCTTGTACGTTTAGGCAGAATATGCACTTCTCTCTACATGCACGCTCTGGTGTTCCTTAATCAATTCCTCTAGATATCACAGCATGGAAAAATAATACGGATTTTTAAAATTAGAAACTGCTACCCCAATAATAGATGCAGTAAAATGTGCACTGTTGAGCACTGACCCCAAGTACACTATCTTTTCTGTGTGGTTCTCCAAAGATGGTATTTCCACTCAGTCCACCGGGAGTGAATCTCACAAAAACCACCACCACAAAGAACTCGACACAGCTGGCAGCCTGTCTTTGCCATCCACAGTTACATTAGCTGATACAAAAATGTATGAGATCAAACTTCATTCAAGGCATAAGCCATCCGCTAACTGCTTGGGGTTAGTCAGAAGTGTCCCTGTAGGTGTTGCTGGATAATTGCCCCTTATGAGGGTTTTTATCCCGTTCCCTGAAATATCGATATGGGTTGCAGTTGGAAGTAGCAGACCAGCTCCGATGGACCATTGTTCTAATCCTGTATGGCAGCTCCTATGTAATGCTCATGAGAAGCCTGGTGCTGAGCTGATGTGAGACTTCTCAGCTTCAGGGAGAGGCATCTCCCTCCACATGCTGGAGCGTGCATGTAGAGAGAAGTGCATATTCTGCCTAAATGTACAAGAGCTGTGGCAAGCATTACATGCACTGCTAACTGTCTAGGCAACACAGGGAAAGCATGGGGGGGGGGGAGGGGGGTGTTGAGCATTGTTCTGCTAAACCCAGGGTTGTGAGTTCAATCCTTGAGGGGGCCACTTGGGGAGCTGGGGCAAAATCAGTACTTGTCCTGCTAGTGAAGGCAGGGGGCTGGACTCGATGACCTTTCAAGGTCCCTTCCAGTTCTAGGAGATAGGATATCTCCATTAATTTAATTTAAATTTAATTTAATCCACCACAGTTGCTTTGATTCTGCCTGATCTGCGACTAGGGAAACAGTTTCATTGTCTGGCAGCCTGGAATGTACTAAGACTAGGCTCTAGAGCACCCTATTAGATTCATAACTCCGCAAAATGTCCGTTTTTGTGTGTTCTCTCAAAACCAATGTTAGATTCTGTTGAAGAGCAGCTATGGAAAGAACGTGGGGAAAGGTAGATGGTGGAAAACCAAACCTAGTTTGGTGGCCCATTGGGCTGCTTTGCAAAGCAGTTGTCATTGCTGCCAAGTTTTAACCTTCAGTTATTCCTAACCCTGGTTCCCACCTCTTTCTTTTTTTAATGGTTTGTATAAGTCAGGGGTCGGCAACCTGTCAGAAGTGCTGTGCCGAGTCTTCATTTATTCACTCTAATGTAAGGTTTCGCGTGCCAGTCATACATTTTAACGTTTTTAGAAGGTCTCTTTCTAGAAGTCTATAATATAGAACTAAACTATTGTTGTATGTAAAGTAAATAAGGTTTTTAAAATGTTTAAGAAGCTTCATTTAAAATTAAATTAAAATGTAGAGCCCTCCAGACCGGTGGCCAGGACCCGGGCAGTGTGAGTGCCACCGAAAATCAGCTCGTGTGCCGCCTTTGGCACGCGTGCCATAGGTTGCCTACCCCTGGTATAAGTGCTTAACTTTCAGCACAATGTACCAATGCATTAGAAGGAATGGTAGAATCTGAAGACGGTCTTACTCAGCTAGGAGAAAGAATTGCGGGATTAAGATAGTCCCAACCTGTTGTTTTTCTTCCTCTGTAGGAGCAGCAGGAAGAGGTGAAGAAGCGCTGTGAGAATGCTGAGCCCCGCCATGGAGAGTTGTGGTGTGAAGTGTCCAAGGACATAGAGAACTGGCAGAAAAAAATTGGAGAGATCCTAGTAGTTGTGGCAGCCAAAATTAAAAATGCCTTCTAGAGTATGCCATGTTCATCTGCCTCAATCATCCCTGCAGGACATGGCCCCTTTGCTAGACATGTTTCCAACACCCTCAACCCTGCCAGCGACACAATTGCTTAGAGCAAACTAAGGAAGTTGGTGGAACAAATGAGGACCCCTGGTTTTCCAAAAACAGTATTATGATGAGGAGACGGTCCCTTCCACTTCTGCGGTAGTGCTTGAGACTGCACATTGCA
Source organism: Malaclemys terrapin pileata (assembly GCF_027887155.1). Taxonomy (NCBI): domain Eukaryota; kingdom Metazoa; phylum Chordata; order Testudines; family Emydidae; genus Malaclemys; species Malaclemys terrapin. Next base: position 4,729,784 of record NC_071516.1, read on the forward strand.
GTCGTTGGTGAGGCATAATCCGATGCGTTTGTGTTGTAATGTCTTCTGTGAACATTGCTGGCAGGTGATGGTGCTGAGTCATTTTGCGTAGGTTTGATGGGCATTCTCATTTGGATGTCTGAACCCATTCTGTAAATTCAAACCTTAATTATTGATCGCTTTCTGATGACGTGCAGCTCCTCTAGTGTCTTTCCTGGCACGAGTTCTCTTCCTGTCAACCAGGCCTTCAGTTTCTTGGTGTTTGGCCCTTTTAATGATGACTCTTGGTCAACAAAGCTGTCCCCTTCATATTTAAGCATACTAAGGCTTAAAGAACGAGGAACCAAAGAACAATTATTGCTGAAAGACATGCCTGGAATGTTGGGATGGAAGGAAGGGCATGGTGGCAGAAACAGAAGGCAAAACTGTATGTTTGGTGTGACAAAGCTAGACTGGAACTGCCCCCTCAACTTTTGGGGTAGAATCCTGGTCAGATTTTTGTGGAAAACTATTCTTAATTGAGCATTTTGTGAAATCCAATAACCAGAACCTATTTTTAGTGATATTTTCTCTAATTTTTAAATGTATAATGTAAGCATTTTCTTTTAATGGAATAATTTCACTTTAATACTACAGCAGTAGTGTTAAAACAACATGGTAAAAATAAATCGAGGCTCTTTAAAGGAAAAATCCTTATTCTTAGAACCATTCAGAAGCCATGTGCTTTAACAACTGAAGCTGATCTCCAGGATGGATGGATATGAAAAACTTCTCCAAGCTCAGATGGAGAAACTAGCTTGTTGCTGGGATGATCTTGGAGCACATAGACGATATCTGTGTCTGTAGCCCCTGTAAGTTGTCTTAGGTTCATGAGTAAAGTTTTCTAAACCTATGAGCAATGCCATTTTTTGACCCAAAGGGGAGACTTTCATTCTCTTGATCCTCCTTTGAGTGAAAAGAAATGTCCTCCAGAGAGATTGTATCTATTTTATTCTTCACCAACTGAAAGATACAAATGTCTCCAACTTCATTTAATAGCATTTGTATATTAGGATATAGTGATTTTTTTTTTTAAAGTATGTATCATCATCATAGAATGCTGTTTGAAGAAAACCTGTCACTTGCCTGGAAAACTGTACAGATGTAATGGGATGCTATAAAATACAACTGTCTTGTGTTTCGCTTTGAATTCTATTTGACCACCATCTCCTCCATTGCAGTGACTGTTGCGTGTCAAAGAGTAAATGCAGGGTGGTTGGATGTGACTAGTGGGTGGGTACCCTATGAAAGGCCAGCTACTCCTTACAAAGATGCCCGTGTGAGGAATGTATCTGTCTGCCAAGCTTTCTCATATTCTTTTGCTTTAAGTGCCACATTGTTTAAGGAGTGGCAACTCTTGATGAAAGTTTTTCTTCCAGATTTATAAATGCGAAATGAAGCCCATGTGTTCTCTCTCATAGCTGGTGAGAACATGTGCAATTGTACCTTCATTAAGAAAGGTATACCTCATTAGTGTGCTGGGGGCTTGTAAACTTTCAAAGGCTCAGGCCTGCAGCTGTTCAGGCAAGCAGCATGGAGAGGGAAGACCTCCACTATCCCAAGAGATTCTCCACCACCAACAGTGACTTTCCTTCCGTCGCTGATGCAGAGGCAGAGTGACGGTTCTCTGCATGGGGGATGCAGGGGCTGAGTCTGGGTTAACCGTACTGAGAGAGGACAGGGGTGTTGGTTGGTTGGGGTGGGGAGGTATAGACAAGGGGATAGTTTAACTAGGATTTCCCAGAGTTGGGTAAACTAATAATGGTTCTGCAGGGGGTCAGCTTGAAAAAAATGTGTTAACAAATTAGACAAGGTGGGTGAGATCTTTTATTGGACCAACTTCTGTTAGTGAGAGAGACCAGCTTAAAGCAACAGAAGTTGGTCCAATAAAAGATACTACCTCACCCATCTTGTCTCTCTAATATCCTGGGACCAACATGGCTACTGCATATATTAACAAATGCCATTTACATACTGTATTGAGTACCTACGGGGCCTATCCTGACCCCTCTGCTTATAGATGGTGTCCCTTCCCTGTCTTCTCATCTGTCCTTTGTCTCTCTAGGTTGTAAGATCTTTGGGGGAGAGGACTGTTCCTCTTGGTTGGAAAGTGCCACAGTGCTAGAAACGTGCTAGAGTAATCAGGGCAGCAAGCTTGGGCTTCATGGTCACCCAGGTACAGAGGGCCTAAAAAGCCCTATATGGCCCTTAAGTCCTGCAGTGAGGCTGTGTTGGATGAAACACAGTGGGGTTTTTACACTCTGCTTTGGAATGGGCTGGGGAAGGGCTGTTGGATCCAATGTCTGGGAAAGTCCCAAATAGGGGAGAGGGGTTTGGAGGGTTGGGACACTGACCCCCACCTCACATCCCTGCCCATTGGTTGAGGGCTGAATTCCATCCTCCCCTGCACTTGCTTTGTTCCCAACACAAAGTCCATTCATTCAGACTTTGTGTGAGATTGGAGTGAACTTTCCCTTATTTAAAGAGCATAAAATGTAGCAACATAGTAATACAAAAATTCACCTTCAGGGTAAATGTACGCTCTCTCCCAGTGCTGAAGCACAGAATGGGATATTGAAAGCATCGGGATGTGAGGGCTATGTACCAACACATGGATTTGTTTCCTTTCCAGCATGAAATTCCTCTTGCCACCCAGTGTTTCTACCTTTCACCTTATCTTTCAAAATGCCCTTAATTGTTGATGCTTTTTTTTTTTTAAATGGACTCTTCCCTTTACCAGCTTAATGTTTTTAGATGTCTTAACATTTTGAAAATGGATTTTTGAACCTGTAAATTTTATTTATATGCACATAGAGCACAATAAACATGTCAGGATCCAGCCTTCAGTGGTGTGTCCTTGAGTATACATAGTTCCTTCTGCTTCAACTGATGATCCAGCAGACCATTCCCCTCTCAGATCCCTCTGGAAGGCTTAGTGCTGCCAAGACGTCTGTAAGAATTGGGTTGAGTTATTCAGGTATCCTAAAAGCCACACATTTTTGCTTCATGGTTCTGCGCCCTCTTCTTTGCCAAGTAACTATTGCTCTTAACCCATTCCTCCTTTGTTGTTCCATTAATCTTTGTTTCATCATGTATGAACGTAGTTGTAAACTTGTGGCATGGGCCATGTCTTATTAATACCCAGGTGCCTAGCATGCTTTTGGTTGCTGTCAAATCTTTAGATTAGCCATCCGCAATTTGTTCTGTAAAAATCATGGTGAGAAGAATTTAAATTAGGTTTAGCTGACTTCACACTCCAAATATGATTCTGAGCTCATTCATCTGAGGCCAGCAAAGGTACCTTGTTAACCTCTCTTTGTGTGTATACAGAGCTCAAGTGTCTTAACCATATTACACTGGCTACTCACAGTAAGTTCTATAAATTGATAACATCTAGCAAGATTTTATAGTACAAAGTGCAGTTATGAGCACTAAAGTAGGTTAATTCCATTTTAGATCCACTGTCAGAAATTGCTAATGATTAAAACTTGTTGCTAGTAGAAACTGAAAGGGAAAGGTCTGGCTTGCCACGATCCGGGATCTTTGACAGCAGTTAGCTCCGCAGCAATACTTCTCAGCCCCAAAAGGTGGTTCTGTGAGAGCAAGGATGGAGCCAACACCTTATTTCCAAAGCAGAATTCCCAAGTGTTTCCTCTTGCTTTTGTTTCAGGATCTTCAAACCTCTGGCAGCTTGGCCTAGGCATGGCTGTCTTCAGCAGTAGTAGTTCCATAGTGTTTTGGAAGCCTTACCTGGCCCTCTGCATGCCTGATGGAGCTGGCACCATGTGCTTCAGTTTGAGACTGGCTTTCGGGAGACTTTCTGGAGGTTGTGGTGGTGGTTGAAACACGGAGGAAGGGAGATGGTTATTTATTACCTGTAGTGTGGTAGCCCTGTCCTAGACTTGGCAATGTATATACATGGAACAAGGTCCCTACCCCAAAGAGTTCACAATCAAGGTTTGAAATTTAGGTTGAAACCCAGAAGGGACTTGCCCTTGTTGCTTCATAGACAGGTCATAAGAACATAAGAACGGCCAGACTGGGTCAGACCAAAGGTCCATCCAGCCCAATATCCTGTCTACCGACAGTGGCCAATGCCAGATGCCCCAGAGGGAGTGAACCTAACAGGTAATGATCAAGTGATCTCTCTCCTGCCATCCATCTCCACCCTCTGACAAACAGAGGCTAGGGACACCATTCCTTACCCATCCTGGCTAATAGCCATTAATGGACTTAACCTCCATGAATTTATCCAGTTCTCTTTGAAACCTTGTTATAGTCCTAGTCTTCACAACCTCCTCAGGCCAGGAGTGCTACAGGCTGTCCAAAAGCACCTTCTCCAGACAGGTACTTCATCAGCACCCCGAAAATCCCACCCTCCGCACACTGGGACTCGACTCCCAGCAGTTTGCGCTGTAAAACAGAGCGATCAGACCTGACCCTCCGCTCCCAGGCAGAGACTTTCTTCTCCAGCTCCTCTATAACCAAGTTGTTATAATCTGCCATGATCCTATCCCTGTGCCGAGGCTTTGAGAAACTGCTTCACTCTCCCCCCCACCACACACACACAGCCCGCCCCCTTTCCCCTTCTTCCAGCTCTGGGAGGGCAGGTGCAGGTCTCCGGCTGGGATAACTGGGGCAGGCAGGATCTGGGGGCGGCGTGGGGTGGGTGGGACTAGAGCCGCGGGCGCGTTATCCCCTCCCACTCCTACTCTTAGCTCCTGGAGCCAAGTTCAAATGCTGGGACCCAGCTGGGGCAGGCGAGGGAGCGGCAGGGGCACCGGTTGAGACAGGTCCCCTGCGCCGGGCATCCTGGAGCTTGGAGGGACCGTACGGGACCATGCAGCTGGGCGCCTCGCCTCCCTCCCCGGGCCTTTGCAGATGTGGGGATCGGCACCGCGAGCGATAAATGGTGAGTGTCCCGGGGGGAGGGAGGGGGGGGGATTTGATCCCAGCCAGCGGCAGCTGCCACCTGGAAGTTTGCGCCCGGGGGGGCTGAGAGGGCATTTTGGGACCATGTGGGGTCCCGTCCCCCCCGCATAGGAGAAGCACCGATTCCAGCTAGATCCAGGAGAAGGGACTGGAAATTCCCACTCCGCACCGGCCCCCAGGGACTGTTCCTGTCTAAACCCCGCTCGCCACGGGCCAGACTTTCCTGTAAATGGTCCCGCTTTGCAGCAGCGGCTGCTTGTTTCTGGAAAGGGCAGGATCTTCCCCCGTCCTGGGGCTGGCTCATGGCTGGAGCCCGGTCATTGCACGGAGCCAGCGTGGGCGTGTGTAGATGCTTGTGGGGGGGGGGGCTCGTCCCAGCTCTGTGGAAAGCATCAGCCTCCTGGTGTGGTCGGGGGCAGCCGGGCCAGGGAGAGAGACCCTTTTGCAGGGGGGATAAACTCCTAGCCCTGAAGTGTATAAAAATCAGCGCACTGGCGGAGGGGGGAAAGCTCTGTCCTTAATTAGCAGTGTGTTGAAATCGATTTCCTCCGGGCTTGTCTGCCAGGTTTAAGGCAGAGCCAACCAGACCCCTTCTGCCCTCCAAGATACCCAAAGCGACAGGGGTCATCAGGACAGTGCAAGCCAGGACACCGTGTGGGGACCAAAGTGATTTCTGCTGGAGCACATCTGTGCCTCTGAGTTTAGAGCATGTGCCACCAGGAAGTGCTCTATCAATACTGGTGATTTCCCTTATCTGTCACTGTTTGCAAGAGGATTAAAGCCAGGAAAGAAAAGATTAGCTCCCTCAGGCATATGCAAAGCACAATTTAATACCTGAGTTTTTCTACCCAGTTCACAGACCTGTTCTTAACCTTACAAATCACTCCTGGTCCTTCCATGGAAGGAGGTGACTTCTAAACCCAGAATGAACTTTTCCTGGATGCCACTAACAAATATTAAGTGATGCCAATTTTGAAAGGATGTTGTGTGTGTGTGTGTAAGGGGGGCAGGGGCCCAAACCTTCAAACTGTCATGGAGAGAGAATTAGTAATCCCCAGGCATGTGAATTAACTACAATAACTTTTTCCACCTCTGAACAGTGCCAATTACTAAGAGAAAACAGTTCTCATGATTTGTTCATTAGAGTCTTCCTTCCACAAGTGTGTATCTCTTATGGGCACCCCTCCATCAGGCTGGTCACGTGAGTTGTGAGAATTGCAGGTCATAGCCTTTGAGAGTGTAGCCAGCCTGTCTTTTTAATGGCAGACTGTGTTTCTTCACATATTAAGGACTGAAAATGTAGTACCCGTCCCAGCTGCTTGGAAATGGTGCTCTGTTCCGGAATTTGATATTTATGGAAAGAGTCCTTTACTTAATAGTTCAAGTGAAATTGCATGGCCTTCTTTCCTCTGTGGGGAAGCCTTCCTGAGTAGCAACCCTTAGACTTTGGCCGGTGTCTGTGTGGAAAGGGATATTCCGTTTGCAGCGAAGCTGGCATTTTGATGAATGTCTTTGAGCGTTATTTATCTCTTCTGTGCTGCCTGGTTTGAAGTTTGCTCTGGAGTGATATCTCCCTTCTCTTGGGGAAATGTACAGAGAAAACAAAGCGGTGCAATTGGCGTATCTGAGAAGATTCTGCCACACCCAAATAGAAATTCCACTCCCTTCGCTGGGGCAGAGGGAAGTAAACCTAGACCATTCCTTGACGCGTCTGAGGATCATTGATTTTTCCAAGACAGGACAAGCACTGAGATAAAATTTATTTACTTCATCCACTCAACAGTCTCAGATATCAAAGCTTTGGCTTCAGTGCTATGCCACGGCTGGCTTCAGTGCTGCGTGGAAAGCCTGAAGCCTGAAGGTTTGACTAGGGATCCGTGCTGCACCAATGCAAGCAGAGATCTGTGTAGGCTATTTCCCCGCCCCCATTTAGCCATCAAGAGCGTCTGTTTCGTTCCTGTGTGAGACCCCTGAGCACCTGGATTAAAGGAACTTTTTGAAAAGCTGGAACACGCGCAGAACAATTGCACAAGAGACCATGTCTCACTGGATTTTATTGCTCCTGTATTTTATATTCAGCACCTTTTTAAAAATGTGACAAAATAGGCTTCCCACACAGCAGCCATTCTTCTGCCAATTCAGGCCTCCTCTGTCCCTATGCACCATCCTGACAGCTGCCCCCAGTTTTGTTTGGACACATAAAAACACCTCTCCGAGGATTGAGACGCTGTTGCCATTAATTCTAAATGAAGTCTTTGGATTTGCCCCTGAAATGGCCGGGAACCATCCGACCTAAGACTGCATCTCTCCCATGACTGAAGCCCCTTTGCTCTAAAAGGAGAAGGAAGTGCTGGCAGCGTGTTCTCCAGGAGGGCCTCTCGGCTTTGGAGTCTCCTCTCCCCTGATCTGATAAAGTCCAGATCTGTCGGGAATGCTGCACAACCTGATTAGCTGACCCAGGGACATGTATTCCCGAAGGATACCTTATTTATACTGTAGTCCAATGTACTCTTCATGCTTTCCACTTCTTACATAGGAGCTCCCCATATGCACTTCTGGAGTCCACGCTGACCCCTCCCTGTTCAGCCGACCATGCAGCTTTTAAACCACACAAGCGGAACCAGCGTCCTTTCAGCCTGAAAGGCGAAGGGAAGGCAGGTCTCCCGTGCTGCAGCTGCGTTGTTCTTTCCCATCTAGATTCTCCCCAGGACTCTCCTTTGTGCTGTTCTGCTGCTGCTGCTTGTATCGGTGCTGAGCAAGGGCAAGGCGAAGTGCAGCATTGTGGAAATCCTGCGGCAATACCAAGCCGTGATCTTCGATGAGCTCCAGAACCTGGTGAGTGGAGCGGACAGTCCCCGGCGGGTGGGCGGGCGGGTATACAAATGTAGCTATCTGGCCATGTGGCACGGGTTGTCTTAGACTGTGTCGGGCCTTTGGAGCAGGGACCGTGGTTCCGCTGATGTGGGTACAACGCCCAGCAGAATAAGGCGTCCATCCTACCTGGGCCTTTAGGCATTGCTGGAGTATAACAGTGTTCCCTGCGAATGGGAAGAGTGTACCAAGAGTGCCACTGGAATTCAGCTGCCAAGGCGACAGCAAACTCCCCACCCCCATGAAAAGTGCCAGGAGATTTTTGTAAGGGGCACTGTCCCCCCATCAAGCCAGCCATAGAGCTTCAAGGGGTGCTCTGCTCAGTTCCGTGGGTCTCTCTCCCCAGCGCATATTGCTTGTGCTGTGCACAGAGCGCGGGATAGTAACTTCAGGGGAGCCGGGGGGAAAGGCCCAAAGCTGATCAGCTTGCAATCCTTTTATTTTACACAGAAAAACTTGACTCGATCTGCTGAAACCCCAAGGAGGGGGAGAGCTGGCCTAGCCTGCCTCTCTAACAAGGTAAATGCTTTCTCTGCAACGTGCTTTGGGGGGGTGTGTGTGTGTGTGTGTGTGTGTATGTGTGTGTATGTGTGTGTGTGTACACCAGCATCCTGTACTAGATGAAATCAGGACTACTCAACTGTGTGTCATCAGCCCTGTACCGCTAGCTAACAGCCAGTACTTCCCTTTAGCTCAGTGAGCACTGTCTGTGTATGTGGAACAGGGTGACGTGGGTTCTCTTCCTGTTTTCACACAGGTTTGGCCATTGAATGGGTGTGAGAAAGAGAGTGGGGGCTGAGATGTGAGTCTGTACAATACTGGGTCACACCAGGCGATCCTGCAGTGCACGTAGGCAGGCCGTTTGTCTGGTTTTAAGCTGCAGAGTCTTCTTCTTGGGTGGTTTGTTCCCTGTCCGGGACTGAGACAAAATCAGAGGTGGTTTTGTCCAGTATCGAACAGGGAATGACATTTTGGAGAGCGCACTGCTCCCCCCGCCCCGCTGTGCATGCGAGGCCACGTGGCAAGGCTGGACCGGCACGCCCTTCAAAATGGCGTCATCTGTGCAACGTGACCTCATTCATGCCATGCGTGCGAGGTTCCCCCAGCAGGGGTGGAGCGGTGCGCTCCTCAAAATGGCGTCTGCAGCGCGACTTCCTATGCCCCACGTGCGCAAGGTCGCACCGGTGGGGTGGGCCCACGCCATTCCAGAAGTACAGGAAAGCCAGGTGTTGTGGGAATGCGAGAGTGGCCATCCAAACTGCCCAGCAGTGACTAACTCTCATGCCATGGCCACTCGGCATTTCGTGGCAGCAGAGACATGGCCAAATTGTGACTGGCGCTCGCTCTCGAGCCAGTTCGACACACTCCCCTAGCTAGACAAAGCCCAGCCACAAGTGTCTGAGACATAGGCTAGGTCTACACTACGGGGGGTCGACCTAAGATACGCAACTTCAGCCACGTGAATAGCGTAGCCGAAGTGGCGTATTTTAGGTCGACTTACCTGGCTGTGAGGACGGCGGCGAGTCGACCACTGCCGCTCCGCCGTCGACTCCGCTTCCGCCTCTTGCCGCGGTGGATTTCCGGAGTCGACGGCAGCGCAATCAGGGATCGATTTTATCGCGTCTTCACTAGTAAGTCGATCCCCAATAGATCGATTGCTCCCCGCCGATCCGGCGGGTAGTGAAGACGTGCCCTAACAGAAGTTCCAGTCCCACTCTTGACCCTGGTGGGACAAGTCTGCAGGCAGTGTTGTCCCTGTGCTGTACACCAGGGCACCGCAGAGCTCCGTGGCTACAGCAGGGGATAGAACTCGAAACCCTGGGACTCCGAACTGCCATTTGCTATTGGAGCAGTTACGATTCCATCCAGGAGGAGGCAGTAGAACGCAGGCACACTAACCAGTTCAGTGCGCTATGTGCCCTTTTGCTTTCGCACGGTTTACTGCTCACACCTGAGGATTTTGCTGTTTGCTCTGTTCTGAGTTCCTGCCCCGCCGCTTTTGTGTAGCTAAAAAGCCCTCGGGTATTAGCTACACAAAAGCTGCGGGGCAGGAACTCAGAACAGAGCAAACAGCAAAATCCTCAGGTGTTAATAATAATAATTAATATATTATTATTATTATTTTATTAACACCTGAGGATTTTGCTGTTTGCTCTGCCCCGCAGCTTTTGTGTAGCTAATAACTGAGGGCTTCTTCTTTTGTATTCAAACAAGGGGAAGTGTGTGTGTGTGTGTGTGGCGGGGGGGGGGATCATCAAAAAAGGGAAATGGATGTGCCCATGACCTGCCCTTTGAGGGAAAGGCTGCAGGTCTCTTTAGCAGCTGGGGTGGAGGGGAGCCTGCTGGACGGCAGCAGCGCTAACGTGGCGGTGCAGGTGGATGGGCAGCAGGTAACACTTGTATCACTTGCACGGTGACACTGCCTGTGGCCACAGCCTCATGCCTTGTTCCCCAAGCGGTCAGCAGAACAGCGGCCCTAAGCTGTATTCTAGTGGGGGGAGGGATTTTTTTTGGGCAGGGTTGGGCGACGACTATATTTTAGGGCACTATTTACTCCAGTGATCTAAGACGCTGGGACCCCGAGGTTGTCTTAAGCTACCGCTGGCTCCTCTACTTAACCATAGAGCTTTCTGCTTGAGTTGGCTCTGCACATCTGGATTTTGCATCTTTCTTTGTTCAGGAGCAGAAAATCCTGCTGTCTATCTCCACCATGAGCATGTCTCTCAGGAACATGGTCAGAGGCCCCTGGAGGAATCCTGAAGTGGTGGCTGTGATGCAGGTGGTCAGCAACACGGAGTCTGTGACCAAACAGAACTGCAAGAAAATCCACAAGGTCAGGGCTTGCTTTTCTCTTCTGCCATGCAGCTGGCACAGTGCAAAAAATAGCAGCCATTCATTAAGAAGTTTAAGTGTTGTAACCTTGTTGGTCCCAGGATATTAGAGAGACAAGGTGGGTGAGGTAATGTCTTTTATGGGACCAACTTCTGGTGGTGAAAGAGTCACGTTTTTGAGCTCTTCTTCAGGTCTGTACAAGCGCAAAAGTGTATCTCTTTCACCACCAGACGTTGGTCCAATCAAAGATATTACCTCACCCCCCTTGTCTTTGTTGGGCAGCACATGCAGGCCTGGGGCAAGATCCAGGGTCTCCCCAGAAATCAGGGGTGGCTCTATGTCTTTTGCCGCCCCAAGCATGGCAGTCAGACAGCCTTTGGTGGCATGCCTGCGGGAGGTCCGCCAGTCCCATGCTTTCGGCGTACCCGCCGCCGAATTGCCGCGGGACCGGCGGACCTCCCGCAGGCATGCTGCCAAAGGCAGCCTGACTGCCAACCTACAGGGACCAGCAGGCCAACCTCCGCGGCTTCCCGCCCCAGGCACGCAGTTGGTGCACTGGTGCCTGGAGCCGCCCCTGCCAGAAATGATGCCTTCGAACTGTCACTGAGCTGTTCTGTTGTCTGAAATGAATTCCCTGCGGGAGAACCCTGGGGAAACCCCAAGCTGATCGCCACCCTCTCCCTATCTGGCACTAGTGCTGGGTTCATTAACGGACACTCTTCACCTGGGAGAGTCGCGGGGGAAAGCCCAAGCTGAGGGAATCCATTCGGATGTTTGATGCCCTTGTGCAAGACTCTGCCGAGGAGCTCAGGTTACCTGGCACAATCTCAGGAAATCCCCGGCTCCGCCCCCTCCTCCACCCAATTTGTCAGAGTTGGAAGTTTTGCCTTGGGACGTTCCACCAGGTTGGAACGCACCCACCCTCTCTGGAGAGTGATACTTGATGGTACAACCCCACACCTCACAGGTGGCTTCTCTCCTGTACGGCCAGATGTGCACATGCGCGTGAGTGTCCAGGTATCCAGCAGAGCGCTCGCAACCCCCTGGGAAGTGTGTGTTACAGGTCCCACACCCTCACCAGTGGGTTACATGCATGCTTGGGGACCCCCATTTTCCAGTGCTATCCCCCTCCCCACTGCTTTTCCCCACATGCTCCTGGGGTACGAACAGCCCTGAACTGGTCTCTGTCCTGTTCGGCGTCTGTATCTAGGCCCTGGTTTTCATTGCTGCGACTGTTTTTCTTTCTTTGCATGCTAACAGAAGAGTCTGTCAACAGCTACAGAGAAACCGCGACACAGAGGCCAGGGCAACAGGAGAAAGCAGCTGAAGGTGATAGCGCGAACAGTGGAAAACTTGGTCACCTGCTGGGAGAAGCTGTTCTCTCTCCACTCAAAGGACTGGGACACATAGGGTCAGTAGGAAGCAGTGTATGGTGCTCTCCCCATGGGTGCTGAGTACCTGGGATTGTACCACCACCTCCGTACTAGCCAGTAAGCAACACTGATTTCCTGGAAACTCCTTGCCTTCTGATTTCTTGGTTCTGCCATTGGGTGAAGCAGGCGGTGCTGGGGCAGGCTTTCCATTGCATCCCATCCTTCTCTTTGGGGACTGGAGAGGGACGTCTCTTGTGCTCATGGCCCGCTCTGCTACTGTTCCAGGTAGCAAATACTGAGGGTCAGATTCAGCCCTGAAATCAGCTGAGTGGCATCAACAGAATTTGCTCCTTTGTGCTGAATAAAACTTTGTTGGACATTTCCACAGCGGGGGCCTTGGCTCCGGCGGGTCTGTATGTTAGGAATTTGGAAGGACAGGGCAGTGAGCAGGCAGTGAAAGAAGGGGGTAATAGGGTAACAAGAGGCTCCTGGATTATGAAAATGCTTCTTGTCTGCTAGGAATTCTCTCACGCTGTGTAACACTGACAGACCTGTTGTTGGTGGGTGGGATTGAATCTGGGACCTGTGGAGCTTAACTACGTGAGCCCTACCGCATGAGCTAAAGGCCATCTCCCTGTAGAGTAGACTCATTTGATCTCTCTCTTTAAGTGGTCTCAGTACCACTCGATGGGACAGAGCACCACACCCAGGAGGTGTGTGGGTTACAACTGCACCACCTGAGATGATGTCTGCTGCTTTCCCGGGGATGTTCATTGACATGCAATATTGGCTTCATAGCCCGGAAGATGCTGGGAAGAAAGCCATCTAGCTCCTGAAGGGTTGCTGCTTCAGGAAAGGCTGGGCATGGTAGCCATCATGGCAAGTAGTCTAGGAAATCTTAGATCCCCCTGACATTCCATGGGTTTGAACTAGCTCTCTCTCCCTCGTTCTTCCAACCTGCGCTCAACAGGCTGGTGCGGAGAATGAAATGGACTTTCTACAGCTGCTGCCATGTCCTGGAAAAACCAGGAAGAATAGACAATTGAGAACCACTTGTATCGCCTCTCGGGGCCGGGTTTCTCTTCCCATCATTCTTTGTGCTGGACACTTGCAAGTGGACAAGGGAAAGCCAAAGTGCTGTAGGAAGTGGGGTTGGTGACTCAGGAAGTGGTGCTCTTCCCTCTGGGTCAGGGCTGAACTGATGTTGCCTCGTGGTGCTAAGGGGAAGGTTGTGCTGCCTAGACGTAAAACCAGCCTTTAGTTGCTCATCATTTATGCTGTTGTAACTACTGTCCTCTTCCTACCAGCAAAACAAATCCCCTGCTTCTAGAAGAGAGGCACCAGAGCTCGCCCTTTAATCAGTTATAGAAAACCAGTTGTTGCTGGTAGGACTCCAGCCCTGGAGGCAGAGCTGCTCCCATTAGCTTCACCAGAGGACACGACTTGCTGTGGATTCATGCTGAGTGGTGCATTAGGACATTCAGGGACACCCTAGCCAGTGGCTGCTGAGCAAAGTCTTGTATCTATATGAGGTGGCATTGGGACTCGGCTCCTGCTTGCGATTCTAGAGGGCAGCGGTTCAAATCCCTCTGTGGCCATGGCTGGTGGAGTAAAAAGTGTTTGATCACAGTAGTTCTTTCTGGCCTTGGAATCTATGAATCTCCTTCTCTCTGCTCTTCATGGGACAATGCCATTGCTGTACTCTGCATCGTGGCTGTTGGTCAAGGTATCTACTTGGTCAGAAACACAACACCAAGGGCCAAGATCTCTGCTGGAGTTAGGGAGTGCCACTCCATTGCAGTCAGTGGGCCCTCTTACACCAGTGGTGAGTATGAGCTCAGAGGGAGCTGGTCTGAGATTCACTGAGCCCCTGTAGCTCTTCGAGAAGCGCCCAGCCAGCCTCGTGCAGACAAGTGAACGTCATAGGCAGTGAGCAGAGATCGTAAAGAAACATCCTTTTACTTACTGGCTGCCTGGCATTTAAACATGAGCCTCCCCGAAGGAGCAGCGTCGGAAAGGAGCGCGTTTTCCATGCACCAAAACAAAACCTCGGCAAAAATCCTTCAAATCCATGAGCTTGGGAAATACATAAATCCCCAGTGTATCCAATGTTGAAATGCCATAATGGTGAGAATTAAAAACCCCCAGATGGTGGGGGAGGGGATAGTTTGTTTCATGAATAACAGTTTTTCTCTTACCAACACATTCTGCCTGCTTTAAATTCTTGGGTGTGAACGCCCCCGTGTTTGCAGCTTCTCAGAAGCTTGAAAATAAAACTTCTTCCCTTACTGATTCTGGATATTTTATCTAGAAAACACGAACTCCCCCCTCTCTTCTAGAGTTTGTACAGCTGGAGTGGAAGTCTGGGCCTCTATGCCTTGGCTGCTATTTTTAGCCAGGCCAGTTGAATTAAAGCTAGCCCAGGTCTGGCCTACCCGAGCTGCAGTCACATCTTACTACCATCCTTTCCTTCCTTGCAGCAAAAATACAGTCAACGGCTCTTCGGTCTGGGGACCAGATTTTATCACTAAACTAGAATTCCCTCTGCTGGCTGAAGGAGGTGGTGCAGACTCATCGGAGTATCCCGTGCAACTCCCAGGTGTTCTGTGGTGCTGTCTTGCGGGTACGCTCCCTCTGCTGCAACTGTAACCCTTTGCAACGACCTGTGTAGGTACATCGATGGCTCTGCTTCACTACAGTGTCTCGCAGGCATAAAGGAGTTTACCCGCACAATACCCCTGGGAGCAGAGAAGTGCTGTTATCCCTGGAGTACAGATGGGGAACCGAGGCGCAGAGAGACCAGGGTACGTTTACACTGCAAAAAACACCCAACAGAACCCTGCAGCAGCGGGTTTCAGAGCCTGAGCCTACAGACGCAGGCTGACGCTAAGGCACTAAATGTAGCCGTGCAGGTGTTCCCGCTTGGGCTGGAGCGCAAGGTCTGCAAGCCCCCAACTCCCCAGGTTTCAGAGCCCCAGTGGGAACATCTACACAGTTATTTTTAGCACCATCACGTGAGCTCGGAGACTAGCTGCTGCAGGGTGTTTTTTGCAGTGTAGATGTCCCCGAAGTGACGTGCCCAAGGTCGCTCGCAGAGTTGGTAGCAGGCCCAGGAAGAGAAGCCAGATCTCCTGGCTCCCGGCCCTCGTTTGAACTCCTGGATGATGAGGGAGAGGTGAGTGGCACTGTTTTTCAGAGAAGTGGCATGTGCTCTCTGTGTGCCTGACAGGCCCATGAGCCCCCCACTCCAGAGCCACCATGGCTACGGGAGAGCAAGCCGCATCCCATGCCTCTCACACCTCCCACACCTGTCCCTGCTGACACAACCTAACTGCTGCCGACAGTGGAGTTCCTAGAGTAACGGTGACAGTCTGGCTTAGTGGGTAAAACAGAGGGCTGGGCGGAATCACTCTGCTGGGTTCTGTTCCTGACTCTGCAGCTGGCTGGCCTTGGGCAAGTCACCCAGACGGTCAAGCTTAGTTTCTCGTGCTGTAAAGCAGGTATGATGCTAATCGCAGGACTTGTCTTATGAACTTGGAGCAGGGGCCAATCTAGGCTGATACCTCTCTCTGACTCTGGCCGGAACCAGGTGCTTCAGAGCAAGGTGCAAAGAACATGGCAGCAGGCAGGAATGGGAAAACCTACCCATGGGGCATGTTTCCTCGTGACCCCGGTTAGTTAGAGTCTGGCTCATGCGCTAAAGCATGAAGGTTTAGATCCCTTTCAAAACCCTGGGTGGTTTTTAGTCCTACTGTCCTTTCCCTATCAATGCCCAGTCCTGGTCTGAACCCTGCTAGGCATCTGGCCTCAGTGCTATCTTGTGGCAGGGGGGTCCGCAGGCTAGTTATACCCCGGGTGAAAAAAATCCCTTGATCAGTTTTAAATGAACCTCTCCCAGTCTGCCTCCGAGGAACTGTAGACATGCAAATGATTCTGCTGGGTTTCTTCTAGCAAGGATGGCTTGTACCCTGAGCCAGCCTGTTAGGAACTGGATGGGGTGAATAAACGTGGAGCCCCCTGGGTTGTTCCTGGAGAGGTGGCAGGTCAGAGAAGCCGCACCTAGGGCTGGGTGGTCCATTGCCAGCATGCTGCTGCCCGTCCGTTTGGAACGGAGCCAGCCTCCCTTGTTCCGGGACACCGCCCTGCCCAAGCGAGGGAGGCAGGCTCAGGCAAGGGCTGTGACTATCCTCTCGAGCCAGCCCACACCAGAGCGACAGCCGCGAGCGGCCCAGGGACCCCACGGGGCTGCTCGTCATCGACCCAGCAAAGCGGCCCCGGAGCGGTGCGGCTGGCACTGCTGCTAGAGGGTTAATGGGCGTGGCAGGCTTGGCCTCTGCCCTCTCCTGCCCCCAGTCACCGCCAATGCACCCGGGGAATGTGTGATAACACGATGGCGGTGACTCCAGCTAGCCCCTCTGGGCCTGATCCTGAGGGCCCTGCGGTCAGTGCACTGAGCAGCTTCAGCAGGGAGCAGGTGAGTGGGGCCAGCTGGAGAGGAGCTGCCTCAGTGGCTAAGGTTAGTCCCCAAACTAACTGTTGGGGGAGGGGCTCCTCCTTATGACACCCCCCCCCAAGAGACGGCGGTCTCCCTCCTATGCACTTTCCCTGCCCCCAGCAAGCGGGGAGAGCATGGGCTAGTGGTTAAAGCAGTGAACAGGGCCGGAAGGCATCTCCACCCAACTCTGACACTGGCCTTCTTTGTAACCCTGGGCAAATTCCTGCCTCGCTCCCTGCCTGGGTTTTCCTAGCTGTGAAATGGGGATAATCACTCTTTATTTAATACTCCGGGGCAGGGAGTGCCCGGAGGCCCTGCTCAGGATCCCACGTGGGCTGGGTGCCGTACAAGCACAGAAGGACCTGGCCTGTGCCCCCGAGAGCTTCCCCTTCCTGCTGGGCTGAGCCCACCTGACTGTTTGCAAAGTGCTCGCAGCCCCTCTGCGAGAGGACTTTTCCTCCCGAGGCCCGAGTCCAGCTCCCAGCACCCGGGGCCAAACGATGCCCCCAGCTGAGCCTGTTCAGCGCCACTGACGCTGGTGAGCTAGCGCGGGAGCAGGGGAGGGCAGAACTGGCTTCTCTTAATCCTGCTGGTCACTCTCCTTCCCAGGCCGCTCGCCGCTGGGGGCTTTCTGCAGCCGTTGCACTGGGGCCAGGCCTGCGCATGGAGCAAGGCAGGAGATTGGCATCCAGAGTCTGGCTCTGCATCAGCCGGGGGACGGCCGTGGTCCATCCGCATCCTCTGCAGGGCGCCCGTCCATCAAAGAGCGCACGGGCTTGAGACCCAAGCCCAGCCAAGGCCCTTGGCCGGTCTCAGCCTGAGAGCAAACGTAAGCCAACACCGGGGGTGGAGCATAGAACCCGGCCCGGGCGTTTGCACGACGCTAGATGGCAGGAGAGGGCTGTGCTAGAGACATCCTGGAAAGACTGTGGAGCCAAGCAGCCAGGGACACTGGGCTTTGACCCACGTAGCTATGCCACGCAGCGTGGCTGGCAGCCACTGTGTGGGACTGCCCAAAGCATTGCTGGAGGGTGGAACTCAGATTCCTGGGGAGGATCCCGGCCTGCCACCCCGACCCCCCCTTATGTTCTTGGTCGGGGGAAATTGCTTGGAGTGAAGTCAGTGCGATTTCACCAGAGAGGGGGACGGAGGTTTCCTCGTGGGCCCGTCATGCCCTCACTTGCTCAGTCCCCAGCAAGACCCAGCGCTTCCTTGTTTCGCTAGCTACAGGCTGCCGCGCCATTGTAACCGGAGAGGAAGTGTCTCTGCACCAATCGGAGGGGCATCGCTAATGGGAGCCTTCTGAAAGCCTGAGCCCAGCCCCAGAAAGGCTTAAACATCACGAGATCTAAAAAAACGGGGGCTCCTTTTTGCTTTGCCTTCTGGTTCCTGAGCCCTTAGGGCGCCCTCGGCTCACGTTTGCAGGCAATGGCTAGAAATTGACTTTTAAAAAAAAAAAGGGAGAGAGAAAGCTGAGCGTTGCCCACAATCACCTGCCTCCAGGAGCTGGGGCTTTAAGGAAAATCAGTTATCACCAGGCATGTGATTAAAATAATGAGAGGCAGCACTGCTGAGTTGCCCCTTCCCCACCCCGGCCCAGTGTTATTAGCAGGAAGTGCTGCGGCACAGTGGGAGGAAAGAGATCTTTACTGGCCATTGTTGGCCGGCAGCAGCCTGGCGAATGGTTTGCGGTCCTGATTGCCAGGTGTCTCACCAAACTAGCTCCCTCAGCCTCCAGCCCCGCTCCTCATACTGTGCCCCTTCTGCCTGCCTGCGCTTTCCCTGTCCTGGTCTATGGTGGCTGGGCCCGTCTCCTTTCCTCACAGTCTGGGGTTCCCGCCTGGTGGCAGCTGCAACCTGTGCAAGGGTGTCAGACGTGTGGGTCCTGGAGCTGGGGTGAAGTTTATGCCCACGGGTGTGCGAATCCCATGCAGGGATCCCATGCCCCTCCCTGTAACTCCCAGAGCCCCCTTCAGCAGCACAGCTCCCTCCTGTACGTTCCCCCAGGCAGGCCTGGCATCTCAGCGCGGAGCAGCGCTTCACCCTGCGCCCCCCTCCAGCCCAGCAAAGTCAGCTGGGAGGTGGCAGGGGTGGGCAGAGTTCGCTGCTGGGCTCCCGAGAGCCAGTAGCTTGTGCAGAGAACAAACGCCGGCTTGTTTTGCTGATCCTCATTCTATCAGCTCTGCAGGGGGGTTTGCATTGAAAACGTTGTTTGGGTTTGGGCTTCTTTCCCTAAACAAAAGATCAAATACAGAGAGCATTTTAATTGTTAAATGGAGGGGGGGACCAGCTACCCCGCCCCCCAGCAACCATCCCCCCGAGAGTCCTAAAATAGCAAAGATTTTGCCAGTTTGCATCCAGCTTTTATAACAATATCGGGGGGGGGGGGGGATGCCCCCTCCTCAATCGCCCCCAGTCTCTGCCATCAGCCTTTCCAGTGCACCAGGGGAAGCATGATTCACGCAGGCCCCCCAGAGGTAATGTTTTCCCTGTTTGTTCTCAGCAGCGGTCGGCTGAGGGTGGGATGATGTGCGCTGCTTAGTGTGCCCCGGGCGCCCGCGCTGTCCCCGTCTCTGCTGCAGAGCCAGTGGAAAAGCCAAGGGATTGCGAGGCAGCCCAGTGATGCGTGTGCTCAAGGCTGCCCTGCGGGAGCTCTTTTAGGCGAGGTGCTTTGCAGCGTTAGCCAGTGCTGCCCCGGGCATTGCCGCAGCTGGCTGCGTTTGCAGCTCGCAGGCAGGGCCAGGCCTGAGACGCTGCTCGGGCTGGTGGGACCGGCAGGTCCTTGGTGTGAGTGTCTGTCGTTTGGGCTGCGGGGGCAGACGAGTCACCTAGGGCCTGGCAGAGGGGGAGTGGTTGCTTAGGGGTTGTACGCACGGGGGACGGGAGCACGTTCCCTTCACACACACATCCCACCAGTCTCTGAGAGATATTCGCGCTCTGGACACAGCCCGCCACCTTCTACAGGGAGTCCAGACGCGGCCGGGGGGCCTCCGCCTGCCAGCTCCCAGCGGGACGGGTTCCGAGCTGTGACTTGCGTTGTCCGAACGTCTGGCTCGGTTCTTCGCGGGAGCCATGGAGCAAAGTCCCCCCCAGCTGGCAGCACAGTCTCAGAGCAAGCAGAGCAACGACTGGGCAGACTGGGCCATTCTCTGGGCCACATGGAGCAGCCGTGAAACTCCCAGGCTGCTGCCTGGCCTGGAAAGTGCAGGCCAGGCCTTGCTTTGCCTAGACGGGCCTGAACTCGGATTCAGGCACATGGGTGCCCCTTGGACGTCCCGGCTCAGGCCCTGCCTCAGAGACCTAGGATAGCCGCAGACCGATCGGGCAGTAGGGTGGGAGCAGCAGCTGCTGCGTTATCAAGGGGGAACGTGACAGAGGCCAGGGCAGTTACACGGACGTGGGAAGCGAGGTGTGGAACGCACTGGCCCTGGGTGCATGGGAGCAGGTCTCCTTCCAGTGGCTACCTAAGACCACGGAACCACCAGCGACTAAGGCTTTAAAACGATTGCCTGATAGACCAGTTAATAATCACCACCAAACCCCTGCCCCTCTCCAGTCCGGTCCTCCCGCTGCTCCCAAAAGCCACGCGGCTGCGGCTACGCCATCCCCTGCTGGCTGGGAGCAGGGTGCGCGGGGCTGGGTGGAGACTGAAGCAAGCCGGGGGGGGGCGTCAGAACCAGCACCAGGCAGGCGGAGCGTTATGGACCATCAGGGAGGGATGAGTGAATGGAAAGGAAGGAAAATGCTAAAGGGAGGGAGGGGAAAAGGGAGGTTGGAGCGATGGTGGAATTGTAGCAAAACAGCCGGAAAAAGGAAACTGGCCTGAAAAGGAAAATAAAAATAGCCGGCAGGCAAGGCCAAGTGCGGGAGTGAGCACATTTCCTTGAGGGCGCACACTCCCTGCCCTGCGGCTGGGGCTCCCCGCAAGTGGCCCCAATCCCAGCCCCCCCGGATGGCTCCTTGCAGCCCCTCGCCGCTCCCCCTTGCAATGCCAGGCGGTTGGTTGGCACCCAGAATGGTGCCCAGCTCTGGGGCATTGGCGCTTTGGAGGATTGTGCAGTCTCTGCCTGCTCGCTGTTGAGTGTGAAAAGCAAATGCATGTGTGGGGGAAAGGGTGTGTGTGGGGGGGAATGTCTGGGATTGCCCTAAGTGTGTTTTTCTATATGTCTGTGTGCAGGCAGGAGTGAGCAGTGGTACCTGTTTGGGTCCATGCCCATGCCACCGTGTCTTTTCTGTTCCGTGCACGTGTCAGAGCACCTGTTTGTGTCCAGGTGTGTGGCCATCGTGTGTCTGCGGGCATGTGATGGGGTGCGTGGAGGTGCATGTGTGTTGCAGAGGTCCATTTAACAGCCATCACAGATATGCTCCATGCACTTGATAACCTCTGAATCTAAACTTCCTTCTCTGGGGCTCTTGTGTAATTATCACTCATTACAGCGTCCTTCGGCTGCACCAGGGAAGCAGCGACAGTGGGGTGGGACCAGTATGGTGTAGCTACTGCCCGCGGATGCTCCAGAGGATTTATCCCAGATCCCTTCTCCTAACCGGGGTAGTGCAGGGAGTGGTTGGGTTGGTCTTGGCATCTCAGCCTGGGAAGTCACAGCTCCCAAGGGGATTGGGGACAGATTTCAAGGGGGCCGTCCAATCCATGTTGCTAAATACAGGCCTGGCTAGATTGAGTGAGAGCTCTGGGGTGAGGTGCCCCAGTCTGGAGAAGTCCAGTGATCTGTTCCCTCTGGAGAGCCCTGGGGTGCTAGCCCAGCACCGTTGATGGATGGACTGCCAGAGGGTTAGAGCAGAGACGACCCAAGCAGCATGGCTAGTCCCCAAAACGCTTAGACCGGGTAGGGTTACCATACGTCCTCTTTTTCCCGGACATGTCCGGCTTTTCAGCAGTCAAACCCCCGTCCGGGGGGAATTGCCAAAAAGCGGAACATGTCCGGGAAAATGGCGGCTCTGTTTAAGAGCCCGGCTGCCTGAACGCTCCCGGCTTCGGGCAGCCCTGTGCCTGGAGACCCTGCGCCGCCGGAACCCGGGAGGGGAAGTGCCCGGCTGGGGGCGCAGGGTCTGCAGGCACGAGGCTGCCCGAAGCCGGTAGCGCTCGGGCAGCCCGGCTCTTAAATAGAGCCGCGGGGACTGGAGCCTCCAGCCGCCGGGGCTGTGTGTAACTGACACAGTGTCAGTTACACAGAGCCCCAGCCGCTGGAGGCTCTGTTTAAGAACCGGGCTGCCCGAGAGCTACCGGCTTCGGGCAGCCCCCTTGCCTCCGGACCCTGCGCCCCCAGCTGGGCACTTCCCCTCCCGGGCTCCGGCGGCACAGGGTCCGGAGGCACGGGGGCTGCCCAAAGCCGGTAGCGCTGGGGCAGCCCGGCTCTTAGAGCCTAAGAGGAGCAGAGCCTCCAGCTGCGGGGGCTCTGCTCCTCTTCCGCTCTGTGTAACTTATACAGTGTAAGTTACGCAGAGCCGCCGGAGCCCCGGAGGGGAAGTGCCCGGCTGGGGGCACAGGGTCCGGAGGCATGGGGGCTGCCCAAAGCCCGAGCGCTACCGGCTTCACGGTTTGCTGGGCAGCCTCCAGACCCTGCGCCCCCGGCTGGGCGCTTCCCCTCCCGGGCACCAGCTGCGCTGGGGAAGCGCCGGCTGGGGGCGCAGGGTCTGGGGGCTGCCCGGGAAACCGTGATGCTGGTAGCACTGGGGCAGCCCTTTCCCCCTGGCTGGGAGTGGGAGGGAGGAGGGGGCGGAGTTAGGGTGGGGGAAGGGGCGGAGTTGGGGCGGAGCTAGGGGTGGGGAAATGGGCGGGGCCATGACCCGTGGAGGGTCCTCTTTTTTTATTTATGAGATATGGTAACCCTAAGACCGGGGTCAGGCCGGGAAGAGCACAAACCTGGCCATCGTGTTATGGACCCATTCCTGGAGACTCAAAAACACCACGAGTCCATCTCAGGGCAGCTCAGGGGCTCCTGGAGCTGGAGAACATGAGGGTGTTGGAGCAGGGGAGGGAGAGTGACAGCAGCAGTTAAGACAACTGTTTCTAATGGCCAAAGAGGTGCGGTTTGAGTTTGGGGTCTGATGGCGTCCAGACCAGCTGATCCTGTATCTGCCCATGTCCAGTGACACGCTAGGGACTCCCTCGGATCGGCGCTGCAGCATTTCCTCCTCCAAGGATGCAATTTAATAACATCTTTCACACTTCTACAGTGCTGTTCATCCCAAGGGCTTCACAATTGCCATGGACTCTGCCCCACCAAAATGCAGCTGCCTCTGGGGTGGAGGTTTGGCTGAGCGCAAACACCCTTGGAGGCGCATTTGCATACGGGGCAGACTCTTGGTTTCAAAGTCTCACTCAAAAGACCTTCCCGGAGTAAACCACACAATGCTCCTTTTGTCCGTCTCCGAAGGAAGGCTGGTTGACTTGACCTTGGCACTTGTACCTGTAGTTCCAGAGCACCTGTGGGTGTTCCAGACCTGGAACGTGGGCTCCTGCACCACCCCCCTCCGGCCAGCTCCAGTGAGGGGCACTGAGGGAGAAGGGAATTGGCCTGGCATGTTAAGTCTGTGTATGACAATGGGAACAGTGTGTTGTTCTCTCCCTGTCTCTGCGCAGCGTCATAAAGTTGTTGAAAGCCCAGATTTACAGTGTGATAAACGCTAGGGGCTCTGGTTAATATTTTACGGCGCAATCCTTTGGAGAGCGGTTGTTTTTGGAGAGCCCTGCGACGCGCCCATCCCCAGGCCCTCCCTGGCTCCAGCTGGAGGAGAGGATTTCTCTGGGGGCAGGAACCCCCAGGTGTGGATAACAATGGGAAGACACAGACTGTCCCCATCCAATGCAGCTGTGGATATCCACAACGCGAGGGGCCAGAATGTAAATCCTGGAGGACATTTGTCCATCCCCACCAGCCCCACCCCGCCGATACGTGCTCTTCACGGCTCCAGGCCGGACTAGAATAGCAGGGTTCCCGGAGGCCCGCATGGCGGTGCCTCGGCAGAGCAACGTCAGGGCGTCTGGCTGTCTCTGGTGCGGGCTGCAGCTCAGGAGGGAGGTGTCTGAGCAGAGCTGCCTGGAGACGCTCATGCTGTCTGCTAGCTCCATGCCGGGCTTTAGGCAGCGCTCTGAGTCCTTGAGCAAGAAATACATGGAAAACCTCAGGCTAAACAATAATAAAGAGGCTCCCTGGGTGGGGGAGAACCTCCCCCTTTCTCTGGTCCTGCTGCCGGGTTTCCAGGCTCCTGCACGACAACAAATAGTCCTGCCATCTGCCAAGCAGATTGAGTGCCACAAAGCACGGGGGCCTCCCCGGCGTGCCTGCTCTGGGATGTCCTCAGTGGGGGATGCTCCTTTCAAGGGACTAGCCCTTCCCAACCGCCCCCCAGAGAGGGGATTCCAGCCCAACCAGCTGCTACAGAAATCAAGTGATGCCACCATCTCTGCAGCTCCAACCCCCATCTCTCCTGTCCCACCAAATTCCCTGTGGGCTGCTCCCGGGACACCTGCTCGCCTGGAGGCAGGCACCAGACTGGGAGAGGAGGCGGGGGTACATGATCTGCTGGATAACAATTTCTCCAACGCCTAAGCTACTCCTACTCCTGTCCCCCTCTGGGGAGTGGGTGGCTGGGTCTCCAGAGCAGCACAGTGTTCATTCATGGTGCCACTGAAAATGGATGTTGTAAATAGACCTGAGCCGATAACGGCTTTTTCACAAAGCAAACCCGTAGCCCCAGAGAGAGCTGGAAACAAGACAGTACGAGATTAAACATCCCTTGGGGCATGCAGAGGGGATTGCCCCATCGCTGCAAGGTGAATCCCGTACCTATTACCTGCCCATGACTGTGAAAAGTTAGGGGGGAGGAGACAAAAATGTCAGAAAAAAGATACCGCTGCAGGGTTCGTTTAGATCGTTTCAGAACAAAATGTGTCAATTTTTTGACTCAAAACGACCTTCTGTTTAGGAATGTCCTTTACTTTTATCTTTTTTTAAAATTACAAATGTAAAAAACCACTCAAACTCTACATGAAACGCTTTGTTCAGCCTGCAATGTTTTTTTTTTCAACTTTTTGAGTCACCAAAAATTTGGAGTCAAGTATCAGAGGGGTAGCCGTGTTAGTCTGAATCTGTAAAAAGCAACAGAGGGTCCTGTGGCACCTTTGAGACTAACAGAAGTATAGGGAGCATAAGCTTTCGTGGGTAAGAACCTCACTTCTTCAGATGCAATCCAGGCCCACATGTGACGCCATTTTGATTTGAAAAGCCAAGTCGCCTTTCCGTGGATTTAAGTCATTCCCACCTAAAGCAGAACAAGGGAACAGGATGGACACAATGCAAGGACACAGCATTATTTAGATACAGCCACGGGAGATAGGCCTGGAGATAAACCTTGTCCTTCATTGGCAGATGAACTTCCTGATGGAGGTTAACAGTGTCCGAGATCTCAGTCGGATGCAGGACCTTAAAATAAAGAGCATCATCAAAACAGAGGTCATCAGATGGCGGGACCAGGAAGGGGAGTTTCAGAACCAGCCCATGGAGGTACCCTCCAAAGAGGGACACCGCAAAAGATGCCCCAAAACCTTCAGCCTGGTAGAGAACCTGCTCTGAGGTGTTCCATCCCCGTCTCTCCCCCAATGAGGACGCATTCAAGCCGACATTGCCATCTGGCCAGGCATGCAGAGGGAAGACCTGGTAGAGGTGGGGGCCATAGATCTCCACAGAAGCAACCCAGCTGGCCACCATCCCGCCCATGGTGCCAGTGATGCCACACAGGTCATGGAGGTTGTTAATGCCACACTGTTGCTGGAGAGGGAGTTTTCCAGTCAAGAAGGGAGTTGCAGACTTGAGACCCAGGATGCATGCCAAAGAGGAGATGCTGCCCAGGGCGAAGGTAGCAGCCGCTGTGATCATCATGTTGGCCAACGCCCCAGTGATCATGTCCCCAGCTAAGGGAGCATTCTGCAGTTGGCAAATGCTCAGCTTGCCCTGCTTTAAGAAGGCAGGAAGCCGCAAATGTGATCAGAGCGCTGGCCGCTGAGGGTGAGGAAGGCATCCCCTGGCTGGGCACGGGCTGCCACAAAGATCAGCCAGAAGATCCAGAGAAACATGGTTCCTACCAGGGACAAGAGATTGGATTGGTAAGAAGGAATCTCTTGGGGGGGGGCGGTGCTCCTGCCACATCCCTGTCTGGCACAGAGCAGCAGAGACAACAACTCCAAAATAGCAAGTAAAGACAGGGAGAGGTATGGTTCCTCCAACATAAGTGACCTTCAGATGGGCGCTGACCATCCATTCGCAGGCTACACAGAAGGGGATTTCACACAAGGCCAGGAGGAGGAGCTGGAAGGGGCCAGTTCTGCCAAGGGTGTCCCCGACCGAGATTAAAACAGCCACGGCTGCAAACCACAGTGGAGGCCGAGGTGAACCTAGCCACGGTGGTGGTGGTGCACAAACCCCTGCACGACTAAGGCCCTCTGGGTGGAGAAGCTGGCCAGTAAGAATGGCACTGAGCCCATCCAGCTTTGTGAAAGACAACAGGAGGCCCTGTCCCTCCAGCCGCATCACCTGCATGTCCCGGAAGAGCGGAAAGATACCATAGAGCTGGTTAGTACCCTGACATCTGCAGCCTGAGAGGCAGTGTCCGTGTGCTCATCATAGGTCAAAGAGCACCGGCAGGGCTCCCTGAAAGAGGCCAAGCAACACGGGCAATCAGCAGCGGAGACTGGGGCAAAACACTTTGGACATTCTGCACTGGGCTGCGCCAAGCAGATTCTGTGCAGAGGAGAAGATTAGGCAATAAACCAGAAGACGACACACAGCCGGCAAGTTAGTTGCCATTCAGGGCAATGTCTGCCATCTGCCTCCACGTTCACTCGCATGGAAACCAGCCCAACCCGTGCCAGGCTCATGTTCTGGGCTGAGCACCGAGGCACTCTTATGTTTTAGGTTTTGTTGCTAGAGTTAAAAATTAATCAGGGATACACTTTAATGCTCTAGGAGAGCAGACTTTTAAAAAAGTAATAGTCATAAATTGTAGCTCGTCTCATTTTGCAATAATAAAAGCACACACAAGGGTTTTAAGATTTCCAAGAGATAATAAAGAAATAAATAAAAATTACCATGTGAGGGGACTGAACACTTGAAACATATACAATTGGAACCAGGGTAATTGTATTATCTGACCCTTCTGCCAGCTGGAGCCAGCAGCAACCAGGCCTGGGTTCAATATCTAGTGGTTCCTTTTCAACAATGCAACACAAAACCGGCTCGAGCTCCCCCCCCCCCCCCAGTAACCTGGGAAAGTTCCACACTATCCCTGGGCGCCTCTGAGAGGCAATACTTCCCCACTCACAAGCACAGAGTCTGAGTGTAGAAAAGAAACTTTTAATGAAAGGAGAGAAGTCACCTGACGTTAATTAGGGAAAATGCCACAAGTAGGATTCATAAACATAAAGCTGTGAGCAGGACACCCACGCCAGAGTGCGTGGGGCAGTGCCTTCCGCCTCATGTTCTTGAGTGCTACAACCAACAGTTCCTTTACTGTGCCCCCCTCTGCTCCCTCACCATACCCCACTCACAGAGGTTGTCCTTGGTCAGTGAGGACCCAGGGTTCAGAGGTGCATATATGTGAGTTCACGTCCACCCAGAGAAGAAGGTGCTTCTTTCAGTGCTCCTTGGGAAGACCAAGCATAATGTAAGAATTGTTCTATTTGGTATGTGTGACACTAGGCCAGGGAAAAATTCAAGGGGTCGAATATGTGATATGGCTGCAAAAAAGAGACTCATATTCTGGGGTGTGGTAACAGGAGAGTCTAGATAAATTCATGGAGGATAGGTCCATCAATGGCTATTAACCAGGATGGACAGGGATGGTGTCCCTAACCTCTGTTTGCCAGAAGCTGGGAATGGGCGACAGGGGATGGATCACTTGATGACTATCTGTTCTGTTCATTCCCTCTGGGACACCTGACATTAGCCACTGTCGGAAGACAGGATACTGGACTAGATGGACCCTTGGTCTGACCCAGGATGGCCGTTCTTATGTAGAGTCATATGTAAAACAAAGGAGGTCATTGTCCTACTCTACTCTGCACTGGTGAGGCCTCCCTGGAGTCCTGTGTCCAGTTCTGGGTCCCACGCTTTAGGAAAGATGTGGACAAACTGGAGAGAGTCCAGAGGAGAGCAACCAAAATGATAGATGGTTTAGAAAACCTGACCTGTGAGGAAAGGCTAAAAAACCTGGTCACGGTTAGTCCTGAGAAAAGAAGACTGAAGGGGGACCTGATAACAGCCTTCAAATGTGGGAAGGGCTCTAATAAAGAGGAGGGTGATCAATTTTTCTCCCTGTCCACTGAAGGGAGGATAAGAAGTCATGAGCTTCATCTGCAGCAAGGGAGATTTAGGTTAGAAATTAGGAAATTTTTTCTTGCTATGAGGGTGGTTAAACTCAGGGACAAATTACCTAGGGAGGCTGTGGAATCTCCATCATTGGAGGTTTTTAAGAACAGGTTGGACACACACCTGTCAGGCATGGTCCAGGCTGAGTTGGTCTTGCCTCAGTGCAGGGGATTGGAATTGATGACTTCTTGAGGTTTAGAAAACCTGACCTGGCTCGGGACAGGTTTGTAAAACCCAGGACGTCCCCAGCCAGACAAGGACTGCTGGCAGCTACACCGGATTCGCCACTGCCTTGTGCAGTTATTTACGCTAATGCAAAGCAGGGGTCAAATGCTTCCCGCTCCGGACACGCCCACTCTGCGTGAGTGACTTCCCGAGGCGCGAGGCAATGGTGAATCAGGCCCACTCGGGGCAAACATTTGTGAGTCAGCTGGCGTGGTATGGGGTGGGGCCCTTTCAGCACCTGCAACACACACCCGCTGTAGCCACTGCAAACCCATCATAATATCTACAGTACAAAACTGCCTCATGCCCTTGGACCCAAAGACTCCTCGACATGGAACTATTATTCAATCCGCACATATTATTCGGATGTACTCAGTACAGTAGGCGCATAGGAACTGCCAGCCTGGAGCAGCCCCAAGGTCCTCCTAGCCCGGTATCCTGTTTGTGACAACAGCAAGTACCAGATGTTCCAGAGGAAGGCGTAAGAACCCTGCAGCAGGCAGATGTCTGCTCCCACGTTAGGGCTCCTACTGAGGTCTAATAGCGATAATTAATAATAATAAATCAGCCGTATGAATGCTCCAAACAATTCCCCTGGGAGGGAGGGACGATTTTTATTATCCTCATTTTACCAATGGGGAAATTGAGACACACAAAGGTAAACTGGTGTCTTGGAAGCCACGGGCATGTCAGGATTTGAGGTCAGGAGCTCCTGGTTCCTTGCCCTGTGGTCAGTCCAGTAGACACAATGTCTCTCCTGTGTCTCTCTCCATAACGTCAATGTGAATCGGTTCCAATACAGACACCTAGAAATCAGAGCTGTACAGAATCTAGTGTGCCCGGCTGCATGACGAGTGCAGCTTGACTGTGAAGGGTTAAAACCATCCCCAGTAACACCAGGAAGGGATCGGTCTGCTAAGTTCAATCAGCAACAGCAGCCAGCTGCCCTCATCCAGTCTGCACTAAGCACCTGGGGCATAAAACCGGGTGTCAGACAAGAGGCGTGACCCAATCAGTAACGGGGGAGGAGCCCCCTGTGTGAGCCATTCAAAAAGAAATCCAAGTGATCCCTGGTCC
The DNA here is from genome assembly GCF_027887155.1 of Malaclemys terrapin pileata. NCBI lineage: Eukaryota > Metazoa > Chordata > Testudines > Emydidae > Malaclemys > Malaclemys terrapin. The sequence continues at coordinate 4,758,991 of NC_071516.1, forward strand.
TTGGGACCAAGTCCCCACACGAGGGTGGGAAGGGGATGGGGAGCCACGGATCAAACCCAAGACACCTCTTTTAAGAGTAAAAAAATAATCTTTATTGCACCTATAAAAGGGTTAAAGTCCCTATGAAGTCTGAAGTCCCAGCACAAGCAGCCACCAGCAATGTTCCCGTCACACCATTCCCAGTCCAGGAGTGGGGGTCCCTCCCGCGCCGATCTGGGCTTGGAAGGGAGGTATGTACCTCCGTTCCCTCCACCCCCTATTGTAGCGTGTGAAGGGGTGAGAGCAGTGGGGTGGCTTTGTCCCTTCCGTCGACTGTATTGTTATTAGCAGCAGTATTCCTTTGGCACCCAGGCAGTTGAGGCTGGGGGTGTCCCAGCCAGATGAAGGAGGCATCTGGAGAGAGCTGAGGCTGGGTCAAAAGAGAGATGAATTTCCCCCATCTCCCTTTAACTGCAATGGGCAGTCGCTCTATGATGGAAGGGCTGGGGAACCATCTCAGCACCATCCGTGCTGGGAAGGCAAGAGGCATGCTAAGCAATTGCTTAGGCCCCACAGCCCCACAGCACTGGCCCATGCATGCCCAGTGGCTGGCAGGCGCTTCCTACCCCACCCTGCAGGGGACGCAGTTACTGGGCTTGTTCCATTGCTGCAGGACACTGAGAGGTAGGTGTCCGCCTGGTCTGGCTCCCCCTGCTCCCGAGTCACCCGTCCGCTGGGCTGGGAGTAAGTCTCCCCGTTACCCCCATGACCGATCAGATGTGAAGGGTGTGGGGCTGCCACCCACCTGGCCGGTGCAACAGCAGGTCCACTAGGGAAAAGCCCTGTGGTGCGTGCAGCCCAGCTGGGACAGTGGGTGCTGCGGGCCACCCAGGATCCGGGACAGTGGGGAGGGAGGTTAGTACTTTTATTAAGTACATTTTATTTCAAGTGCTTAAGCACAAGTATATAGAGTCCTTCAAAATACCTGACTACATGAGAACACTGCCCTTGAGCCCCCCCACCCCCCAGCATGCCCCCTTTGCTTGGGCGTACAAGGGTGTCCTGGGCAGGCAGCCTGGCACCTGTCTCCTCCAGTGCCTGCTCCCACCTGAGTCTTTAGGGTCTTTTATGCTGCTCCATCCCTTTTACGTGCTGTAAAGAGTGAGGATCTCATCCCCAGACTTGATCTGAAGACTTCAAGTGATGGAGAATCCACCGCGTCTCTAGGTAAGTTGTTGCAGTGCTGACAGACCCTCACCGTTCAAAGTTTGCACCTTGTTTCTAGTCTTCATTTGTCTAGCTTCAGTTTCCAGCCACTGGCTCTTATGTTGCCTTGCCCTGGCAGATTAAAGCCTCTCTGCTGTAAGACATCTTCTCCCGCAGGTACATGCTGAGAGACTGGTCCAGCCACATCTTCATTTAAGCCAAATAGACCGAGCTTCCTCAGTCTCTCATTGTAAGGCAGGTCTTCCAGACTTCCAAGCAGCCTTGTAGCTCTTTTCTAAACTCTTTCCAGGTTGCCTTTATAAGGTGTGGCCACCGCTCTCATGGCAGATTCAGGAGAATAGACGCAGCCTTCTCTGAAAACCTGTGAAATCCCTTGACACTGTAGGTCCTACATAAACAGTATCGGTTGCTGTCTTTTTTTTTTTAATGATTCATGGGTAATGTGGTCAATGGCAGCATGGTGAATAAATATATTTAAAAACATCTCGATATTTCAGACCCAAATAACCTTGTCTCTCGAGTTATTACAGTCGTAAAATACTGACAAATTATGGGCAGGTGGCCAAACCTCCCACAAAACACTGTAAAACCTGGGGGGGGGAGGAGGATAAAGAAAGACGTCACATTCCCATTACCCAGTCCAAATGCCCCACTCCATCTTGTTAGCACATTGTGTAACACAACATGTTGAGGCAACAGGACCGCACACACACACACACTCAAACACAGCCGGGGGGGGGGTGGCAGAGAAAAGGAAGCAATTCAGGCTTTGAATCTTTCTCTTAAAATGTTCTCATGGCTTCATTGGAACTCGCAGCCACAGACGCTTTGAAGCCCATGGTATAAGGAGTGAAACATCTGGAAAAATTAGGATTAATGAAAACATAATTCCCAGGGCTAAAGCAGAGATTAATCCTGTGTTACCACTTGTGTGTTCCACTCATTCCCCAACTCATAAAGCTGAACTTATTAAATCGCCTTGAGCTGGGTTTTCCTCTTTCTCTCTCTCTCCTCCTGTTAATGCAAATGGAAGTTACTTACGCCAAATGCTTGTAACTACAACCAACTGTACACCGAAGAGGGTGGGTGGGTGGGTGTGACTGAGCAGGAACAACAATGTCAGGGAATAAATAAATAAAGATATCCTATCTCCTAGAACTGGAAGGGACCTTGAAAGGTCATCAAGTCCAGCCCCCTGCCTTCACTAGCAGGACCAAGTACTGATTTTGCCCCAGATCCCTAAGTGGCCCCCTCAAGGATTGAACTCACAACCCTGGGTTTAGCAGGCCAATGCTCAAACCACTGAGCTATCCCTCCCCCCGTGTTCTTCCCAGGAGTATATTCAGTGTAAGGATCAGGACAGAGGGGGAACCACCTTTTTGTTCTTTGTTTGCACAGTACTTAGCAAAATCGGGTCTAGTCCATGACCATATTTCCTATGCATTATAGTAATACTACTAATACTTAATAATAGGAGAGGGTAAAAGTCCCCTGGGTCTGACCAGCCTAATTCCACTCTCCATTACACCCAGCAACCCCAGGGAGCTCAATGGGAGTTTTGCGTGTCGCCCTGAGATGTGCGGTGTATCGTAGCTGGCTTGCACCTGCTCTTATGGAAGTCAATGGCAGTTTAGCCACTCACTTGAGCAGGATCAGGATTGAGCCCAATACGTGTTCTCTTGAAATACGGGGAACACCAACAGGTTCAAGACAAACTTTCTAGGCCTGAAAAAAGACTGGGAGTGGAGGGGTCACTACAAAAACTAATTCCCCTCGCTGATACTCACACCTTCTTGTCAACTGTTGAGAATAGCCCACTTCCACCTTAATTGAATTGGCTCGTTAGCACTACCCCGGACTTGGTAAGGCAACTCCCATCTTTTCATGTGCTGTGTATTTACACCTCCCTACTGTATTTTCCACTCCATGCATCTGATGAAGTGGGTTTTAGCCCACAAAAGCTTATGCCCAAATAAATGTGTTAGTCTCTAAGGTGCCACAAGGACTCCTCGTTGTTTTTGCTGATACAGACTAACACGGCTACCCCTCTGAAACCGTTGCATCCGATGAAGTGGGCTGTAGCCCACGAACGCTTATGCTCAAATAAATTTGTTAGTCTCTAAGGTGCCACAAGTACGCCAGTTCTTTTCCCCTCTGAAACCTGTTTCCAATCCCTGCTTTGCAATTCTCTTCGCGGATGAAATCTAAATCTCCAGAGGTGCTGTCTGCTCTGGGTGGGCATTAAAGACTCCCATCTCACTTTCCACAACAGCAGCGGGATTGGCAATATTTTCCGCTCCCTACTCACCACCACTGTGCATAGTACTGTGCACTGAGTGGCTGCTGCCCTCTACCCCAGAGGTAGCTGCATTTCTGTCGTGATCTATATGTAGAGTTTGCAGAGCTGTGTGAAATCAGGCAGCTGTTGTATGCAGAACACTGTGCAAACATTCTCCTCAGTTATGATGCATGTGGGGTCTGCACTCCTTCAGTTGTGCTTTGGGGGTTGAAAAAACCTGGAAACTCAAAGAGAATATCAATCCAGTGTGTGAGCTTTGCTTAATGCTGAAGTGAAGCCATAAATCATCACAGGCTTGTCCAGATTGGGCCCGGGGTTACTTGAGTGGTGCCTTAGCAAAACCTCCTGATTCATTTGCACTGGGATTTCAGGTTGCAATGAAACCTGAAACTAGTAGAATTTTTCATGGTTTGGGTTTTACACAGACCAGTCAAAGCTTGTGAAGTTCTTTCTGGATGAAAGACCCTCTAGAAATGTAAAATATTGAACAAATTCCTAGTCACTTAGGACTTAACTGTTATCACCTTGTGGCATACAAATGAGAGCTTTTAACGGCAACAAGGTTGGAACTCAAACATTAGTGCTCTGAAAGCACAAGTCTTCGCCACTTGGGCTAAAAGAGAATCTCCGTATCTGCTAACACTATAAGGCCTATGCCACAATGCAGAACAATTCTGATTCCATACAGTGGAGGGCAGGGTTACAAGTCAAGCCTGGTCATTCTAATGTTTTATAGCTTTGACTCAGAACCTCGCTCACGGAGTAGATTGAAACCTGAGCAAACACAACGGCAAGAAAAAAAGACAGTACTAGGGTGAGTTAGGGAGGGCTTGTTTTAAAAAAGCTTATTTTTATTTAATTAAAATAATGTAAAAGCATGAATTCACTTTATCTTTCGATTCATCATACAGCTGCTCCTTTTACCACATTCCCAGTATGAACAAAACAAGAACAGTTCCCAGAACAGCTACTCCACAGAAGCACCATTTTGTCAATTTCAGAGATTTTAAGGCCAGAAGGTCCGTTTATGATCCTCTAGTCTGACCTCCTGTATAACACACGCCATAATTTAACCCGGTGACTTCTGCATTGAGCTCAATACCTTGTGGTTGAGCTAGACCATAGCTTTTGGAAAGACGTCTTACGGCATCCAATCAAGACAAGTCTTGATGTCGAGACTCCAGCTGTTGGCGATTCCACCATAATCCTTGGTCAAATGTTAAAGCTTTGTGCCTTCATTCAATGGATCCGGGTTTATTCAATGGATCCGGGAAATCTTCAACGGTTGGCTTTTCTCGCAAGAATTCCAGTCTGATACAGCTGATAGAGATTCCCTTTATCTCATGGGCTAGGGGCTGTCTTCTCTGGGAATATTCTTTCCTGCATCTCAGCTGTCCACCCAGGCTATCATAGACGGCATGGATTTTGTGTGTCTGGGGGACTGTGTAAGGGCACAAAAGTGTGTGTGTGAGAGAGAGAGAGAGGGAGAGAGAGAGAGCACTTTGAACCTCAGAACTTCACATTGGCAGAGATTTAGGTCATTTTTTATTTTATACAAACCCATTTGCTCATCCTAAGGTATTAACCCATCCTCAGCTTTCCCTAGCAAATTAAAAAGACAGGGCTGAGATTCTGCATTGTGCCTCTAAGAAATGCAGCACTGAACTCCCAGCCTAGTGGAAGAGGCCACCTTTGCACCTGGGCAACTCTGGGGGCTGAAGAGACAGAATTCATTCTGTGTCATATAGACAGCCCTGGAGGCACTGGAGATAATGGCGAAGAATAAAATCCCTCCCTCCCTTCCCACAATGCCTCTGTCTTTCTCTGCCTTGGAGTTTGTTTTGTACAGAGGAAATCTGCAACCTTGCTTTGTGTGTGTGTGTGTGTGTGTGTGTGTGTGTGTGTGTGTGTGTGTGAATGAGAGAGAGAGAGGATACAACACAGCTGGGAATGAGGGGGGGTGGGGGAACACATGCACGTGTCCGCCTCCGCCTGCGATACTAACGACATGTGTGTGAGGGCACCAGGTGTTTGCACCGGCGCTTCAGGAGGGGCCATTTTTTATTCTCTACTGTAAATCATTATTGTGCCGCGGGTATTGTCTGATTTCGGAGGAGATGGATGGAGTTCGCATCCTGTCACTCTTCCCAGGCCCGGGATCAGGAAAAAGCTGTGCTTTGTAAATACAAAAATAAACAACAAACTCTTCCCCCAATTTACGCCCCCCCCAATCCCTGCAGTCGCAGAGCCACCTGCTCCAGGAAGTGATTTTTCATATAGAGAGGAAGCTGGACTCTAATTAAATCTCAGGTCAATAACATAAAGGGAGAAAGAAGGTTATTTACATTCCCTGTGGTACGTTAGACTAGTGGGGAAGAGGGGTGATGCTTTGGGACCTGTACTGCGGGACATTCCTTAGGGAATCTTTGCATCTGGAGGGGCCGTGTCTGCCTCTGTGCTGGGTATATTTATATGGCTGCATGTCCGGGACAGATTTTGATTTGTTTTGTCCCTATGTACAGGTGGCATCAAGGAAAAGAGAACCCGGGACGGAAGCCCTGGCTCTGGTTTCCTCCTGTTTGTTTGGCTTTGTTGTTGTTTGTTGTTTGATCCCATGGTGGATCTGGTGGAAGCTGAACTTTGAGAACGTGAACCAAAGATGACCTTTAAAGGAGAAAGTAGAGTAAAAATGTTCAGATGAAGGTAGGGCTGGTCAGAGTAAGAAGGAGGCGGAGGTCTCTCAAGCTGACTTAATGTCAGCTATAAATCAAACTGAAGTCCTTCAAAAAGAGTAGATCATCTGATGAAATGTTGAGACTGAGATTATGGATATGGTATATGATAGGGGTCTCTGCCTTTTCCATTGCCTAGTACAAGGCAGTCTCCATCCCACCCTCTGGGAGAGGGACAGAAAAAGTTCTTGAGGACTTTCCTCAGCAATAAGAACAAGAAGCAATGGGCTTAAATTGCAGCAAGGGAGGTCTAGGTTGGACATTAGGAAAAAGTTCCTAACTGTCAGGGTGGTTAAACACTGGAATAAATTGCCTAGGGAGGTTGTGGAATCTCCATCTCTGGAGATATTTAAGAGTAGGTTAGATAAATGTCTATCAGGGATGGTCTAGACAGTATTTGGTCCTGCCATGCGGGCAGGGGACTGGACTCGATGACCTCTCGAGGTCCCTTCCAGTCCTAGAATCTATGAATCTATGAATCTATGAATAAGATAGCAGAAGCAAGTGGCCTTATGCCAAGAGAGCTCTTTCCCGGCTGCTTCTTTTCCGATCTTCCACGCTGGAGATCTGGTCATTTGCGGTAGCAAGGAGACGCATCTCCCTTTCCTATATACAAGTTTTGCCTTGTCTTCTACTGCCAGAGGTTGCAACCCAGCCCCCTTGGAGGAAAAAAAGTGCACTGACAGTCTTCCATTCTCCTCTATCCTTGCAGTGCAGCATACAGGAGAATAACCGGAAGGACCATCGTGATTGGCCCTGCAGGGTGACCCCAGCCTATAGACAGAGCTCCTCTCTGCTGATTGTCATGGAGTCAGAGCTGGAGGGCTCTGGGGTGGTTTGGTATGTATGAGCAAATGGAGCGTTTCCGAAAGCGTGGGCAGGCACTGCACAAGACAGTCGCACCGCTCTGCACATGTGCCTCAGTCCCATTCTGGGCCTTCTGAGCAGACCAGGCCTGGTTGCGTGGTGATTTAGGGACGTTGGCCAATGGGGATTTGGATAAGGCCATCGAACTCACTTCCCCTTGTGCCCTCACTCACTCTGGGCCTGACTTAGTGCTCATGGAAGCCAGTGGAAAGACCTCTACTGACTTGGCTGGGCATTGGATCATGTCCTGTGCCACTGAGCTCTCGTGGCTGAGTGTTGCTTGAGGACATGCTGCCTTCAAATGCTGGCAAGGGTTGGGAGCTAGTCTCAGGACCTGCTGCACCAGGACCCCCCTTAGAAATCCCAGCCCCAGCTGGTGCCTTGACAGTCGCACGGAGTCCCGCCAAAAACATGAGCCCAGATTCCATCTCGGAACAAGAGCCCTCTACCACGCCGGGGCCTGGCCTCGTCGGAGGGAAAAGCCTGGCCTGACACGCCACGAGCTGCCACCTCCCAGCTCTGCCGCGGGCCTCCCTCCAGCTGCGCTCTGTTTTTTAAGGAATTCTGGGCCTCTGCTGCACAGAGATAAGCTCAAGAATTCACAGGCCGTTCCAAATATCCTGTCAGCTTCCGCCTGCTTCCTTGCTGCCGCTGCATTTCATTTGTCTCATTTCCGCTGCATCACGCTGGGGAGAGCTTCCTGTTTTCTAGCCAGCCCCCGGAGTGGTCACAGCGGGGGCCTGGAGGAACCTCGCTTGGGGAGTGAGCAGGACGGGGGGGCGGAGGACGGGTGATGGAAGACAATAGGGCGTGGAGGAGAATGGGGGCGGCTCGCCCCCGGTGAGAGCTGGGGAGGCAAGCAGTCTTGAACCTGAGGGGACTGGCTTGAGCCGCTGCAAGTTTCACAGAGAGAGCCAAATCCACTCTGACTTCCGAGGGAGCGCAAAGCATGGTAATTAACTGACCACGGCGAATGTGAGACCACTGCCCTCTACTGTGTGGAATCAGAACTGCTCAGCTGTGTGCCATATGCCCTCTACTGCTATCAGAGGTTCCCCTTTAGCTCTGGAGGCAGATGTTTGCCCTTTCGGAGCAGGAAGATCCTAGGCCCGTCTCTGCAGCTACTGAGACACCATGAGTGGGCAGCACAATGATGCTGGGATGTCCTTTGGTGGCCATGGCTGTGTTATAGCAGGACAGGCAGGTAATTGTGGTGCTGTTGCTGATGTAGGCCAGCCTGAATCCATCGGTTGGTGGGTCTTAGGCTACGGTCCATGGATAATCAGGGGTCTATGTGGCTTTTCCTTTGGCCGGCAGAATGAAACATTTTGAGGAGCAAGTGGTGGAGGATTGAGGGCTGGGATAGGAGGTGGTCTTGGGGAGGAATGCTACAAATCTAATCATTGTCTCTTCAGGGTTTCCTATCTGCCCCAGAGAGTCTAGAACATCACTTTCTTGAAGGGAGAAGGAAGAGAGGTTGTTTCTCTGGAGACAGGCAAGAGGGACCCTCGCTGGCTGTGTTCTGTTCTCAACGGTGGTGCAGAGACCATGCATTTGAACCTCGTTCCTACAGCCTTCCATCAGACTCAGCCTGGAGGAGGGGGAGAGAGGGGAAAGGGCCTGGCAATTTGTGGGGGATACTCTAGGAAGGTGTCTCAAGAACAGTGGGGGATTTGGGAGAGCCCTACTGGAGATCCCTCCTCCCTCCAGAAAATCCAAGAGAGAGCTGCACCTCCCTTTGCCCAGATGGGTTCCAGCACAGAGTCCCAGGTCCCACAAGAAAGCAGAGGCAATTGCCTATCCCTGCATTTTCCTTTTCTGCCCTCAGTAGATAGAGATTGGAGAACTCATCCCGGCATCCCCTGGGTCCTGAGGCCACACCAAACACAGGGGAAATCAGACTCGCTCATGGACAGACATGGGACCCGAGGCAGCTGCTGGGGATGGACAGAGAAAGCCTGTTTGGGGGATCGTCCCCTCCCCCTGCACACTCAAAGCTGATGTGGTAGGAGCAATGTCAACGCTAACTACCAGGACTGAATTTTCTCCATGAGCCTCCGTATTGAGGGCAATCACCCATGCAGATCTGCACCAAGAACCTGCAGCCATGGGGCCAGGGGGCTGAGAGGGACAATGACAGGACACATCCTGACCCCCAAGCTAGCCCCCGACCAAAGACAGAGCTTGGGACATGCTGCCTGCTCAGTCATCTGATTCCGGCCTTCCCCGCCTTTTCTGGTTCCCAGTACAAAAATGAGCTGGGCCCCTCCCTCTAAATGGGAGCCTTTCAGGTTAGGGGTGAGACAGGGTGGCACGGCCTGGTGGGGAATCTTGCCTTGCCGTGGCCTGGGCTGTGTGTGGGGGTAAATGGAGGATATCAGCTTCCAGTGGTACCTTTTGCAAAAGCTCAGAATGAATGGCCTGCTGTACTGGGGTATGTTAGCTAGAGTCCAGGCCTCCAGGTCTTTGTCTTTCCTCTCCTTCCCCCATCCCCTTCCCAATGCCCTCCAGCAATGACCTGAGCGGTGATCTTGTCCGAGCAATGCAGGGCAGTCTGTGCGTCTCCTGAACAATGACTACCTGGTGGTGCTGGGCTGCCTGGGACAGACACAGCCTCGCTGCATCCAGGGGGCATCAGTGACTGACTCCTACAAACCCCCAAACAGGCCAGGAGACCCACTCCTGATCCCAAGGAAGAAGCGACGTCGGTGCAAACTGGGAGATGATTTTAGGAACTGGGCCGTCCTTACAGGCTGCTGGGAAGGGCTCAGAGCTCTGCCTTGAGAGGGCTTTGAGGCGGATCCGGCGGCATGGTATTGAGCTCGCTCCCCTAATGACAGACACCCCGTTCCCAGGCTCAGCCCACGCACCAAGCACCAGGTGCAGGCAGCCCTCTTCCCAGCCGCTTCCCGTCAGGCTCCTCACCTGAATGTCAAGCCAGGCTGGGGCGGGTGGGCCGGGGTGGTCTCTCTATTGAGTGCCTCAGCCGGCAGGCCAAGAATCCCTGCTGGAGTGTGAGTGTTTATTCCCAATGATTCTCATCGTTTGCAGCAGGGCAGGAGTTATTCAAAGCGAGGAGGAAGCGAGAGCAGCAACTGAAACAACAATGAAAAGGAAACGGCGTTTCGAAAAATTCTCCGTTCATAAATCAAATGAACCGCAGGTGATCCCTGAGCGGGACAGAGCCAAGGAAAAGACACCAGTCCGAGCAGCCAGGAAGCGGCTTGGCTACAAAATCCTGCCACTTGGTAACATAACAAGAAATTCCTAAAGGTTGTCAATGGAACCAATGCAAGTGTTTGGAAACAGTGAGGGAAGAGAGGGAAACCGAGCGAAACAAAAGAAAGGGGATTCTTCAAGGGGTTTCTCTGTGTTGTGGTAGGAGAATTGGAAGAGGGTTCCCACGCTGCTGACCCTATGACCTGCTCGAACGGGGTTCATAGAATGATGGGCACAAAGTTTGGGCTGTGGTGTGAAAATTCTTAGTATTTCAGGGCGCTTAGATCCAGGGTTTTCGTCCAGTCCTTTACAGAGATGGGGTAAATCACCAAGTTTGGATCCAGATCCCAAGTTCCCAAGAGTTTGGGACTTCTTGGGCGTGGGGCTTTGGTGCGGGCTCAGTTCTAGTTTAAAATATTTCTTTTTCTTTTTAATCTTTGTTATGAACCAAACTGTAGTGGGGGATGCAAAGTTTTTTCCATGGTGAATTTTATTTCAGCAGCACGTCCGGGGCCACGCACAGAAGCGCCACTCAAGGAATGGAAATGCAGGGAAATCTAACCAATTAAAGGCCAAGCATTGAGACTGAAACTGGCTCCCCACCCAGACCTCTCTCCCTCACTGCACCGAGAGATTCTGCAGCACATGGGCTATAGGACAGGGCTGCAGCTTTTGCAGCTTGTTCCAGCAGGACACACGTGTGGCATTGCAAGATTGCACTGAAACATTTTCCCAGCGTGTACCATGATGGGCTTATAGGACGTGGGACTTTGCTGGAGAAATTGGAATGATCCTGCAAAATTCAGGGTGGGCAGAGCTATCATATGCCACGACCAAGACCCATGCACAGAGGTGTGAGTAAAGGACGCCTCAGGATTTCACTCCTGCTTTGGTAGCAGGCTGTAACTTGGAATTTCCTGGCTCCTGTGTTCTGTGTCAGGGCCAGTTTTTGGTCTATGTGGCCCTTCTGTGGTCCTAGAGTTACAATGGCACTGCCTAGTTTTTACTGCCCTAGGTCGCCCACCACTCTGGTCAGCTCTGCATAGACTTCATTTTAGCTCAGTGGCACAATTGAGTGTGCTGGGTTTTTTGGCCAGGGAAGGGGATGAATTTGATGCTAATGAGTGTCCGGGCAGAACTGGTGCCCAGAGGCAAGCACAGTGTGTGCATATGTCATGCAAGCTCTTCCAGTGCACTGCAATCCTGTTAGTCCGGCTCAAGGGGACTCAGACAACTCTTCCATCAGATCCCAGATCTGCCGGATCAGTTCGCTTTGTGGCCTCATCACCCAGATCCACCTCCTAGATGCCTCAATTCTGCTGTGCCCTCCCCTCCCCTGAATTGGCAGACCCCTCAGGACTATCCTTCTAAGTCAGGGGTCTACCAACATATTTCTGGGTGGCCTCAAAGTGCGGCCACCAACTCTTACTGGTGGCCGCTCTGAGAATTTTGCCTAAAATACGTAATTAACTTTAAGCAAAACAAATAAATATGCACATACACATGTCCAGATCATTGCAATTTATTTATGTAGGGGATTTTTGCAGATTCCATCATAAAAATAATGTACAGTTGTCTCTGTTCTTTACTGGACCTAAATAGAATAGAAACAAAAAGAAGGTGCTTTGCATGTTTCAATATTTTTTACATTGCTAGTTAGTAAGTCTGCTACTGTGAAAAGTGGTATTTGTATGTTTGTTAATATCACTTTTCATAGCAGACTTACTCAGCCCGGGCATGCTGGGGGACGAATTAAGCTCTGGATGAGGAGGTGGGGAAGGAGGCAGGGGGAGCAGTGGCAATGGGGGTGTGGAGGAGGAGCGGGGGTTGAGGTGATAACGGGGACGAGTCCAGGGATGGAGCCCCAACCCCTGCGGCCAGAGCCTGCCGCCCACCACCCCAGGGCGGAAGCCTGAAGCCCGAGCCCCACCACCCCTGGGAAGATGGGGAGCTCCCACTGGTTGCCTGCTCCTACAGCGTTTGTGGCTCCAGAAGCGGGTAGGAACCAAACCCTGCGGGCAGCCCTGGGGGAGGAGCTGCTGCTTTGCCGCCTCTCCCCATCACCGCCCAGGAGGGTGTGGCCGCAAGAAAAGCCCCTGGTGGCCGCATTTGAGAAATGCTGTTCTAAGTGACCATCCCTAGGAACCGGATGCTGAATTGCCTCCAAGGCCTGTGTGTCCTGGGAGCTGTGCTAACGGCACCGAACCGGCTGCTGCCCGGGAGAGCTCCATTTTGCACTTTGCAATGAGTGCGAAGACTGAGAGGCGTCCCTGGGGGTCCTGCTACCTACACTGGGTACGCTCTGGGTTCCACCGCACACCGTCATGGACCAGCATCGTTTTCTCGGCATGTTCGGTTTAGCTCTGGGATAGAGCGACTGAGGATGCTGCTGCAGTTCTGTGGTCTTGTCAGCCTGGGCGATTCGCTATCTGCATAGCTGGTTTGCAGCTGTCTTCCTCGGCCCGCTCTCCTCTCTCCAGCCGGCCTGGAGAGTTGTATGTCTACTGGCAAATGTAGTTTTTCAGTCACATAAAGACATGTAGAGGGATTTTTTTTGCCCTCCCCCCCCCCCCTTCCAAAGTCAGTTTGGTTCCCTTGAAACTGAGTGACTGCCTGCAGTGGGAACCAAGCGTAGTTCAGGTGAGCATCTCACACTTCCCCACACACAGCTGTCTGCCAGCACTTTAAAACCCACATCCCCGGCCATTCTTCTCCTCGGGGGGGTGCGGTGGGGGGGGCTTACTTCTGAGCCGGACCGCTGCGCTCATCATAGGGCGTAAACAACCAAAAGCCTCTTTAGCATTAACTCAAGGCTGTCATACTTGATTAAAGGCACCAGAACTGAACAGCTGTAAATCCACCAATGCCTAGATTCCAATCAACCTGTTCCCTGCATCGGAGGTGTTTGTAATTAAGGGAATCAAGTTGCCAGGTGTCTGCTTCCAGCTCTGCTACAGCCTCACTCTGTGACCTTGGGAAAGTCACTTAGGAAACATTTTCAAAAGCAGCCACTGATTTTTAGGTGCCTTGGGTTTTAGGTGTCCAGCTGAAGACACCGGGAAGCAGATTTTCAGACGTACTGAGTAGCTGCAGCTCCTGTTGCTGTCTCCTGGAGACAAGGGTGCTCATCTGCGCTGTCTCAAAATCAGGCCAAAGTCATCTCCAATTGGGCAACATTAGTGGCCACTTTTGAAAATTGGAGTCTTCCGTACGTTGGAAACAGAACTGACCTGCATCACAGCGGGATTGTGAAGTTAAATATATGCTTTAATGTTTATAAAGCCACATGCAGTCACTGAAAGCACTGTATTCATAGTCAAGAATAATTACTGGTAAGGAGCATCTGCAAAATTGGATGCTTCTCCAAATGTACCCAAATCTCTTTGCTCTAGACAAGGAGCTGCATTCTCCTTAGGTCCAAGCTTCTTGGGAAATGTCTGGTACTTCCTGGTTGTTCCATTCAGATTCAACACTCCCTTATGGTAGTTTTGATGCTTTTGCTTCCAGGGAGCGGAGAGACGCTTGAAAATTAAATTCCAGAAATGAGGGCAATGAATTTGAATCTCATAAATGGTTCTTGTTTAGAGATGGACCCAATATGCGTAAGGTAGACCTAGCTCTAGATCTCCCCAAACCTGAGCCAGGGTCTTGGTTTAGTCCTTTAGAGAAACATGCAGGTTCGTGTGTGTGTGTGTGTGTGTGTGTGTGTGTGTGTGTGTGTGTGTGTGTGTGTGTGTGTGTGTGTGTGTGTGTGTGTGTGTGTGTGTGTGTGTGTGTGTGTGTGTGTGTGTGTGTGATGGTAACCTTCAGAATTGGTTTTCTGCAAACATTCACGTCTGCAAAACGTGCTCACATAAACTAGTTCAACCAGGAATTATTTTGGGGAAGTTCTCTGGCTAGGGTGACCAGACAGCAAGGGTGAAAAATCAGGATGGGGGTGGGGGGTAATAGGAGCCTATATAAGAAAAAGACCCCAAAATCGGGACTGTCCCTATAAAATTGGGACATCTGGTCACCCTGTCTCCGGCTTGTCTCTAGACTAGATGAGCATAGTGCTTCCATCTGGCCTGGGAATCTATGAAACTATTCACAGAGATCAAGGTGGCTGAACAAAATTCATTTTTAAAATTAGAGTTAATATTGATGGGAAAGATTTTTTTCAGTATTCACCAAACTCTAAAAGAGATACTAGATTGTCAGTTTGGCCGACTGTCCCTCCCTCTCTTTTCCCCTATCATCTTGTCTGTCCACAGAACGCCGTAAATAAACCCTGTTTCTTTAAGCAGTTTTGTACAGTACAAGAAAACGTACTTGTTGAATTACAGCTTTTTAATCAAATACATGTAACCATGTCACTTAAAGTGCTCAAGAAAAGAAAAAAAAACACAATTGGAAGAGCATGATATTAAAACCAGCTGTTTTTTTACCCCCACCACAGTTAATAGGTTTTGAATGTTTTGAATGGGAGAGAAAACAGAACCAAACTCCACTTTCATGTCCATCTTTCAGATCAAACTTTGTCTGTATTAAACATTGGGGAGACCAGCAGGCTTGGCTTCCCAACGAGGTGTGTGAGGGGAGGGGGTAATCGGGGGTTCTTTCTATTCTTTCTGGCCTTCCTCTCTTTTTGTCTGTCCCCCTCAGTGCCAGCTATAAAAGGACATGAGAGAACCCAGGTCCTGATTCCAGCCAAAGAAATAAAATCGTACGAGCCCAGCACATCTGGGATCTAATAATGTAAGGACGCAGCTACAGGTTTCCAAAAACCAATCGGCATGAAAGATTCAGCGGCGGGGTTTTGCTGTGTTTCAGCCATTTAGAAGCACATACCAGTGGCAGTTATTCCAGGGGCCTCTACTCAGACAGACCTGTTTATTTTTTTGGGAAGGGAGGGCAGTTGAAAATGGTGCTTGTGAAAGTGACGGAAGCCCAGTGCGGACTGAGGGGTTCATATGCCAGGCTGGTGAGCGTTGGACGGACAGCTAGGCAGGCATAGTGCACCGACACTCGAATGAACGTCGCTATTCCAGGCCCATAGCCTATGTACAGCTCTGCAAGCGCACCTCCGTCCTGACCCACCGCACCCCTCCTATTTCAGTGCTCCGCCGCACGGCACGCTGTTCAATCCTGAGCGGTAGCATCCTCCTTTCCCATACTGTTCTGCCAATTCATCTCCGTCCTGACCTTCAGCAGCCCCTCCTGAGCGCTCACACGGCTCTGCCAATGTACCTCAGGTCTCCTGGCTTGCAGTACTTGCTATTATTAGAGTGCTTCCCCCAGTGCACTCAGACCCGATCCATTATGCCCCTCTTCTTTCCGCTATGAGCACCCCTTGTCGCTCCTCTCTACCTCCACCCACGTCGGCCAGCACCACTGCAGCCGTGCCCTCCGGCACCCGGGTTCCCCCAGCCAATGGCTCAAGCCCTGTGGTTAGTTTGTAACATGGACAAACATTCATGAAGCGTGAGGCAGAGACCACCAAATATGTCAACCCCCCCACGTTAAAATTTATGGCTTCATACCATACGTTTGAGTAGCTTGAAAGCTGGCCAGAGCTTCCATCTCAACGACGGGGCCGATCTGCTGTCGGCGACATTTCACATGGACACGCAGCCCTGGTTTTTTTTAAATGAAAAAATACAAACACTTGATGGAAAATGTACATTTGTTCCATATGGGACGGCCGGCGTGTGGAGGGGAGCCAGGAGAGTCATTTTTAGGCAGGCTCCTCCACTGATGGCTGGAGCGGTTCCCAGAATGGCCCCCGTGCGGCCTGGCCTGGCTTTCCTGATGGGCCTCAGACAGTCTGTGACGTTTCTGCTCAGGCAGGAGAAGGATGCAAGCGAAAGCCCTGCCAGGATTCACCCCCCGGGAGGCAAGTGAGCACAAAAAGAAGGAAAGGTTTCAGTTGAAATCTCCATGTTGTCCTGGATGGTGTTAACGCTGAGCCCTAATGTAGGCCTGGATTTCCAGACAGGAGGAGCCCTGCTGACATCAGTTGATGTTCTCAGCACCTCTGAGAATCAGGCCCATAATGCTTTTTGGGGATGGCTGTTCCCTCTGAGGGAGGTGCCACCAAGTGTCTTAGAAGGACGTTCACGGGGGCTCAGCACAGAGCCAGGACAAATGCCACTGAGGGAGTCTTGGATTGCAAGTGTGATATTAGGGATGGGTCCAAACTGAAACAGCTCTCCAGCGTTGAGAGCTCTTGGCTCAGAGCCTAGGTCTCAGCTTGGCAGCTCCCCTTGTGGCTCTGAGGATTTGGCTTGGGATCATCTCTTCAAACTGGCCCCAGGGTCGCTGCACATCTGGAGAGTGTTGTCCGGCTGGCCGCCATGCACCTGGGTGCTAGAGGAGGGCCTGTCAGAGACCTGGGCGCTCTGAGAACACTGCGCTGACACACTGGGCAGCTGCTCCTGGTCTGCTGGTAGGAGATGGAGACCAAGTTTCTAGAGGAGGAAATCAAAGTGAAAAATCAAGGTCTGAGCCGTCGGGTGCAGGGCCGGGGAAGCACTGAAGGCAGGAGGGAGCGGGGGGGGCCTGTGGAACTGCAGCCAGACCTCCCTCAAACAACGGTATCTCCAGTCCAGGGTTGTTGAGCTTCACAACAGGAGAAATGCTGTGAAAAAATTAGTCTCAGGTGGGGGAACTTGTCCAAGAACGCATTTACGGACGCTGTGCTGGCTCGCTGCTTCTTTGCAAAGCCTATAAGATGGATGATAGGATGGGCCAAATTCTCTGTTGGCATCGTAACTCTGCTGAAATCAGTGGCGTGGTGCCAGCAGAGAGTCTGATCTGTACTGCGTGTGCGTGTGTGTATTCCGGGTCTGAGTTTCTCGGGTGCTGAGTCAATGAGAGCCTTGAAAACCAGCTCTTATGTAAGTTATTTGCAAAAGCAGCAGGGTACAGGAAGGCCTCCGTTCCTTTTCGAGTTGGGTTTTATGGAAATTCTTTTGTTGTTGTTGTTATGAGTTTTCTTGGGAATAGGCTGTAACTTGCAGAGAAGAGGGAGAGGGGGGCTCTGACTGCTGCACATGCAATGCTGCAGAGATGCATAAACATAAAGGTCCTTTGTGGCCTGCAGGCCGCACCTTGATATGCGATCAGTATTCCCAGAAGGAGCGTACCCTTCCGCTACTGTGCTGGACAGGCACCAGTGCCAGGTAGTAATAACAATTCTAGCCAGGGATGTGAAGCCTCTTTGATGGAGCTTTGACTCATGCCCAGACAGTGGAATTTTGCCAGCGCTTCATCGATCACCAAAAGCAAACCCTGATATAAGCGAATCAAAGATGGCTGCCATCTCCTGGCTACCATCTGGCTCTGCTGTGTTTCCCATCCGCCATCCTTCCATTGCTGTAGACGACCTTCCTGTTTCCTCCTGCATGCCTACCTCTCTCCTGCCAACCCGCCTCTTTCCTGGGCCCAGTGACTTAACATAACAGCAAGGCTCCACTACATTTCAGAAATGTATCCAAAGCAAACCAGAAGGGGAATTTGAGGTGGCCAGAATGCAATGGAGTTTGGCCAGGACACCAGATTAAACAGCCTGACTCCTGTGGAAAGAGCCAGGGGCGTTTAGCAACCACCAGGAGTCGAGACCCTCTGTTTTACATCTCCTTCGCAAGAGCGTGTCTCTAGCAGACTGCACAACATCCCCCTTAGCATGTAAGTGGCCTGTCTGCACCACAACAACTGTTTTTCTGCATATAAAAGCCAGGGCCAGTGTTGGGGGTAGCAAGCAGGGCCCCACGCCACAGGAGCCCTGGGAAGCTAAGTTGCTCAGGCTTCGGCTTCGGCCCCAGGAGTTGGTGCTTCAGCTTTCTACCCTGGGCCCCAGCAAGACTAATGCCGTCCCTGCTTGGCGGAAACCTGCTTGCGGCCCTCCCAGTGGGCCCCAGATCCCTGGTTGAGAACCATGGCCTTAAAGGGTCCTGATTCCCAAAAGCAAGGTGCTCAGTACTTTCTGAAAATCAGACCCTTTCAGGTATCTCAGGTTAGGCACCCAGAATCCCTGGTCACTTTTGAAAATCTCAGCCATCATTATATGAAGAAAGAAAGAAAGAAAGAAAGAAAGAAAGAAAGAAAGAAAGAAAGAAAGAAAGTTGGATGTAAGCCATCTAGAACAGTTCATTCCGGATGACTGGCAGAATGAGGAGTATGAATGAGTTTTTCTAAAACATCCAGGATCAGTAGATGGCCATCTCCTGTTGAATGTCAATGGGATTTTGGACCCTAACTCCCTTTGAAAATCTCAGCCTTGATTACTCGTTGCTCTGATCCCCTATCTGGTTCTCTTCACCCCCCTTCCTGGCTCTCCCTGTGAGTCAATATGACTCAAGCCAGCACTGTGTATTCCGTGGAACCACCAAAGCTTTGTCAAGTCCAGCAACAAAGACCTCCATGTCTAGAATCTCTTTCCCCATGAGCACAAAGAATATATATGGAGATATACCTATCTCATAGAGCTGGAAGGGACCCTGAAAGGTCATTGAGTCCAGCCCCCTACCTTCACTAGCAGGACCAAGTACTGATTTTTGCCTCAGATCCCTAAGTAGCCCCCTCAAGGGCTGAACTCACAATCCTGTGTTTAGCAGGCCAATGCGCGAACCACTGAGCTATCCCTCCCCCCAGCTAAAGGATGTTGAAGATGAAGGATGGGGAGCAGAAAGGTAGAGATGGAGAAATTGAGAGTAGAGTCCAAAAGAAAAAGGCCCCATTTTCCAAAACTCCTCTTTTGGTTTTTCACCCTTGAATAACTTCAGATTCAAATCTGCATATTCCACTGGAAGGCCGCATGGCCCATGCTGTTTTAATATTTGGCTGATGTCATTGAGTACTTCATAATGCCATAAAAAAAACCAGAACCTCTATAAACCTGACCAATCATCCTCCAGCAGAACACACACATCTTGTGCACCGACACCGGGCACTCACACAAACACATCCACAGACACACACAGAATCAGACCGTTCCTCACGCCCCCTACACACACAATATGTTCACACCTACACATATCCCGAGAGGTTTGCTCTCAGAAACACAGACTCATCAAACCTTGTCTATGCCCCCATAGAGAATACACAGGGGCAGATGTGCTCATTTGCACAAACACACACACACACACAAAATAGTTACTATTGCTGGATGCCACATTTACATACATGCTAGCGTTCTGCACACGTGTGCAGCCACACTCGCAACATGCATGAAAGCCGAGATTCTTCTCTGTAGGGCCCTGCGGGGGCTCGGTTAATGAGGAGATCACGGGAGCGGCTCCCCCCGCAGCTCCTCAGAGATCTACCCATCAACCAGCCAATCCCTCTGCTGAACAGGGAGCAGCAGCTGTGGCCACTGGAGCGCTGAGGTTGCAGTAACTTCGGAGAAGCCCCCCTGCAGCTTTGTGAAGTGGGGGAAGGATTATGGGCCCCACCCTGGAACTGTCATAGAAGCCCCTGCTCTGTGCCTGTTTCCATATGCTTGATGCAGAGACCGGGCTTTGGCCAGCAGAAAATGCACACAGACCTCTCCCCCACCAGAGACCCACACATACCAAGGGCGTACTGACCCACATACACAAATCTCCCCCTCGCCCCCCCAATCACACAAAATTCAAAACCTCTCTGCATCTTGTGTTTGTAAGACTGGGAGGCTCTGTGGGCTTCCGAATGTTGTTCCCCGCCCCGCCTCTGCCCTTCCTGGCTGTGCACCGGTGGGGTGAGTGGCAAGTCAAGTTGGACGAATCTCAGCAGGTTTGCTGCACCGAAGCATCATCCATCTTTTCTCTAGGTCTCTGGCCAGGTGGGGCTGCCCCACTGAGAGGTCTCGGATTCAACCCCTTCCCCCCAAACCCCCCCAAAACTCAAAAGGAAATGTCATGTAAATGAATCTTTCTATCTATTCCAGCCTCCCAATGGCATTTCTAATGCACCCATCAGGGTAGTATGTAGCTGCCCCGTGCAAAATTAATATCCACATTGAGTGCATCCAAAAGAGACCTTGAAAATGGGCATGTTTGGACTCCATTGGGAGAACCTCTGCCCACAGCTCCCCCAGGATTCAACCTAGATGCCACCACTGTCCCATTACCAGACTATCTCAGCACCTCACCAGCTTTAGTGTACGTGTCATTGTTAGGTGGGTGAATACCCTATTGCACAGATGGGCACAGAGAGACAAAGTGACTTGACCGGGGTCACACCGGATGCCTGTGGCAGAGCAGGACTCAGATCGCCCAACTTCCAGCCTAGTGACCTCCTCACTGGGCCACCCTTCCATCACCAGTCACAGGTCTGCTGAGAACAATTGTAGGGGCTGGAGAGGCGTACCTGGGCCTTGCCCCTTTACGGGTCTTAACGACTAGGACCAGGACCTTGCCTTGTGTTTGGGAATGAGTGGGGAGCGCTCGGTAAAGTCTCCCTAGCCCTGAGCTGCCCCTGCAGTGATTCCCAGTGTTGCCTCTAGGAGGAGCTCTTAGAAGAGTACATCCCGATTCC
The DNA here is from genome assembly GCF_027887155.1 of Malaclemys terrapin pileata. Lineage (NCBI taxonomy): Eukaryota > Metazoa > Chordata > Testudines > Emydidae > Malaclemys > Malaclemys terrapin. Next base: position 4,779,811 of record NC_071516.1, read on the forward strand.
CCACCACTACCAGGAGGCCGAGCGCGCCCCCATGTGTCCCCATGTCATGTTACCAGCACCGGGAGCAAAGGTCCCCAGCTAACACCCACATTCTGCGAACCGGGGATGAGCACACTGTGCCCCCACATGAGTCCCTCAGGTCTGCCTGAGCCTTACGAGTTTAATCCCACATGGCATTTCCCACCCTGCTGCAGAGATACTTGTTCTCCATGCAGCAGGCCTCCATCTTGGTATCCCCCAGCTGGCTCTGTGTTGCATCCTGTTAGTGTGCATTGGGAGCCTTGACAGAAACGTACCCAAGCATCCACAGAGCATAAAAGCAGGCGGGATGAAACGGGAGTTGAGCCAAAGCTAGTGAATGGATTCCAAACGGTAATGACAGGAATGACTCGGAACAGATACCACCTGCCCATTAAACCAAATACGTTTCCTCTCCATTCTCTCTCTTCCCGAACTCCCCTCCCTGCCCCCAGTAACCACTCTTAGAAACGTCGACAGGATGGAGCTGTCAGTTTTTAAATATACCTGTCAAATACCGTCTCCATATTTCTCCAGTAATGATCTGTTAAGAGCCCGGTGCCCCACCGCTCCCAATATTAAACCAGCCGGTACCAAAGTTTGGAGAGATTAAGTCATAACATTGGAAGGGGCTGCATGGTAACAAGCCCAGCGTGAGCCATAACAACAGTGAACTCATCCCCAAACTATTTTCAGCAAAGTCCATTTCCATTTCCATTTCACACCTGACCCCCACTCAAGAGTTACTCCACAAAATAAAAAGCTTGTGTATTGTTTCCTGAATTCCAGAATTGCCATAAAAGGCCGGGGGGGGGAGGGGTACGTGGATTAGAGTTTTTAAAAAAGTCCTTCCAGGATTCTTTGGCTTTGCACTGCTGTCTCAAACGGGGTCCCACTGGGGCTGGAAGGAATGAGAGGCCTTAGATGGACAGGGACATACACGGGACCTGCAAGCTTTGGGGGCCGTCCAAATAGTTTGTCAAGACGTATCTGTTCCAATTCCAAAGCACCCATCAATCTTAACGCTGGGAAACTTTCTTCAAGTTGTATCCCAGTCTAGGGGCTAGTCTACGCCGGCAATGCTAAAATGCTGCCGTGGCAATGCTTTAACGGGCTTTGTGGGGTCATGGGGCGGCCCCCACTCCCATGGCAGCCAAGCTCCCAGCGCTGGTGCACTGTCTACACTGGTGCTTTACAGCGCTGCAACTTGCTGTGCTCAGGGGGTGTTTTTTCACCCCCCTGAGCGAGAAAAGTTGCAGCGCTGTAAATTGCCAGTGTAGACAAGCCCTGAGACTCTTTCCAAAGCTCTTTGTGACCCTGTCTAGACTAGGAAACTGTGGTGTAGTTATCAGAGGTGTTACCTAACACCTGCTAATTAACATGGCTTTAAACACCACTTAGCACCTAGTGTAGGGCCTGGCTACACTTGCAGATGTAGAGCGCTGGGAGTTAAACCAGCATCTTAGCAGCTCTTGCAACGCCATAGACAGCAGTGCATTGTGGTACCTATCCCAGCATGCAAGTGACTGCAATGTGCTTTTCAAATGCGGGCGGTGGAGTGGAGTGTGACAGGGAGTGTGTTGTGTGTATGTGGGGGGAGAGAGAGTGGGTTTTTGGGGTGCTGAGAGTGTGTCAGCACTCTGTCTTGTAAGTTCCGACCCCACTTTCCCCCGCTTCTCTCACACACTCACAGCAAGCAGCATTCCACACTAATGGTTGCTTTATCCCGGAGCAGAGAAGCAGCTGGCTGTCAGAAATGGAGCTTTGAAAGGGAAGATCGCCATTTGTGGGAAGGGATAGCTCAGTGGTTTGTGCATTGGCCTGCTAAACCTAGAGTTGTGAGTTCAATCCTTGAGGGGGCCATTTAGGGATTTGGGGCAAAAATCTGTCTGGGGATTGGTCCTGCTTTGAGCAGGGGGTTGGGCTAGATGACCTCCTGAGGTCCCTTCCAACCCTGCTATTCTATGATTCCTACAGCTGATTCCAAAACAATGACAAGAGTGACCACTTGACTTAAGGGGATTATGGGACGTTTCCAGAGGCTGATCAGAGCGCAGTAATGCAACACCTCATTCACACTGGGGCGTTTCAGGTGAGGTACAACAAGCATTGTGCTTCTCGTGGAGGTGGATTCCCAGGAGTGCTCCAGCTGCAGAGTCCAGGCGCTCTTGCCAGTGTGGACGGGTTGGGAGTTAGGGTACCTGGGGCTGCTTTAATGCGCTCTAACTCGCAAGTGTAGCCATGCCCGTAGACAAAGACAGCTGAGCCAAGGTCTCTGTTGGCGTAACTCCTTGACTTCAGTGAAGTCATGTTAGCAGGGAATTCAGCCCAGCTGTGCTTATAAAAGTCTCAGCTAGTGTTCAGCACGACCAGCTAGCGTGTTAGCTGACATGTTTGCTAACCACACCTTATTTTCCTGGTGTACAGGGCCTGTGGCAAAGTGAACAGGAAAGTCTCTCTGGACCTGACATGGCTGCCTGGTACCTGTCTGTGTCATGTGTTTCCTGGGTGCAAAACTCAGCTGTGATCGAATCTGCAGACAGCACCACAACTGTGGGGGAGGGTTACAACACACAGGAGGATAGAACCGGACTGCAAAATGAGCAGGCGGGAGGAGAGCAGTGGGGGCTGAAGGTAGCAAGAGGAGAACTGGCGCTAATGAAGAGACAGCCCTGGACCTAGAGCCAGATGAGGAATTAAACATCACGGGGATCAAACTGGGGAGGCCTGGCCGACACCCATCCCGTTAAGGCCAGTTCATGTTCACCTTGTCTCCAGACTGTCTATAGGAGTCTTTCAGGCAGCCCAGCACGATAGTTGCCATGGAGAAAATGCAGGATGAAGGCTGGGCAGGGCTGGATGTGCGGGGATGGGAGGGGTCGTAACCCGCTCCACGAAACAGGCTGAGAATTGTCTATGGCTCTGGAATGAAAGAAGCCAGTGCAGTGAGTTGTGCAGGTCCTGGAGTGTGCCCCTGGCCAGGGCATCATGGAGAGAAGCCGTCCCTTTTGCACATACTCCTCCCACTGCCTCCGAGAAACTCTGCAAGCACATGTTGTGAGTGGGCTGGTTTGTGAGGTCAGTCGTGAAAACTAGGCGCTAAGATCTCTCCCACAGGGGTCCCTGGCCTCTGTTTGCCAGAAGCTGGGAATGGGCGCCAGGGGATGGAGCACTTGGTGATTATCTGTTCTGTCCATTTCCTCTGGGGCACCTGACATTAGCCATGTCTGACCCAGTATGGCTGTTCTGATGTTCACCTTTTTCTTGCCCAGTTTGAGGAATTTCTTGCCAGCTTTAGATATGTGGTTCTGGTAACATTTCTCCCTCATCCCTCTGTCCTGTCAGGATGATTCCTTTCTCTCTTTTTCTGGCTTTCTCTTTTTCACGCCCCTTCTCTTCCTCTCTCTCTACCTCTCTTTCTTTTCCATGTCTGGCTCACTTTCTCCCTCCCACTCTCTCTTTCCCTCCATCTCTCCTCCTTCCCTCCAATGCTGTTCTTTTTTCATCTCTGCCTCTTGGGTGCTCTGCCACTAAGGTGACAGAAGTCCTCCAAGAACTTACAGATAATAGGATTTCTCTTACTCTTGACCTCATTTTCTTTGCCCCACTTGTCCCGACCTGCTCCACCCTTGAAAGAAAGAAAAAAGGTTGCATGGCTGTATATTTGCCATGCACTGAGCTGTATATTTAATCCCTAAATAGCTTTGCATATATACAAAATGTTAAAAGGGGGGGAGGGGAATGTGGCTTTGGAAAGTTAACGCCTGAAAGAAAAAGAGGTTCTTCTCAAGTGTTCCCTCCCACAGCACTCTCTTCTCACTTGCAAAATGGGCCCCAGCTTTGGTAGCAGTCTGCTGAGAATGAATCCCCAGCCGCAGACTGGAGCCATCCCCAAAGTGCTAGCGTCCATATCTGAATGGCAAGGAGTCTCCGAGCTCACAGCAGCGACGGTGCCAAGAGGAGAGAGGGTGGCTGGTCAGCTCCATCTCCCCAACTGCATAACCCTCTCACCACCAAATCCAAAGCCAAGTGCCCAGGGAAAGAAAATGAAGGGCTTCAGCTTGAGGCTGGAGACACGAGAGGAGACAGCCCAGTTTTCCTTACCCCGGCTTTTCTGTGCAGGCTCAGCCTTGCCCATCTCTGAGAGATTCCCTGCTGTCCTTCAGCTGGTGATTACAGCTGCAGAGTGGGGTAAGTCCACAGTCCCCTCAAAGAAGGAATCTGCAGCACAAAGTTGCCCAGAGCTTTGCTTGTGGAGGTAGCTGAGGTGGCATGGGGCGGGAGTGGGTAGAGTTGAATTCCACTTGGATTCTCTGGGCTGCAGGGGAGGTCCCAGGGGGATGTGTGCACCAGTCTTTCCAATGTTCTCAGCTGATGGGAATAACTCACTTAGGGTCAAATCCTGATCCCAGTTAAGTCAATGGCAACTACCCCCCATGACTTCAAGGAAACCAGCTTCAACCCCCAGGAAGCGGAGCAGGAACCGAGTTCTCTGTTTCTTCCTCTCTGCACCTCTCCCTGATGTGTGACCGAGCAATTCACACATCCAGCTTTCTGAAGGGCAGTAACGACAATAAACAGCCAGGGCATCCACCGTCGTATCCTCAAGGGACCCGGCTGCCTGTTGAAGCCCAATCACTGAAGCCCGTCTCCTGAGGTTTTGAAAACCTTGTAAATACCAGGTCAAGGATTGGAATGAAAGCCCTTTAAAGCGGGACCTCCGGTCTCCAGCTCCAAAGGCATCATCGTAAGAGAACATCCTGTTCTCTAGGAAAACAGGAAGTGCCTGCCCCTCCATCCTGCCATGGCATCCTTTAGAGATTAATCAAACCGCAAAGGGGAACTATGTTTGTGGGCAAAATCAGAACAATCAGACTTTCTCTCGAGGGGATGCGAAAGCCTGGGAACCTTTTGCTCTCTTCTTGATTCCGCCTCCTCAGCATGTAACCCACTTGTGATCTGATACAAAAACCTTGCCTATGGGCTTTTGGGGTTGTTATTATTATTTATTTAAATGATGCTAGTTTCCATAGGTTTAGGGACCACTAGCTTACAGGTCTGCTAATGTCTGGACTTACTTCTCACCCAAGCTGATCAAAGCTCTATCACTTTGCTGTCTTGCGTGCTAAACCTACCGCGAGGAGCATAGACTTATTATGGAACTGAGCAGCTGATACCCATCCCCGTCGCACAATGGTTCTGGGATGTCACTTATTGAGAGACATGATCGATACATAAGTCAGCTTTCCTTCAAAAGCTGAGGGTGTCCCAGTATGGGACACCTGCTATGGGAAGCCTATGGGGGAGTCATATGGGCCACCCCTAGATGGGTCACGCCTCAGGTCTGGAACCCTGACATCTGGGGCGGAATCTGCCAAACCACACTGGCTTCCACTTTTATTACCTACATGAAATAACGACGCAAAATGTAAAGTAAAAAAATATATACAAACAAATCAAATGTAAAGGAAGTGGGTTATTATCAAATCATCCCATTAATCTAATAAACAAATGGAGTAAATCATATTAAGTGAGCCCACAATTCTGTATAAACCCAATGTAAGAATTTGGGAAGGCAGCAATCTCGTTTAGCTATCAGCCCCCAAAGTAACAGGCCATTCTCCGTCTCAGTGGCAATTGATACATTTATGTTCCAGCCAAATAACTGACAGAGGGAGGTTCAACTCTCTAATGTTGAGATTACAGCTCTGATGTCAGTTAAGGCAGCCTGCCCAAAGTCGTGGTGTATTGGTGGTTAGGTAATAGCCAGTCTCTTCCTCTCTTCTTCCTCCCCGCCAGCATGAGGTTACATTAAACATTCCAGTGCAACTCACAAGGAAGCAGCTTATTATGTTTAACATTCAAATGCCAAATTCAGGTGAAAATAACATGATTTCTCGGAATTAAGCATATATCTCTGAACCCAGGAAATACACGTCTGTGTGATCTGCACACACACACACACGCACGCACGCACGCACACACACACACACACATGCTGAGGTACAGGTCTCCCTCTACTAATAACAATTGGTGAAAGAAAGGTTGCTGTTTATGCTGGATGGCTGTTGTGACTCTCAAGGTTTCATTCTGCTTCAGGAAGTTGGTACATAGCTGAAAACATTTGCAGGGGGGTTTTATTGGCTCAGGTTTTTGAATATCAGTGGACTTGCTGGCTGGCTAGAGGTTACTTGCTTGTAGATGTTGACTCTTGTTGATGCACATTTCTGGACTCCTGCCCCTCAGTGAAGCAGCTGGGAGGATGGAGGAAGCACAAATCTCTTTGGAAGCATTGCGTGGCCCACGGCCAGTAGCGGCAGGCAAACAAGCAAGTCATCTTCTTTTCCTCCTGTGTTTTAAGATGGTGGCCTGGCTGGTTCCTCCCCCTCCCAGCTAGAGCTCTTTCTCAGGACTCCCTTGCCAAATCAGAACGGCGCACAAGTGTCCCAGTGGCATTTGATTAGATCACCTTTCTGTAAATGAACACCCGCCTCCTTCCAGTAGTTCTGGACTAGGAAAGTCCACGGATCCAAAAAAATATCCAGATAATCAGTCAGCAGATCCATAGGTGTTACGAGACATTTGAGATCATGGGTCAGTCCACAGACATTATCTCAACCATTCTACAAAAATCCTGATTACAAAATAATTAGAAAATGCGATGCTGGCAATACGTTGGAACTGAAGTCATGGGAAAACACCAATTATAAATGCACTAAGCCATGCACATAGAGCGACAGCTCCTTAGTCTTCAGCTGTTTCTGTTCTACAGTCGGAGCTGTATAACTTCCCCTTTAATATTTCGTTACTCAGTGGGTCAACTTCGAACAGCAGTGTTCAACACACAAAATCTAGGGGAAAGGTTAGTCTTTAACTTGGCTGGAGAAAAATGTCTTTTCTTCCTAAACTCATGATTTGGGGGGTCAACTTTTTATATTCAGGGCTGTTTCACACTGCTGAACTTTTATTGCTTCCCAGTACTGCACCGTTCTCTCTGCTTTTCCGCCCAAGCCTGCAAGATGCAGAAGGTCAATGATCTGACTCAGGAATCAGTTTTCTCCCAGGTCCAAGACTCCTTAGCCACACTTCTCTCTGTGCGATGCATTGGGGTGATCTTCTGCTCTGTAGCTGAGAGTGCTAGACTAGTGTGCTAGCGGTCTAACATGTAATGCAATAATTTAGCAGCTCCTGTGTTCCACTCCAAAAGCGGTTACATTTCAGTGATTCCTGTGTGTATAAAGCTTGTAAAGTGCTCTGGGATCCTTTTGGGCTAAAATACAAATACTAGATAACCTGATTCTCTCTGAAAATATTGCAGTGGAGAGTCTATAAACACAGAGTACTGCGAATCTGTGCCACCTCCGCTATCTAATATTGAGGGTCAAATTTTCAAAAATGCCCCCTAAATCTGCACCCAAAATGGGCATGCCTAAACGGCTACTGCTGCACAGTTCTTGACATGCACATTTCTATGCACCCAAACAGTGTGCAAATCTGAGATTTGGGGCACATGAAAGCGTGCGCTTGGCAAATGACACAATCGTAACATTAATAATAAGTGTACTTATAAAGACCTCTCACTGCCCCCACCATGGTGCTTTCGGTGCAGTCTGTCAATGAACAGGTGCTCCAAAAGCATGACGCAGCCCCATACAAAGGATGAATTCAGGCCCAGGGTGGGGCCCTTTTGGGTTTTGTGATGGAGTAGACACGATACTCCTGAATATAAGGCTACCCAGTTGGTTTCTTATTTGTTAATTCTTTGAATTGCAAGATTGAGATTGGGCTTCCAGAACGCTACCTCCAAGCCTGTAAATATGAAAAATTAAGAAAAGTATCTCTGGGACATTGTTGGTGATAGCATTATGGGATGCCCAAGGTAATCTGGGATTCTGTTGAGGTTTAAAATTATAAGGGGAAATCAATTGGAAGGAGCCATAGTTCGGGGTAGGTTGTATCTTGGCCTACAGCTATATGACTGCATCCAACTCCCATTGAAATCAATGGAAGTTGAATCTGACCCATAAAGAAGTTGTGGTTTTGGGATCCAGAACTCAATGAGAGACCTTCATAGCTATCCATGGATCCTACAAAAAGGGGAGATTGGCCCAAATGTCAGGAGGGAAAGTCTATGGGGAGAGCATGGTCGGGAAGGACTCAACCACATTGAGACAAACTCAGCACTGTCAGTGGGGAAGAAGTGAAGAGCAAATCTGGTTCCTCCTACAGCCATTTGGATAGCGGACAGGGGAGGCACATGCTTTTGCTATACTTCTATTTATAAAGAGACAAAGGATTGTCTATCGATTAGAATGCGAGCTTGGCAGGGAATCCTGCCTTCTTCCACCTCTACCACTGAATTTGCTGCAACCTTTGCCCAGTCACCTTTCTAGGGAAACAGGGATAACAATATTGTCCTCCCTCTACCAGGCATATTGTGAAGCCTTAACTCCTTAAAGCGACTTGTGCACAGTATTCTTACTGATCAAGACAAGGTGTTTGTCACCAAAGGGGTTAGACAGAAATCTGCGACTGACATGAGCTCTCCTAACCTTTCATCTGCCATGATGCTGTGGTTTTGTTTTCCTTCTTCCTTGCTTCTCTGATCTTGGGTAGGGCTGCGGGTGGGCGGGTGCGGGGCATAGCTTTGCATTGTTCACAGTATTGGTTGCAATTATGATTCATTATTAAAAAACACACACATGCCTCATGGAGGCCACAGGGCTGGCAGACCTCTGCCGCTTTGATGTAGAAGAGAGAGCAGCCTTTACTGGAAGACACCCCTATGAATACAGAATGACCCACCTGATGGGAACTTTACATCCTTACAAAAGCCACATTCCCCTGCCTTCCCAGAGCTGCCCGCCCATCGTGAGGGAAGCATGTCGCTGTGCGTGGGTTGGGGGATACCGGCTGCGCAGAGGTAATGATCTATAATGGCGTTTACAAAACGCTTTAGGTTGGTCTTGGTCAAGACTTGACCGCAGATGGTCAAAGAAAGGCCTTAATAGCAGAACGGACAGGTACTGGGGTGTAGCAAGTGTTATTAAAGAAAACCAACGCTGAACTCTTGGAGCAGGGCAGAATCCAGCAATGAGCCTCCCGTAGTAAGGGCTATTGTCAGTGCTTAATACTAACACAGAAGGCCAGGTCTTCAGCGGCAGTCAATTGCCACAATGCCACTGAAGTCCATGGAGCTATGCAGCTTCACACCGGTTGAGGATCTGGCCCAGCACGTATGAGAGATGGTGTGTGGGTGGGGTGGGGATTGTTTTGTTGCAAGTACCTTTGTGTTGAAGCGCATGGAGCTCCCAGGCACTGCATCTTTCAGTGTTGTTTTGCAATGGTGCAATAGAGATTTAAACAGCTTAAGTCTCAAATGGCCATTAAACTGCAGAAATGCACAGTACGATGCTTAATGCTCTGTTGCAGAAATATTTCATAGACTCATAGACTTTAAGGTCAGAAGGGACCATTATGATCATCTAGTCTGACCTCCTGCACAACGCAGGCCACAGAATCTCACCCACCCACTCCTGTATTGAATCCTTAACCTATGTCTGAGCTATTGAAGTCCTCAAAAGAGCAGGTCCCCATCAAGCCCATTAACTTCAGTGGTGAGCCATTGCCTAGGAATTAAAAAGCCCTGGGCTGTAGGAACCAGGGGAAGAAGTGGGAATGAGGTTCAGACTGTCTCTGACTTTTCCAAAGGAGCGACACGCACGAATGCCTGTTTGCAGTTGCCTCACACGGCATTTCTTCGCTTCCTTTGACTACCGACCTCCTGTTTAGCAAGCCCCACACAGGAAGAGAATTAAAGATGGGCCCAAGTTTCAACCTTTGGATCCAGATCTGAACTCTTCCAAGGTCTGGGGCAGTTCAGACCTGGGGGCTTGATTTGGTGCATTATCGAGACATCGGTTCAGTGAGATTTGTGTATGTGTGTGTCAGGGGCAGGGTTTTGTCCATCTAAAAAGAACACAATCTGGAGCCATGAAGCCGTCAGGGACTCGCTCCCATTATAAACAACGGCTAGAGTGAAGGAACACTTCAAACATCTGGCCAGTTTAGTCTCTCTCCACTAGGCTAGATGCATCCATCAGCTGAGAAAGAGCCGCTTGCTCCATGTATTTTTGCAGCTGTTAAGCAGCTACGTCTTAAACAACACCAAAGTGATTAAAAGAACCTCACCCACATACAACACCTGGTCAGAAACCTGTATTTTGCTGTTTGATTCCTTTTGGTGAAGGGCTGCATGGCTTGGGGACTGGGGATGGGATACAAAGCTGGCCATCTACTCAACTCCAGCCATGGATAGTTAGCTTGTAGAGAAGCCAAGGTCTGAATGGGCCATGGACACTGACGCGTTATCTGACCTCTAGAGATGTCCCCTCCAGCTCAAGATTAGGGCACATCAACAGGGCATCTGCTTCCCATACTGAGCCTTTTCTGCAGATAGGATTTGGTGACATTTTCAGAAGTGCCCAAGTCACTTCTGAAGAGGTTACCCTGCATTCTTAGCATCGTGACCAGCATTCAGTTAACAATGAAAATGCAGGGGGGGAGGGGGACCCAAATAATTGTAGTGTAAGAGGCAAAGAATCATCTAGCTAGCCTCTGGGATGGCGGAAGAGTTAGCACAGCTTGCAAATCTAACAGTGGGAGGAAAGAAGGGAATTCTAGTGGTAGAAAATGACTAGCATTTCCTCTGTGATCTAATCTACCCATTACCTTTCCCCTGTCAGAGCTCCAGGGCAGATGGGAGAGGGGCTGAGGGTGCTTTTCTTCTTTTTAATCACAGGAAGTGATCACATGGTAACATGCAAGGTACTTGGAAGCTCAGAAATGGAAAAGAAGTCAGAGCTTGTTTGCTCCTTCCTTCCAGACGGTTTCTGGGGACAAGAATGGGATTCAGCCTATATAAGGCTGTTTCCTTTCGCAGTCATTTGTCCAGGCACACAGGACGCTTCCCATTTCTTTGTTTGTTTGTTTCAGCCGGCAATCCTAGCACATGCTGGACACACCACTGGTGGCCAGAAGCCAGCTCTCCTGTTTAGCCTATGATGTCATTTTTCCATGTATTCTACCCCCCCCCCCCTTTTTTTTTTACATACTGTATATGGAAACACAATGGAGTTCCTTTCTGTAATTTAATGGGAACAAACACTCAGTTCATTTATTGGCACTTCACGTAAAAAATAGGGCAGGACTTAGGCCTGTTAACACTAACGTGGGTCTGATTTAGGAGAAGCTTGAAAATCCATGTCATTTGTTAACTATCCCTCTCCCCTAAATGGCAAATCCCTGCCAAGAACAACAAAAACCTTTCATCTCTCCATTTTTTTAGTAGCCTTTTTGGGCTAAATCAATCTGGTTTAAATCACCAGCGTTCAATGAAGGGATGCCGCTAGCAATTTATGCAACAGATTGGCATTTTCCTTTGTAAATATTCTGGTGCAAATGCTGCATTTACCAGAAAGAAATAGAACTAATTAAAGTGAGAGGCATAAAATAGGAAAGAGGGATAAGAGTTGCTTTGGGGGACCCAAATCAGTATAACAATGGGTTGAAACAATGAAAAGGAACACGTAAGCTGAAGTTCTAATGGGTGCGTACGATCTTGGTGGAAGCTCTGTCGCTGGGAATGTTTTATAACTAGACTGAACAAAGCATTAGAAAATGTGTTACAGGGAACAAACCTGCACTGGCCGGGCTAGAAGTTTTCCCGTTTGCAGCGTTTATGGGCCCCATTCTTGCACTTTTTGACTCGAATGAGGGTACGGGAAAAACTCATAGGGATCAGGCCATATATAATAGTGTACAGCCGTGCTAGCAAAATAATAACCACACAGAGGCACACAAATGTCAAGAGAAGGATATCACATGTTTTATTAAATGTCATTTATCTGAGAACAGATGCTTTCCCCATAGAACATATCTTTCACACTTACAAAATGAGAAATTTAAGAGAGGGTGAGACAGCCATGAGGACTGTGTCTGCTGACATTCTCTGAGCACTAGCCGCCTTTCATATATCTTTGGAGAGCGTTTACAAGGCTTCCCAGCGCTGGCGGGTGATACGATTGAAATTAATACAATTGCTAGGCTGTCAGGACATTAATCAAGCAATCCAAGAATCTGGAAATGGTTGGGACAACATGCATTTGCGGAAAATATGTGTTCACACAACAAGCACACAAGATGGGAATAATTATATGATGATGTTTTAATAGCGAACCAGTATGCAAACCAGAGGACAGTTTGCTCTCCAGACAAAAAAGTATGCAGTTCTATTTTGGGGCGGGTTTAGGGAGTGTACAGAATTCTAGTCAATTCTTCAACAATATTGATATCATAATTCCCTTTTCTCCCAAAATTTCTTCTTTTAAAATCCAGCCTCGCTACATAAATGCTGTAGAGCTCATGGATATCCTTTGATTTATTTTTAAAAAAAGTTTGATAATAAAAAACCCAAACATTAAATATAATTTTATATATAAAAAATGCTTAGTAAAAATATAGCCTCGTTGCCCAGTTAAAATATATTGCTGAGAATACAGTGAAAACCGTGCTAAAAACCACCTCTAATAGGCACCCAGTCTTAAAACAACCACTTCAAAAATATCTCCAAGGTTTCCCATGCTATTTAGTTTGCCCTTCAGTTAAACATGGTCAATTTGAGCAGGTCCCATTGGCAGTTGTTTTAGACATGAATCACTGTAGTTTGTCTAAAGACATGGTAGAACAACCTGATCTTAGAAGTTACAGTTATGCCCGGCTGAAAACAACGTGTAAGAAGCTTTGCCATATTTTCCAGTTGGCACAGAGTTAAGAGATGGAGTGCCATAGGCGGACCTCTTGTCTATGTTAACCCTCTGCGTTGGAAAATGCATCTAGTTGTGTTATATAGTTATACAGTATATCAGTGATTTCAGCATGGTTTAAAAAAAGCGATGCATTTAATGAGATACTCTAAATATTATGGAGCTCAATGGTTAAAGGAAGATGGCTTTTCTTTTTTAAAGGAGACTCTGCACTGAAGGGTCATACGTTCTCCAGGGTGAGCGCATTGTGCAGTGGGGCAGACCTAGCCTGTGATGCAGGGACTATAGTAGACAGCACTGCTGGCATCAGACAATGCAGATATCAAACTGCTCTCCTCACAGGAGATACTTCTCGGAGTCACTTTGGACAGGGAGACATGGTAAGGGAGTCCTGAGGTTTCAGGACGAGTCCTGCTCATGTTCAAATACTGGTCAAACTCATTGCGGTCAACATCTGTCCAAAGCTCAGTTTGATTTAAGTGATCTACACTGTCAACGTGATGGGCTTCAGGAGGGGGTGACAGCTGGCCCAGATGGGCAGAAAGGACATTCTGCGGTCCAGAGCACATTTGGTTGTAGTACATGCTAGATGGATGGGGAGTCCTCATAGCATCAGCCAAATGTGACGGGGTCTGAGCATAGGGCAGTGCCATGTCCCGCCCCATGGGCTTCTCTTGGGGAAACTCCATCTGGTGATGGGGATGATAGCCTCTAAAGGGGATCATGCTGCAGTCATCCTGCATGTGAGGAGGGAAAAACGCTGGCTCGGTCTGTTCCAAGACATCCAAGGGAGACATCTCGGGAGTTGGCAAGCCATAGTTTTCAATATCCGACCCCATGGAGTGGAGTTCTCTGAAGTGGTTAAGTGGGGGAGGCTGGTGGTGGCCAGACTGGCTGCCACTATGATGATTCATGCTGAAGCTGTCACTGCACGGCTGGGAAAGGTTGTGGAGAAGGATATTGGGTTCCATCCTCTTGATTTTCTTGGCTTGCTTCTTCCTCCTTGGGCGGTACTTGTAGTTGGGATGGTCCTGCAGATGCTGAATTCGCAGCCTCTCCGCTTCCTCCACGAAGGGGCGCTTGTCGCTGGCGCTCAGGGCTTTCCATGACTGGCCTGGAAAGGGGAAAGCACACCCCGTTAAAAGAGCTCAGCACCAGAACACACAGACCTTTGCAAAGAAGCAATGGATGAAGATACGAGAGAGGAAAATGCTTTGGGGGGCAGGAGGGAGGTCACATCCAGAATGTGGTTAAAAAACCGGCAACATACAAACCTCCAGTTTAACCCCCCTCTGGGTAGAGGGCTGAAAAGTGATACCAAGTCCCTCCCCCCCACCCCGCAAAAAAGAAAAAGAAAAATAGGGATTTAACTCTTCAGCCCTGCAGAGAAGCAGAGAGAGAGGACTGCAATGGTCTACTAGGAGCCCACGTTCTGCTGAGAATTCCAACGCTTTCTGGGTACAGGCATCCGGATCCCCCCTGCAATGGGACACTGCACGCTGTCCCCCCAAAAGGAACATAAACCCTGACCGGATAGGAAAGCCAATAAGCAAATGTCCTTTGCAAGGCAAGAGAGGGGGCGGAGAATTAGCAACAGCAGCGGTTCCAGCCACCCAGGGACCTGCAGCCCGGCCCTAAGCCATGTAGCCTCATCCTTACCCCAGCTCCCGTCTGGCCTTCAGCCTGGCCCAGATCCAACGAGGGGCGCCTGTTTCTATGCCAGTGGGTGCCCTCTGCCCCCGTGGGTGCAGCCTGCCCCAGGTCTAGCGGGAGCAGCCTGCCCGGGGTCCTGGGCAGGGGTGACCAGATGTCGGTATTTTATAGGGACAGTCCTGATAGTTGGGACATTTTCTTCTATAGGCGCCTATTACCCCCACCCGTGTCCCGATTTTTCACACTTGCTGTCTGGGCACCCTAGTCCCGGGTCGGGGGGCAGCCGGTCCCGGGGTCCCGGAGGGGGGCAGCCAGTCCCAGGTCGGGGGGCAGCCGGTCCCGGGGTCCCGGAGGGGGGCAGCCAGTCCCGGGTCGGGGGGCAGCCGGTCCCGGGGTCCCGGAGGGGGGCAGCCAGTCCCGGGTCGGGGGGCAGCCGGTCCCGGGGTCCCGGAGGGGGGCAGCCAGTCGCCTCGCCGCTTACCCAACATCTTGCTCAGCACCGCGTTGTGCAGGTCCGGGTTCTGCTGCGCCAGCCGCTTCCTCTCGTCCTTGGCCCAGACCATGAAGGCGTTCATGGGGCGGCGGATCCGGGAGTCGTCCCCCGGCTTCCCCTCGGCTTTGCCCGAGGTCGGGCTGTATCCATACCCGGGATCCGGGCTCGGCGAGCGGCTGGGCGCGGACCCGAGCGCGCCTGGCTCTCCCCCCGCCGCGCCTGGGCGAAATCCAAAGCCGGGCTCGGGGCTGGGGGTCCGGCTGGAAGCGGAGTCTGCCCCCGGGGTGGGCTGGTAGGCGAGGCCGGGCTCAGCGGCGGGGGCCGCAGTGGGGCCCCATGAACGGCCGCCCCGGGGTTGCGATATCTCCTCTCGGCAGTAACTAGGCTCAGATCTATTCATTCCAGCTGGGCGGCCCTTTGGATCAGAACCGAGCAGTGCGGGGCCAAGGGGAGAAACGGGTCCCGGGGCAGCGGCGCGGAGCTAGGGACAGGCGCGTTCCCCTCCCCAAAACACCAAAACTTTTGGGACGCCGCGAAGCTGGAAGGGGTCAAATATAGCCACCCTGGGCCAATCAGCAACGGGGAGGCGGCGTCCCCGGGCTGCCTCGGGAAGCGCCGATTGGGAAGGGGGTGGGCTGGGGGGCCAGTTTGAAACCTTGCTTCCCTTCCGGCCAAGGAGCTTGGGCTTGATTTATTTATTTATTTTGCAAGCCCTCCTGGGGTATTAACTCCGCAGCGCGACAGAAACCCCCATCCCGGCCACGCCAGGGGGCAGGGAGGCGATTCCCTTTGCAGGGCGAATGGGATCCGTTGCGTTTAGGGTGACCAGCTGTCCCGATTTTATAGGGACAGTCCCTATTTTTGCGTCTGTTTCTTATATAGGCTCCTATTACCCCCCACCCCCTGCGTTGCTTCTTGTTTTGCAGCCTGGGAGGCGGCAGCCCGGTCTGGGTCCCCTGACAGGTTGATCGCACCTGGAACAGCCGAGGGACCCGGTCCTGGCGAGAAGTGTGTGGAGCTACTAGGGTGACCAGATGTCCCGATTTTATAGGGACAGTCCTGATATTTGGGGGATTTTTCTTATACAGGTGCCTATCACCCCCCAACCTCCTGTCCCGATTTTTCACCCGCTCTCTGGTCACTGTAGGCAGAGCTGCCTATGTGCCATGAAGTATCAGAGGGGTACCCGTGTTAGTCTGACGAAGTGGGTATTCACCCACGAAAGCTTATGCTCCAATACGTGTGTTAGTCTATAAGATGCCACAGGACTCTTATGTGCCACTAGCTAAATGCAGTGGTCCCTGTGCAGCACCAGGGCAGAAAAAGCTTCACTTCTGCACAAACCGTGCATTTTACTGAAGTGTGTGTGTGTGTGGGGGGGGGGTATGGATTCGCTTGAATATATTGTCCTCGAGTGCTCCCTGCCATCCTGCGCAGCGTCACCGGCGAAGGTTCTCCCCGCTTCTATCTGCATCCAAACCCCCTTCTGTCTGCAAACTCTCCCCCGGACCCCAGCCTGAAATCTGAAACTGAGCATTAGGCGGGCTCTGGGCGCTGTATTGAGCAAGACCTCGCAGCAGAGAGCAGTGGCGGGGTATTGCATGCCATGGTTTGTGTGTGTCTGGAAGTGATTTGAAAAAAGCCAATCTGCATTTAACCCTAAACAAAACAAAAGGCTTTTTTTTTTTTTTTTTTAAGAAAAAAATATCCAATTTACCCTTCAATCTCGAGACAGAAACAACGGAGGTTTCAAACTCCATTTCCCTCTAGGTCCTGGAGTCCCTTGCTAAGATTTTGCAACAACAAATCAGCAGTGACTGTGGAGGAGATCCTGAAAGTTTCCAGGCCCCCGCCCTTCCCTCTCCTGCGCTGGCTTTCATGGGGAGCCAGCTGTCTGTGCCCTGCACTTTTTAAGGCGCACACATGGGCTTGCAAGCTGGGGCTGGTAGCTGCAGAGAACTCCCACTGTGCTGCATTGCTTTCGAAAGACAAACGCTGCCCTTAGCCTAGGCCATGGGAGCAGAGAGGGGAACTGCAGTATGTTATACCTCTCCAGGGCCAATGCCTTTTTCAATGAGGGAAAAATATACAACCTGGAGAGGAAATACAGCCTGTGTATCTCTGAAGCAACCCTAGCCCCTCTGCAGCCAACACTTTTCCCTTGCTGTTCACCCCAGCCCCTCTCCGGCTCGGTTCATGCATCCTAATGCCTTCAGCACCTCCCTGGGACATCCCTCCCCGGGCACCCCCAGCACACCCACATCCTCCTCCAGGTGCCCTCAGAGGCTCCCTTTGAATGGGTAGTTTGTTTTGGTGCCTCTGGGTGGCGTTTCATGCCTGCGGAGTGGCTAATCCCGGATCAGCTCGTGTCTGTCCGCGGTTTATTCCTGAACACCAGGGTGGTTTATTTTATCTGACTGAAAGACTGAAAGCCAGATAACCTAGAGCGATGTTGACAGAGATGTGGGCCTGCCGTGCCCAGAGGTGGCGCAGAGGGTCGATCGGAATATTTGCAGCTGCCGCTTTCTGTTCTAGGGCTATAAAAGCAGGATCTAGATTCTAGGTGATCCCAGCTGTGCTGGAGTTTAGAGGGGAGCACAGAGCGGGGAGGGATGTGGGGAGGTTCCCATTCCCCCTTTGAGAAGTGGCCGAGAGAGGAGCCCAAGGAGCTACTCAGAACAGCTCCAATGCAGTAAAAGCCCACGCTTGTTCTCTCTGCGGTACCATACATTTTAAAGAGAAAAACTGTTTGGAGCATGAAAGAATAAACTGCCCCTTTCCTTTCAGTATTCTAACAATAGCTACATAGGGCCTTGTCTACTCTGGACACTTGTCTTGATTGTAGCAAAGCTGCTAGCGTCACAGCACTATTGCAAACTGCACGGGTGGCGCTTACCCCTGCTTGAAACCCAGCGAAACGGCACTGGTACAAATTGTGATGTATCTACTCTTTGCAATAGTGCAGCTGTACTGGTGTCTGGGCCACCACTGCTGAAACTGGTGCAGGTTCCCAGTGATACACAAGGCCTAAGATTAGTTGACTGGGCCACAGCACAGGCAACAGGGCCAGTGCATTAGAATGGAGATTTCATGTCTCTGCAGCAGCAAACAAGTGCTTCTTTGGGTTACTGTCCTTCTGGTAACTCCAGCACAGGGCAATGTGCTGTTTTCAATGGTATCAGACCAGGTGCCATTTCTGCAACTATACATTTCAGGACTGATACCCTCTGGTCAATCTCCAGGCCAAGATGCATAGTAAACATGTCCATATATTTTAAAGTATTACTAGCTACAGAGAGAGATTTCAGCCAAACACAAGCTCAAAACTCAACTCAAAACGCAGCACAGCCTGGACCAGTGAAACGTACCATAACAGAATAGCAAACCCACAGACAAATGACCTGATCCTGTGTTCATTCAAGTCGATAACAAAGCTCCCATTTGTGCAGGGTCAGGACCAAATTTTGCAAGGTTACAGCTGGACTGATACGTGACTTCTGTGAACATAACCCTGTAACTCACCACAATGCTGGTTCATGCAACAATCTCTCCACTATGGTTTTGGCTAGTACAATAGTATTGGCCCTGTTTCACGACCACATCTTGCAACAACCCCACCTTTTTCTGTGGTGTTGGGGACAGTGATTTATATCCCAAGTCTGTTGTGAAATCCTTTTTTTGGTCATTCCAAGTGTAACGCCTGACAGACACCGGTCGTCAGCGGGCGGGATCCAACCTGGGACCTCTGGAGCCTAGTGCATGAGCTAAAAGTCAACTGCCTGTTAGCTAAGACTATAGAACAAACTCATTAATCTCTCTCTAAGTGGTCTCGGTTCCACTAGATGGGACAGACCACCACACCCAGGAGGAGTGTGGGTTACATACTTCCCCTAGCTGAGGAAGCGGGTCCCGAGACTTCCCAGTTGAAATCCTGGATGAGCCCCCACTTGTAACGCTGACAGACCCTGCTCATCGGCGGGTGGGATTGAACAGGGGACCTCTGGAGTTTCATGCAACCATCATGACAGCTCTTGTAAAACCACGCCCAGCATTGCTGTAAACTGTTGAGCTCTCCCAGGCCATGTTAATACCCCGGTGCCTGTGATCTACAGCGTGATTTGTATTGCAATGTTGGGCTCACGTAGCACACCCCACAGGCAGATATTTCAGCTTGCTCCATTGGGACGCTCAGCAGAACTACGGCTCATGCCTTTTGTTTGTTGCATTGTGAGTGTACTCCTAATCCATCAAAGTGCTTTGTGTGATGCTGGCTGGACTGGGCTGGGCTGCACCTGTCTGGACAGACCTCTGTTCATGGTCAGCCTGGGGTGGAGCATGGACATAATAAATGATTGCTACTTATTGCCACATGGGAGAACCGCACCTTTCAGACGGTATTGTCCAGCATCAGACTACTTCTGGGCAGCCCACACCCTCCACTTTTGGACGGGAAGCCAGAAATACTGAGCCAGATTTTCAAACGCACTCGGCATGCTGGGGATTGGGACACATTGTGTGCTGAGCTCTTTGGAAAATCTGTCCCACTCTTTCTCTGCATTGCTGTGTGCACACACACCTGGGCAGGTGGGTTTGTGCCAGGTGGCGTGAGGTTTCTACGGATAACAATCTGCACAATGGAAATGCCTAATTTAGACATTTTTCATAGGTTAGATTGGCTAGATTAGAGAGGAGGAGAGCCAGAGAGGGAGGGAAAGGAGGAAGGCAGACAGAACAGGTGAAGGAAGAAGGAGGCAGACAGAAGGGGAAATGAAATATGACAAAGGCAGGAAAGCAGGGAGAGGAAGGAGCGGGGAAGGCTGCAAACAGAGCAGAGCCATGAGTAAGGGAACCAAAAACTTTCGACTGCCACTGGTGCCAGACACGGTCACGGTAACACGGCCTGTGTGAGCCAACTTCGTCCAGGCTCAGCGACTGCACTGGGCTCTGTGTCAGTCAGGGATGGCTACGTGGGCAACGTCTTGCCTGCCTTGACTTTCACCCTCGCCAAGGCCAGAGAGGGTAAATCATCCGAGCCCAGCAGACACCCAGCTTGGGGTGTGACATAAACACACAGTCCGTGCTTCTGGTGCAACAATAGCTGTATCGCTCCTCTGGCCTCTTAACTTTCACTGGTGGGAGGGGGGGAAATCATCCCCCCCCCCCCCCGAACTCCTGTGTATCCAGATATACACACGCTGCACCTCCCACACACCAGAAGGAGAAAATAAATAAAGCCCGGCTGAAAGTGGGGGGAGACAGCGCCAGAGAGACAGGCAGCCGGGGAGGGAGAGGGAAAGCCACTGGGGGGGCGGCCCTGAGCCCTCCAGCTTCTCACAGTTCGGATTCGCAGCGGCGTATGGAGAGGAAATGTTGGATATTCCTGGGCAGAGATAAGATCATTGTAAAAGCCAGCTGGGTGACCTCTCCCATCACCCGCCTCACCAGGGCTGGCGTCTGACGAGCTGGCCCTTAGCCCAGCAGCCGCCACTCTGCACAGGGCTTTTTTTTTTATTGGGCCCTTGGATTTCTCTCTCCCCCCACCCCCTCCCCGCTGCCCCGGTTTCCCTTTATAGACTCCTGTGCTTCAGCGTGCTCCAGCACCACACCTAGGAGAGGAAGTTTGGCTGGGGATGCAGACTCTGTGGCTGAAACGCTCTTTAAACACAAAAGTTTTTTTTTTTTCCTGTGTTCCCCCTCCCTCCCCATCCCCCCTCGTCTTTCGCGCTTCTGATTATTTGTCAAAGTGGCTGACGCTGGGGCTGCCATCAAGCTCCCACCAGTCTAAAAATAGGCCCAGCACCTCCTGCCTGCTCCAAAGGCAGTTGGAGCCCTCCAGAGTCTTTGGGAAATGGCGCTGTAGGAGAGGAGGCAGGGGAGGAAGGCCGTGGGCAGGAGGGCTGGTCAGGGGAGCTAACTCATGCTATTATTTATGATTATTTGTTTTGAGGTAGCGCTTAGGAGGACTAGTCGTGGAACATGGTGGCAGCGCACTAGGTGCTGTACAAATACAGAAGAAAAAGACAGTTCCTGTCCCCCACCCCCCGCAAGACTAACAATCTAAGATAAAGACAAAAGGCAACAGGTGGAGTCAGACAGACAGACGAGGGAGCCCAAGGATCTCAAAGCACTTTCCCAAGAAAGGTCATTAGCTTCATTTTGCAGATTGGGAAACTGAGGCACGGAGCGTTGAAGTAAGTTGCCCAAGGTCACCCAGCAATGGCTGTAGCAGAGCCAGGAACTGAAGGCAGGCCTCCTGACTTCGAGTTCAATGCCCTATCCGCTGGACCACACTGCCAACGGCGGAATAGTATTCGTCATATCAAAATCATTCAGGAGCCACTCCTGATTCCTGAACATGGATACATTGTTTGTAAGGATTCCCCAACCAGTTGGGACAATGTTCAGACTCTGGGTGGGTTCAGGAACTCCTGCATGAATCAGTCACTCCAATTATTCACAGTCCGGGGTGTGGGATTGTTTCACATGGTACTGCTTCTACACTCTGATTGGATGGGCGAAACTTTTAACAGGAGGATATTTATTAATAATGTATTATTATTATTACTTTATTATTGGTTAACATTATATTGAAGTAACACCTAGAGGCTAAAAAAATCAGGGACCTATTGTGGTAGGTGCTGTATAGCCATAGAAAGTCTGTACACCAAAAAGCCTAAAAGATGCGATAATTTCACTCCCCACTGAAATGCAACCCTCTCTGGGGTAGAACATGGTAGCTCTTTAACAGCACATAACAACACTATACAACATGCTAGGGCAGGAAATAAAGAAGATTAATATAGCCAGTGATAACTTTAGGGGGATTTAAGTAAGAGTTAATTACCTGAGTTTGAAGTTAGCCGGGAGACTGGCGTTAAGACACCCCTACTCGTGTGATGGGACAATCCACAAGGCTGTACTGGATGATGCCAATTGCTGTCGGGGTGCGGACATGACTGACCTTTGGTTAACTGAATATCCACTAACCAGAGTTTGGTTATTCTGTACATGGCATAAGACAGCCAGGGAAAATAAGGATGCAGTTCGCAGTAGAGTAGGCATTGGAGCTGGACTGCTGTGATCCCAATCTCCAGACCTGCTGGGCTGCAAACCAGGGATCTGCAGATATACAGTGTATTAACAGGGCCCTCCATAGACTCATTCGACCCCATCACCTCTCCTGTCCCCTACTTTCTCATTCATGCACCGACCTATCCCCTACATCTCCAGTGGAACCAGCAGACTCTGTTGGTCTCGTTGCCTGTATTGGTCGCCCTGGTATTATGATCAGCAATAGGGACTTCATCTTTTTCTAAAACAAATATTTCCAAAAGACTTTTAAAAAAAAAGCCATTTCCTGGAGAACAAAGAGCTCAGAAGTCCAAGACTGTTTATAAGTCTTGTGGAGAAGTTAAAAGATGAAACACAGCTAAAGTGGCCAGTTAGGTGAGGACAAATTCATCCCTAATGACACTCATTTGACTTCCAGCTGAGTTCCATTTGGCCCCTCACCTTTTAGGGTGAAACTTTTCAGCCAGCTTCCAATTTTTCATGCCTATTTCTGCATGCACAATTGTTGTGACCACTTCTTTTGTGGGTGCAAACCCCACACTGGTGCACCCATGATGGATGACTAACTTCCTGGTGTGCAAATGCTGAAATCTATTTGCCCACCAGGATGTGGTAACATTGGACACCAGAGACAGCTGATCACTGCAGAGGGGGAGCAGAATGGGAGGCCAGGACTGGCATGCTTGTCCTTTTTGGTCTGACCTTTGTTCTCTGTAGCTTCTCCAATCCTTGCTTCTGGGGGTGGAGGGAATCCCTAACCTGACAAATGTAGCCTAGCTGACCAGAGATGAACACCTGCATGGTGAAAAGGTGACCAATGGTGGTGACTCCAGATGAAATTCCAAGAACTTTGATCCCTTCTTCCCTTGAATAGGTCTAAACTTTACTACGTTTGGGTATTTTGATGTGGTCTACTTGATGTCACCAAGTTCTCCTGTGCAAGGACAGCTGGGCAGGCTGCTATTACCTTTAGGAAGGCTGGAGGTTTTTCCCACTTGCCCAAGGTGCAACAGGACCAGTTAAGGGTGGAACATCCCTCTTAGCTTTCAGTGCCCTGTCTCCTATTAGATCAGGTCACTGTGATAACTGAAGCCTAGTTGGGTTGTGCGGTAATTTCTTTCTCACTGGGTCTTTTCTGTGAAGCTTCAGAGGCCACATTTAACTGAGGACACTTTAAATGTTCAGGAAGGGCTGTTTCTGAAATGTTTCCCCCCCCCCCCCCCCCCCCCGTTGCTTATTTGAGTGGGTTATGGAGATTTATGGCCCGATGTGAACTCACTGAAGTCAATGGGAACTTTTCCACTGACTCCATTGGGCTTTGAATCAGGACCATTGGGAGGTTGAGCTGGCTGTGAGGATTCCCTCCTGTCTGTGACTCCATCGTCTGCATTCCCTGCTTGAGGTTGTTTTCTTAGTGTTTGTCTATTTTATGTGGAAGCGATCTTCATGCTGTTAAAAAGTGATGAGTTGCCAGCCTTGGCGAGCCAAGTCCTTTGTCTACAGAGCAGGTGCAGCAGACTTCCCTATGACACTACCCACCAAGGTGTCTCTGCCTTAGCCTGAAGTCACGTATTAGGACGGGAGAGGAGCTGTCCCCATGGTCCATTCTATCCCTTGGTCTCTCCACTGAGGCAGCCAACAAAGGGCCAGTTGGTGCCAAATGAGATGGCGGCATTTGATCATGTGCGCACCTGCTCAATCAGCACTGGCCAGAAACATAAGAACATAAGTATGGCCATAATGGGCCAGACCATTGGTCCTTCCAGCCCAGTATCCTGTCATCTAACAGCGGCCAGTGCCAGAAACTTCAGAGAGAATAAACAGAACAGGGAATCATCAAATGATCCATCCCCTGTCATCCAGTCCCAGCTTCTGATAGTCAGAGGCTTAGGGACACCCAGAGCATGGGGCTGCATCCCTGACCATCTAGGCTAATAGCCACTGATGGACCTGTCCTCTGTGAACTTATCTAATTCTTATTTGAACCCAGTTATACTTTTGGCCTTCAATCACATCTTTTGGCAACAAGTGCCACAGGCAACAAGTGTGCGTTGTGTGAAGTACTTCCTTATATTTGTTTGAAACCTGCTGCCTATTAATTTCATTGGGTTCGTGAGTTCTGTGAAGGGGTAAATAGCACTTCCTTATTCACTTTCTCTACACCATTCATGATTTTATAGATCTCTATCATTTCCCCGCTCAGTCGTCTCTTTTCTAAGCTGAACTGTACCAGTCTTTTTAACCTCTCCTCATATGGAAGCTGTTACATATTCCTAATCATTTTTGTTGCTCTTCTCTGTACTTTTTCCAATTCTAATATATCTTTTCGAGATGGGACGCCCAGAACTGCACACTGTATTCAAGGTGTGGGCGTACCATGGATTTATATAGTGTCATTATGCTATTTTCTGTCTTATTATCTATCCCTTTTCTAACAGTTCCTAACATTCTGTTCGCTTTTTTTGACTGCCGCTGCACATTGAGCAGATGTTTTCAGAGAACTATCCATAATGACTCCCAGATCTCTTTCTTGAGTGGTAACAGCTAATTTAGACCCCATCATTTTGTATGTATAGCTGGGATTTGTTTTCCAATGTGCATTACTTTGCACTTATCAACATTGTATTTCATCCGCCATTTTGTTGCCCAGTCACCCAGTTTTGTGAGATCCTTTTGTAACTTTTCACAGTCAGCTTTGGACTTAACTACCTTGAGTAATTTTGTATGGTCTGCAGATTTTGCCCCTTCACTTTTTACCACTCTTTCCAGATCATTTATGAATATGTTGACCAGCACTGGTCCCAGTACAGACCCCCAGGGGACACCACTATTTACCTCTCTCCACTGTGAAAACAGACCGTTTATTCCTATCCTTTGTTTCCTATCTTTTAACCAGCTTCTGATCCATGAAAGAACCTTCCCTCTTAGCCCATGACAGCTTACTTTGCTTAAGAGCCTTTGGCAAGAGACCTTGTCAAAGGCTTTCTGAAATTCCAAGTACACTATATCCACGGGATCACCTTTGTCCACATGTTTGTTGGCCCCCTCAAAGAATTCTAATAGACAGGTGAGGCATGATTTCCCTTTACAAAAGTCATGGTGACTCTTCCCCAACATATAGTGGTCATCTGTGCCTGAGAATTCTGTTCTTTACTATAGTTTCTATCAATTTGCCTGGTAATTGCCAGGATCACCTCTGGAACCTTTTTTAAAAATCGGCGTTACATTAGCTATCTGCCAGTCGTCTGGTACAGAGGCTGATTTAAGCGATAGGTCACATACCACAGTTAGACCCCCCCCCCAAATACATTTTGCATGGGCCACCAAACTGTCACTGAGGGTCTGTCCACACCACAGTTAAAGACCCGCGGCTGGCCCTTGTTAGCTGACTTGGACTGTGGGGCTGTAAAATTGTGGCATAGACCTTTGGGCTTGGGCTGGAGCCCTAGGTCTGGGACCCCAAGAGGGGTGTGGGATCCCAGAGCCTGGACTCCAACCTGAGCCCAAATGTCTTCACTGCAGTTTTGCAGCCCGAGCCCTGTGAGCCTGTCAGCGGACACGGGCCAGCCCCAAGTGTTTAACGGCAGTGTAGACGGACCCCAAACGTCATGACTTTGGTCACTACCAATCTGGGCCAGATTTGACTCAGTAATTTAGGGAAAGGCTTCTTCGCTCTCCGAGCTGAGCTATCCGCCACACACACACACACATACTGTTTGTTTTAATAGTATATTTGTTATATATATAAAACAAACAGCAAAGCTCTCATCTTCCACTCCGATTGTAAGCTCTCTGAGGCAGGGACTGCCTTTTTGTTCTGTACTGCGCTTAGTGCAATGGAGTCCTGTTTCATAATGGGGGCTCCTAGGTCCTAGGATCATACATACAAATAAATACATAACTCTCAAGGAAGAGCATGTCCCAAGATACCGCCTGAGCACTGGCTTGCCCCCAGTAAAAGTGAGCCTTCGCAGCACAGAAACCAGGCACCAGTCGCAAGGAAGTGGAGAAAGTTTTCTCCTTCTATGTAAGAAATCAAAGTCATCCTCGTTTATACAGGAATCCCACTGTAACCAAAAATCCCCATTGTCTGAGCAGACGAAACCCACAGCTAACCCAAAAGAGCTGTTGCTTGGCACATGCTCCACCCACCAGACAACGAGCGATTGCCCCAGGAACAGAGGATCAAGTTTTGCATGGCTAGCATTTCAGGATCGCCTCTGTTGCACTCAGAGAAGCCTCAACCCTCACCTGAGGAAAACTTCCGTCTCGCTTCCATTGGACATTCACAGAGATATTTGCCTTTAGAAATTCTCTTCTGGCACGGACTCTGCTGCTCTCCTCTCCACCACCTCATCAGCAGTCTACCCACAAAGACTCCAGTGATTTTCAGAGGCACTGTGCCCACTGAATTCAGCACTTCTTAAAATCAGGCCCTCAAGCAAGGCGTTGCCATGGCTGCTCCAACTGCCTGTCCAGCTGTAACTCTGAGTGCAGCCAGCCAAAAATCTCTCGCTTTAAACAGGCCCCTCTCACCAAGCTGGAAACTGGGAAACTCATCACACTTGTGACCTGTGTTTCAGTGCTGAGATAGTACTAAACACCCCTTGCTCTGTGTGTGTGGGATTGAATGCTCTGGGTATTTCTCAGTGACATAGCAGAAGTGCATATGGGGGTGATGTCGTGACTCAGTATTTTCAAGGCCTTGATTTGTGAGCCAGCAGTGTTGCGTGCAAAGACAACCGTGTGCATGTGGAGGCCTTGGAATTGAACAGAAGCCGAGAGAGGGTTTTGCATGTGCAAATTCTATCCCCAGTGCACACGCCGAAAAATGCTGGTCCATACAAAGTTGCACAGGCACAAACAGAATCTGTACTTTGAAAGCATGGCCCTGTGTATTTAACTGGATGGTGCAGAACTAAGAATGGGGGTCGGGGGGTGACTATGTAGGTATGTGTATATGTGACTGAATGGTGTATGTCAGGGGTTCTCAAACATCATTGCCCCGGGACCCCCTTCTGACAACAAAAATGACTACCTGACCCTGGGGCAGGGGGACCGAAGCCTGAGCCTACCCAAGCCCTGCCACCTCAGCAAAGGGGTGTGGGGAAAAGCCAAAGCCCGAGCCCCATCGCACTGGGTGGTGAGGCTTGGGCTTGGGTTTTGGCCCCAGACTCCAGCAAGTCTAAGCCAGTCCAGGTAACCCCATTAAAACGGGGTCACTACCCACTTTGGGGTCCCGACCCACAGTTTGAGAGCCCACTGCTGTATGTTATGGCCAGCAATGAGCACTTTGGAAAATTCCACCCATTATATTTATAACTAGTTCATTTGTCAAGTGCTCTGATTATGAATAGTGCCACTCAGGTGCTAAGTCCTACTGTGTGTGACAGCATCATGTATGCACAAGTGCACATGATAGGAGGGTACGTGTGGGTCTGACTGGGGTGCATGTGTGCTTTTTTGAACAGCCATTTGTGTTTGTGTTTATTTTAGTATTCAGTGCTCATCCCCAAACCAGCCCAGCATTTCAGCAAGGAAAGTATTACATTTCCCCCAACCATTTCCAGACTCCCATAAACACATTTTTGTTTCAGCATTAATGAATTACCTCAATGCATAGCCAGCCGCATGCCAAATACGTGGACACAGATTGCAGAAAAGCCACTGAGAAACAGAACTGGCGGTCATTCGACAGCTCCGATCGACACAATTTATTTTCTTGATTACAGCACGAAAATCAGTTCTAGGCACAGCATCCCATACAGGCAGGAGAAAGCATCTGGTCTACACTGAAACCTTTCAAATGTTCATTTGCTATGCTTGACTTTTTTTTTTAATTGTTGGCAGAAAATATTATTCATTAGTATTTGTACAAAAGATTCCCACAATCCTGAGTTCCTTGAACAGCCAGGACGCTGCTGACTTGGCTGCTTTGAGTCTGTTAAGTGGCTCTGGGTGTGCAAGAAATGCAGGAAAAGACCTGTCAAATCAATGGTGCCATCATCCTTGAGACTTTTGCAGAACTGAGTTTGTAAAATCGGTTGAGTTTGTACAATCCCAAGCAGTCTTACAGGAGCTTCTGTACTTCTTATCTGTGTAAGCTCGAAAGCTTGTCTCTCCCATCAACAGAAGTTCATCAAATAAAAGATATTACCTCACCCGCCTTGTCTCTCTAATATCCTGGGACCGATACAGCTATAACACCACTGCGTACGTTACAGGAGCTCAGTTAATTATATTTATCTGCTGCAATCTCAAAGGGAAAGAAAATCTTTGTGTGGATCACTTGCAGGAATAGCTGTTCAAATGCCTTGTGCATGCATAGCCTCTGATGGACATACCCAAGGGAATTATGTATGCACATCAGTATGTACAAAGCCCACCTTGCATGTGGGTTTTGGGAGTAGCGTGAACAGAAAAGCACACATCTGTTTTCATAAAATCTTTTCCTAAAACTGTTTACACAGAAGTGAAGCTGCTGGAGAGGGAAGCAGGACCAGTTTAAGTGCCTGATATCACTCCTCTGCATGCTAAGACTTTTACAATAGGTGGTTTCCCATCAATCTTTGTGTCGTTTTGTAATATGTTGCACACTTGTGTCCATGCAATACACATGGACTGATGCCCCCCCACACACAGTCCTTCTGCCACTAATCTACAGTAAGACAAAGGTTTGCTGTGGACTGTTTTTCCATAGAGAGATAAGGTGGGGGAGGCAAAATCTTTTATTGGACCAACTTCTGTTGAGGAAAGACACAAGCTTTCACGCTTACACAGAACTCTTTAGGTCTGGGAAAGGTACTCAGAGTATCACAGCAAAATACAAGGTGGAACAGAGAAGGAGTTAACACATGTTCCAAGAGACCATTCAAAGTGAAGTGGGCAGCTAACACCTCTACAGGCTGGGACAAAGGAGTCAGTAGGTTACCGATTGCTGTAATGAACCGTAAGTCCGGAATCTTTATTAAGTCCATGATTTTTGGTGTCTAGCAGAGTTGTGAATTTACATTCCCAGGGCCATCTTTTGAAGAAGTTGCACAGTTTTCCTTTGCGGATGAGGACTGGGAGGTGAGCTATGCAGTGAGTGTTTTGTGAAGTGCTCGCCTACGGGCGATAGGGTGTTTTTGTCCTTTACCATTTTTCTGTGTGAGTTCACTGGAGAGCGCAGTGATTGTCTCGTTTCACCCACATAGTTGTTCCTGGGGGCATTTAGTGCACCGGATGAGGTACACCACATGTTGTGATAGGCACCATGGATCTTGAAAGGTGTGTTGGGTGGGTATTGATCAGTGACGCAGTGGAGCTATGTCGGCAGGTTTTGCATCTGTTATGGCAGGGGCTGATTTGATGTATCCTGGTCTGTGGGGAGCTTGCCTCTGATGATGAGCTTGGTGAGGTGGTTTTTTCTGAGCACTTTGTAGTCCAGTACACTGACCTCGTAAAGAGCTCCCCTCCCTTTCTGTTCACAGCAAAGTCTCTTTCACGCCTGGTAGTGTCAGATCAGGTGATTTGCAGGAAAAGAACCCCTCCCCCTTCTTGTGTGGAAAACCTTCTCTCCTGGGCTGTGCTCTGAGAGTTTCCGAATCACCAGGGTTCCTTTCTTGAAATTTATTGTATGTCTTGTTACTAAAACTTCATTTGATTGAAGCAGGGCCGGCTCCAGGGTTTTGGCCGCCCCAAGCAGCCAAAAAAAAAAAAAGCCGCGATCGCGATCTGCAGTGGCAATTCGGCGGGAGGTCCTTTGCTCCCAGCGGGAGTGAGGGACCATCCACCGAATTGCTGCTGAATACCTGGACCTGCCGCCCCTCTCCGGAGCGGCCGCCCCAAGCACCTGCTTGCCAGGCTGGTGCCTGGAGCCGGCCCTGGATTGAAGATGTCATAATAAAAGGTTCCACGCAGGCTCCCAGAAAACAATGCTCCTTTCAAATAAGGGAAATGAGCTACATACTGTGATGACAATTCAGAAGCACTTGAAAGCAAGGGCATCCCCAACACAGGATTCTACGTTGAGTTATTATACCCCACTGCAGAAATATGGCCTCACCCAGCAAATCCCAATGCAAGAAGACATCCCAGTGAGTTCCAGTAAAGCACACCCACAAAGAAGGAAGTGGGCACTCCAGAGCTTGAGCTCCAGAAATACGGGCCTCTGATTGTTTGGGGAAGGAAGCAACCTCACAATCACAGAGCAGTCTCCATGAGCAGGTCCATAACGCAGAGTTGGCTAGTGGTGATTGCTGTTCATACACTTCACCAGCTAGCACCGCCTGTCAGCCTGCAGAAACGCAGCTAAGAGTGAAAAGGAACATTCCCCCGTCTTAGAAGTATCTGATATAATAATGTAGGATGTGTACATCTGGGAAAGGTTTTCTGCTCCTCCAAACTGTTGTGTTCCTTGACATGTTATAAGTTATAACAGACCATTACCTCACCAGCCTTCTGCAGATGGCTGCTGTCTGCAAAATGCACTAAGTAGTTTTCTTGCTTTCCCAGTTGAGTCTGCAGCCCTTTAACTGAGCTCCTTTAGGTTTTCGGTCTGGTTTCCTAGTTTTGTCTGGTTTCCTCATTGTAACCTGGCTTGGGATTGGCATGTGCTTGTTTTGTTTGCATAGTGCTAGGCTGGGGGCTGGGGATACTGGAAATGTCTTGTAGTTCGATTTGCACAGACAGTCTTCACTATGGAGTGGGAGGTTGGAGATTGACCCTAAGCATGCAATGAAAGAACCCTGGACTTGCGTCTGATGTCACTACTCACAGAGTGGCGCCCAGGAAGCAGAATTCCCAGTGCAGAGGTGGTGAATATTCACCATAAAGAGAGAGAATATTACAGAAATGAATAGCAGCTTGATAACAGGAGGAACCCATTCTGGGGGGGTCTGGGGGGGGAAGGAATGTTACAATAATAGAGCCCTGCGCAGATACAAAATTTGTACCCGCATCTGTTCCGCAAACAAGATCTGAGGCTATCCGCAGATTTGCAGGGCTCTATGTGCAAACCTTGCCTTCTAGAGACATGAGCAGGGGGTTCAGACGAATGCTAACATTTAGAGTCACTCCTGATTAGACACAGCCGTCAAATCCCATGATTCCAAGAATCAGTGGATTGACTCTGGGCTAGGAAGGGACCTCCTCTCCCAAAGCACAGCTTCGTGCCGTGGCTGGTTGCTGTACTGAAGGCAAAGTCACTGTCCTCAGAAACGTCAGGAATTAAACGCGTGCCAGCGAGAGGAAGATGGATTTGAGGGGCCATTTGTCCAGTCTCCTCTGGCAAATCATACGATTGTATGGCTATGTGATATGCAACATCCACAGCTCATGGTTATTCTTTACGTATGAGACAGTATTGCAAATATCCTGAAATATGGCCAGCTAGGTAATATTCTCAGTGCATGATGTATATATGATCATGCCCAGTAGATTTAAACTCAAATAGGGCTAATTTCCTTTATGGGTTGCAGACCCATAGATATCAGATATCTATAGGCAGCCTATAGATATCAGAGTGCAATGGACGTTCAGCTCCTATTCACCCAAGGCTGGGCAGGAAATGTCCAATCGCTAGAGCATACATTTGGGGCTAAAGAGAAATGGTGTCTCTTTCAGGCCTTGCCACAGACTTGCTCAGGTAATTCACGTCCCAGCTCGGTGCCTCAGTTTCCCCATTTGTGAAATGGAGAGAATTTCAGGGGTCAGCAGGTTGAATTCCTCACTGGGTGAAATTCAGCCAGCACAAGGATCAGGCGCACCACTTGAGAATCTGACAACAGCAAGGCTGCAGCTGTGCTGAAACCACTGCCTGGCACCCAGACCAATACTGTCTCATTGTTTCCTTGTGTTCCCCTGTCGCTCTGTATCTAACTGTTATTTCTTGCCTCATACTTAGATTGTCAGCTCCCTGGGGCAGGGACTGTCTTTTTGTTCCGTGTCTGTACTGCGCCTAGCGCAGTGGGGTCCTGGCCCAGGACTGGGGCACCTAGGCGCTACGGTCATACAAATAATAATAATGATAAGTGGTGGCCCACTGTCCAGGGGTGAAGCCTGTCCTATTGTCAGTAAAGCTCTTTGGAAGGAACCACTAGGAGTGCAAAGAGCAGATTATTATTGTCTGACAGCGGTGCCTGCAAAAGGAAAGGCTGGTGGTCCCTCCCAGTTTCCTTTGCCACGACCCCTGGCTATTCCCATAACCAGAGGGCTGGGAGGGGAAGTCAGCGGAAAGGAAAGGGCCAGAAGGAAGCTGACAGCATTACGTGGCTCTGGAGCCTCGTGTGGAGTCGCTGGGCTGATTAGTCAGCGCGGTTCCAGGGGCTGGGAGGAGAGGGAACAACCTGGATCTCACCTCTCTCCATAACGAAAGGTCTCCCAGCCGAGGGGCAGGATGTGCCGGGGTCATTTTGACCAAGTGCTTCTTTCCTGGAGGAAAAAAAAAAAAAAAAAAAGCCCAGGAGTTTTCTGTGAAATGACGGTTCCTTTTCTTTTCAGGCCTTGGCAGCTGAAGCTCTAGCTGAGAGGTTCAAGTGGAGAAACGCTTTTCCCTTTCAGCACTGGGTTTCGGAGTCAGCACTGAGGCCTCCTAAGATAAGCCAGCCCCGTGCTCAACCCGGGCCTCCTACCAACTGCCACGCTCAGTCCCGAGAAAAGCGACGCTCCCGTGTGGGGTGGGTGCTCCCAGTCAAGCCTGTCTGTGGCTCTTATCTGGCCCCTACCACCGCAGTATCCGACACCTCACTAGCTTTAATGCATTTACCCTCCCGGTGCCCCCATGAGGCAAGGCAGTGCTATTCTCCCCAATGTACAGATGGGAACTGAGGCCCAGAGAGGCTCACCCAGGAAGTCTATGATAAAGCAATGACATGAACCTGGGTCTATGCATGTAAACCATAGGCTAGTGCCCCAGTCACTGCCTCAAGCATTTCTCACTGGTACTTGGCTAGCACTTGTCCTCCACTGCCCCCCTGCCCCGCACCCCAGCAAGGACTCAGGGTCCAGTCTCTGCACCGATTCCCATTCACTGGGTATGCTGTAAGCTGCGACAGGGGTTGGCAATACCGTGGGTGAACGCTCACAAATTCTGCGCCAGGCCTCAAAAAATCATGGTATTGGCTTAAAAAATGTCAAAGGTAACAACTGCTGGGTTCTGTTTTCTTTGCCTCCAGGCTTGCGAGGCTCCAGGCCGCACTCAGGACACGTGCTCAGGCTTTTCCGTTGCACGGATGAAGGCTAGAAACGAAACGTGCTTTTCGAAAAGGGCCAAACTCACGCTCAATCGTGAGCGGATGCTGCACTGCACCAGTGGGTGGGAGAAGAAAGGCCAGAAGAAAGACACCGCTGCACAGCACAGGACCTTTGCCCAAAAGTAGGGCTAGTGGGAGGGGTGTACCGGCTGCAGAGAAATGCTGCAGGTGTGTGTGTGTGTGACAGAGAGAAGGCTATTTGTGATAGATGGAGGTGTGGGTGGCTGTACAGGAAGTACCAGGGATCTGGAAGCCAAGAGGGTTCTCTTCTGCAGAGGAAGGGAGCAGGAGGTTATTGACCCGAGGGGTTGGAGGTCACTGGTGGGTGGGGGTCATCGACTGGCACAGTGGAGATCTTACTATAATTAGGGCATCTGTGTCTGTCACGGAGGTTGCGGAAGTCATGGATTCTGTGACTTTCCGTGACCTCCGTGACTTCTGCAGGGGCCAGTGTGGCTGACCCCAGGGCTGCCCAAGCAGCTGGCTCCGGGGCCAGCTGCTCAGGTGGTCCCCAGGACAGCCACACCAGCTGCTGCTGGAGTGTCCTCGGGGACAGCCACATCAGCTGCTGCTCCGGCAGCGGTCCCTGGGTGGCCGGTCAGAGCAGCCGCGGCCCGGGCAGTGGGTGCACCTGGCCCCAGGCGCCCCCCTCAGCAGCAGCCCCCCCATGCTCCCCAGCCCCCCCAAAAGATTTAATTACAGGTCACAGGCCATGAATTTGTGTTTATTGCCCATGACCTGTCCATGACTTTTACTAAAAATACCCATGACTAACTCGTAGCCTTAACAATGCTCAACGGAGAATCACTGCTCAGACTGGGACGGGGGTTGAGCTCAGGGATCCTGCCTGTCAGAAGAGCGTTGGGAAGTGTGAGGCCAGGAAGGGATCTTGCGTCACTTAGCTAAGAGCAGTGTCGAGAAAAGGTTGTCCAGGTAAAGGATCCGAGATCTTGGCTCAGTCCTTTGCTGCTGGTCCAGCGGGGGTGGGAGAGCGTGATGGGCTCTGGAGTTCACAGTGGTGCTCTTTCACTTCACTCCTGAAGACCCCTACGTGTATGTGCCTTGCCCTGAGACTGGCTGCCCCGGAGGATGCTGGGGTGGAGTTAGTTCCTAAAGGAACCAGCTGATGGCCCAATGCTTAGGGCATCAGCTACCCAGGAAGGTGTCTCTATCCTGATATCTCCCTCCAGGGATCTTATTACACCCATTTTGATGCCATTCCCCGAGGAACCCTCTCTATATCCCTCAATTCCTACTTCCCCCCATAACAGTTCCTCTTTCTTAAATCTTTGAACCCCATCAGCGACTAAAATACTTGCGAGGAGCAAGAGAAACCAAGCACCAGAACTCCTCTTCCTCCCCGGGTCACGTTATAGCTGAAGAAATAAGGTTAGCGCTCTTATCTGATGGAGCTCGAGTCTTGCCAAAGCTTGCTGCTATCAGCTCAGGACACATGTACAATTGGCAAAGGCTCTGGGACAGAATAATACAAACAGTTTTCATTGTGGAGTCAACAATGATGGGAGAAGGAGCGCCATGCTATAACCAATGTAAAAGGCACACTTCATGCAGGCTCAAGAGAGGAGGATGCAGTCAAAATCAACAGCAGGGGCAAGCAGATTACTACAATGATATTTGTATTCTCAAAGGAGAAATCTGCCATTGAAAATGGCTCGGAGCCAGAAATAGGAAACGGAGGGATTTTGGCTGCCTAGTAAAAGGCCATGAAATGAACTGAAATCAACTGCATTTCCAGCGTCTTTGGAGAAATGTGTACAAACAGGACAGGTTTGCCCATGTGCCAGGGGCCACGTTAATCTGTTGTTGATTTGGAGGAAGAAAGAGATCCTCCAAGCTGCTGAATAACACATGGGGGGATTTCCAGGAAAGAAGTGATACAACCGTGACAGTCAGAAATCTGGGGATTTGTTTCCTTATATCCAGATCCTCTCATTTATACGGTGCATGGCCCTGATTTTCAGAATACCTGGATGTGTGCAAAGTGTGTGTGTACAATTAAGCATCTAATTTGTGCACGCAGTTACCCTGATGGTGCATATACTAGGTAATTACAATGAAAATATCAATAATTAGGTATTTGTGCATACAATCACCTTATTTGCACACAGAATTAGTGTATATTAACTATGTGTTTTGCATGTGCCATTGCGTGCCCACATTCAAGTACATAAAAGGTTGTTACAAGGAGGAGGGAGAAAAATTGTTCTTCTTAACCTCTGAGGATAGGACAAGAAGCAATGGGCTTACATTGCAGCAAGGGAGGTTTAGGTTGGACATTAGGAAAAACTTCTTAACTGTCAGAGTGGTTAAGCCCTGGAATAAATTGCCTAGGGAGGTTGTGGAATCTCCATCATTGGAGATTTTAAAGAGCGGGTTAGACAAACACCTGTCAGGGATGGTCATAATACTTAGTCCTGCCGTGAGTGTAGGGGACTGGACTAGATGACCTCTCGAGGTCCCTTCCAGTTCTATGATTCTATGAAAATCTGCTTGTGACTATACCATGAATTCTTTTCCAACCACATGACAAGTCTCCCAAGTGACGACAGTCCTACCAGCCTAGCTTCTTGTCATACCACTGGTTCAGTACAGACGTGGGAACATAGGAATTGTCAGACTGGATCAGACCCCAGGTTCATCTAACCCAGTATCCGGTCTCTGAGGATGGCCGGCACCAGATGCTTCAGTGGAAGGTATAAGAGCCTCACGATAGGCAGATGTGAGATAATCTGCCCCTCCATCAGGTCTCATCCAGGTCTTTGATAGTTAGAAATTGGCTTATGCCCTGAAGCACAAGGCTTAATATCCTTTCCAGAATTTTTGTGAGCAATGACAATGATAACTCTGGATATTTATTTATAATGGAGATATCCCATCTCCTAGAACTGGAAGGGACCTTGAAAGGTCATCGAGTCCAGCCCCCTGCCTTCACTAGCAGGACCAAGTACTGATTTTGCCCCAGATTCCCAAGTGGCCCCCTCAAGGATTGAACTCACAACCCTGGGTTTAGCAGGCCAATGCTCAAACCACTGAGCTATCCCTCCCCCCTAAATATACCTTTTATCCATTTTATCCTAATCCCTTTGAGACACTTGTTAAATTCTTATCCTCCATAACTTACTGTGGCAATGAGTTCCACAGTCTAATTGCATGTTACATGAAGAGTATTTCCTTTTATTAGGTTTCAATTTGCCACCTTTTAATTTTGTTGGCTGGCCCCTTGGTTTGTGTTATGAGACAGAGAGAAAAGAACCTCCCAGTCTAACTTACCTCGACTATTCAGTATTTGATATACTTTTATCATGTCCCCTCTTATCCGTCTCCTTTGTAAGATAATCTTTTCAATCTTTATTCACACAAGAGTTTTTCCAGGCCCTTGATCATTCTTGTCACCCATCTCTAAGCTCCCTCTAATTCTGTGATATCCTTTTGACAAGGGTTGACCAGTACCGTGCATGAGGCTGCAGCACTGATTAATATAGTGGCATTATAATATTATCTGTATTAATCTCCATTTCATTCCTTATTCATCATAAGTCAGTTGGGTTAGTCATGTGCTTACATACCTTACTGGAGCAGGGTCTTGACTCAAAATGAAATTGTAAATGGAGAATCCTCTTCAAGTGGGTGTGTTTCTAGTGGGGTCCTGCAGGGATCGGATCTTGGACCTATTCCATTCAACATTGTTATCAATCATTTGGAAGAAAACATCAAATCATCACTGATAAAGTTTGCAAATGACACAAAGAGTGGTAAATAATGAAGAGGACAAGTCACTGACCCAGAACGATTTTGATTGCTTGGGAAACTGGGTTCAAGCAAACGACAATTTCAATACAGCCAAATGTAAGGTCATACATCGAAGAACAAAGAATGTCGACCATACTTACAAGATGGGGGACTCTGTTCTGGGAAGCAGTGACTGAAAAGACTTGGGGGTCCCGATAGATAATCACCCCAACATGAGCTCCCAATGCAATGCTGTGGGCAAAAGGGCTAATACAATCCTTGGATGTATAAACAGGAGAATCTTGAGTAGGAGCAGAGAGGTTATACTGCCTCTGTATTTGGCACTGGTGTGATTACCGTTGGAATCCTGTGTCCAGTTCTGGTGCCCACAACTCAAGAAGGGTGTTGATAAATTGGAGAGAGTTCAGAAAAGAATCACAAAAAGATTGGGAAACTTGCCTGATAGTGCAAGACTCAAGGAGTTCAATCTACTTAGCTTATCAAAGAGAAGGTTAAGGGGTGACTTGATCACAGTCTATAAGGAGCTACATGGAACAGACCTTTGATAATAGAGGGCTCTTCAGTCTAGCAGCTAAAGGAATAACAAGGTCATAAGATTTAAAGGCTGAAAGTTGAAGCTAGACAATTCCAGACCAGAAATTAAGCACAAGTTTTTAATTACCCATTGGAACAACTTTTGAAGGGTTATGGTGGATTTTCCATCCCTGGTAATTTGTAAATGAAGATGGGATGTTTTTCTAAAAGATCTGCTCTACTTCAACTGCAGCTATTGGACTTGAAGCAGTAATTAATCCAGGGAAGTCCTGTGGCCTGTGTTATACGGGACGTCAGACTAGATGATCACAATGGTCCCTTATGGCCTTTGAATCTATGAATTCTCCCCATGCAGGTTTGCATCAGTTTGTTTTGTGTGTTGCTACTCGTTGTGTTAGGTGAGTGTGCGTTTCTGCAGGACTGCTGCAATCCGTCCCCTATACAGCTGGCATCCTCTGTGTAAGTGAGGCCAAGGCAGCTCTTGTCTTTATACTGAATTAGAGCAATGCTTAAAGTCAGCCCTGGCCTTGGACGGACGTTGTGTGAAATTCAGACGTTGCGTTTCAGGACGTTCGTTCCCTGTACAGATGTTGGACGTTTAGCCTTGCACGGCATCATTTGCCCCGAGTGTCGCTGCCGATAAATTTTAACACCCACCCGCCCAGCCCAACCCCATGAATTTCCAACCCACCCCCCTGAGTTTGATTTTACTTTTCCCCATCTGGGAAGCTGCAGCTGGCAGCAGACTGTCCAGGAGTTGGCCTAGTGGCGGTCTCTGCGTTTCCATAGCAATAAGCGCCGAGCAGGAAGCAGCGAGAGGAGCAGGAAGGAAGTGCTTTGCTCCCTCTGTGTGGCGCTTTGGGGCTCAGGCTGCAGTGAAGCCTTGAAACTATGCCATGAAAACACAAAGCAGAGCGGAGAGGAGGCTGGGGGAAGGCGTGTGTGAAAGGTCGAGGTGAAGCAGCACCAGATGAAGAAGGAAGATCATTTCACAGCCCAAATTGTTGGAGACGGTCAAATAGTTCAGCTCAAAATTATACCTACAGAGTCTTCCAATCTGGTGGCAAATGACTTCCAGATTCCACGCAGCGAAGGCAATCTACGTCCGTACTGCCCAGAGACATGCCTTTCAACGACCTGATCCAAACTCATCTCTAGGGTGACTCCTGCTGAAGTCACTGATGGGGTAGATTTGGCTTATGACTTTAATAGGGCCTGAATAAAACCAACCTTGTGTAGTTTTGCGCTCTTTCAGCCAGTTCTGGAGCAGAAGTGGATGCAGGGTTTCGCCATACGGCAGTGGTTCTCAACCTATTTACCACCGTGGGACGCATATGCAGCTCTCTATGCGTTATGTAGGCCGCATCCACACAATATATATAATCGACCTGTCGGGCCCTGAGGATGTCACATGGGCCGCTGCTGGGTGCTGATTGGGCCGCGAGTGGCCCGCGGGCCACGGGTTGAGAACCACTGCCCTACAGTTTCATGTTCAGTTTGGTACTAGAACGAAGGTGTCATCTGTCGGATGGGGGCAGTTTTTGTGGTTTATGAAACCAACTCTCCCACCACCAAGAAAAAAACACAACACAACACTGCTTAACCCTTTAAATGCCCCTGCCACAGATTTGCAAGGTCTTTCGGCAGATTGTGCAAAAGCGCCTACGCCGTTCAGGTGTCTCACTGCCATTGAAAGGCAACAGGAGTTGGGCACATAACTCATGGAGGTGCTCTGTAGCGCTCATGAGGTGCCTAGCTGCATCTTTACCTGTGCGAACCTCCTCCTGCTGCCCTGGGCCTAGCCGCTCTTGCTCCGAGGGCTGCCCTGAGGTCCTGGGATCTCATTCTCAAATGACAAGTGCAAACCCAAAGTGCGTAGGTTCAGGGCTTACTAGTGGAGTTCACTGACCTCTCACCCCACTGCAATGAGGCTGACATCCTCACGTCATGAACCCAGCTCTGAAGAGTCCATGCTCTGGAAGAACATCTGGCTGTCACAGGGGAGAGGTCTCCTTTACTCCCTTCTCCAGGGCTGGGTTCTCACAGCACAGGCCTGTGGCTGGTTCATTCTCCAGCACCGTTGCCTTTGCTTTCTCCCTGTGCTCTGGCAATTCGCTGGACATTGCCTTAGACCAAGGGGAAGCCGCAGGAAGACTTTGCCGACCTCCACCTCCATCAACCCACCCACTTCCTGGGACCCCACAGGGCTGTTCCCAGCAGTAGTAATCACTTCTGTACTTCCGTGACTCCAGATCTTCCTCCTAGAGTTAGACTGGGCAGCTAGGGTCACTGGGTTCTCAGCCTGACTCTGCCACTGATTCACAGCCACCCTCGTCATGTTAGTGAGGGCAGCGCCGTGACTTTCGGGCACAGCCCTAAGTGGGCGGGGGATGGAGTGGAGCTTTCCCGCCCACTCAGGAGTGCAGAGGGCTGCTCAACCATTCCGAACTCCCCTTCTCCTTTCTGTGGGCTGGGGCCACATCCCCACTGCTCCCCTCTTCTTCCTGGGGTGACGCGTGCAGAGAAGGAGCTTCCGAGCCTGACCACGACTGCCTCGCGAGTGGATCCGTATTCCTGTCTCCGCCTTGCCTCGCCAACACATCGGAGCGAGTTCCCCACCACGGCACACATCACCTCGGGCACACTGAGCAGCCTTGCCCTGGTAGAGCTCGGCAGCTCATCGGTGGGCTGCAAACTGGCCACTCCCCGAGGGTGCAATGGCATGAGATGCAGAGCTGCTGCTTTTGGACTTGAAGTCCTGTAGTTCGTGCCCCACCAGGCAGAGGCTCCCCCATGTGTGGAGAACTTCAACACAGCCCTGCACGTTGACAAGGAGAGGGAAGGTTGCTGAAGGTCTAATGAAGACACACACACAAAAAAAAAAAAAAAAAAAGAGACAACGAAAGAGAGAAACCTGCTAACGAAAGAACCAGGGGAGGAAGGGGTAAAACCAGGCGCCAGGTCAGAAATTCATCAATTCCCATCAGATAAATGAGCTGGCCCCGGGGGCCTGAGACACCCCCAAGTACAATGATGTCATTACAACGCCCGCGCTGCTGTAGCAGAGGAAGCAGGAAGCCTGAAGCAGCCAGCAAGTCTCTCTTCCTCAGCTCTCCCTGTATGTTTCAATGAACAATGTGTCCCCATGGCGGACATGATGGGAGGCAGCAATTTCTGGAGAAGGGGCCTGGTGTCCAGAGCTTCCTCCTTGTGGCTGATCCTGGCTCCCCTCAATTGAAAAGGCTCTTTGTAAGATTAAGGGATAATCTCCTCAGGGCCATGGCGGAAGGCTCATGGCTTGGGCCCTATAAGGGATGTCTACACTGCAGCTTGCAGCTCGCCCCCCAGGCTGGGTCCGCAGACTTGTGTTAGCAGGTGCTAAAAATACCTGGGTAGATGTTGCAGCTCAGGGTCTGAGCCCTCCAGCCTGAGCTGCCATGGCAAAGCACCCTCTGCATAGCTATTTTTAGCAAGTTAGTGTGAGCCCCGTTAGGCCAAGTCCGTGGACCCGGGCTGGGCTGCTCCCTCCCAACTGCAATGTAGACACACCTTGAAACTAGTGTGGGCTGGGCCAAGCACTAGAATGGTACAGGAGGGAATGGCCCCTCATGGGAGCTAATGGCCCTTTTCTATCTCCAGCTCCGAGGACGGCTCGGTGGACATCCAGCCTGCAGCCAGCTGGGCCCATCCTTATTTTCTCTCTTTCTCCCTTCTCGAAACAGGGCATGTGAGAAAGGCTCTGAATCCAGCCTTCCAGTGTACAAATCTGGGGCTCCCGTAGAGCGGCGGGGGAGCCGGGAGTGGTACCCCTTGAGGAGCAGTGCTCGAAGGCACCCGCCACGCCTTTGAGAGACCTGGAGGGAGCACGGGGACGGATGCCCCTAGCTACAGCTGTTCGGCAGGTGTAGCAGCCAGCGATCCCTGTCAGTGCAGCTGTTCTAGCATGGCTTGGTCCCTCCCCACCTTCTCCCAGTCCAGCTCCTCTACCCTTCCTGCACTCCTCGGTGCTGGGAGACAGAGTACACACCTGGCCCCTGGGGAGGGGCATGTGCAAGAAAGCCTAGTGCTCCCACCCAAAAGGAAACCCCGTTTAACCGCTAATGGTCAGACAGCGATGCTGGCTGGGGTAGAACAGCAGACTGGGAGGCAGGAGCTATTGCGTTCTATCCCCAGCTCTGCCTCTGAGCCTGTCACCTTCACCTCTGTCTGTGTCCCTTTCGCCCCAGATCCCCACCTTCCTGTGGTTCGGGCTAACCAGTTAATGCCCAGAAAGCCTTTGGAAAACACAAAGAGGGAAGCCTCAAAGCGAATCACCGCCTCTCTGCAGCCAGTCTCATCTACCTCTGGGGCTGGTTGGTTATACCGTGCCCATCACCCTGCGGTCTGGGCATCTACGTGCTATTAGAAGAGGTGCCGAGGCCGCTGCAGAGCAGGACTGGGGTGCTAGTTAGTCGTTGAGTTTTCTGAGCACTGTAATGATGCCTAGCAAACATTTATGAAAACAGAAGACCTGACCTCTCTGTCAATAAATCGGTATCTGCTGGCTGAGGCTCCCGCAATGCATCTACCAGTGTGTATCTCCCAAGGAAGATCTTCCCAAGAATCAATAACTAAAGGGCCAACTGCCAGATTCCATCTCAGCCTTTCCCAGGGCTCCCCCCTCCGCTCACCCCACCCCACGCCCACACCCTTGTTTTGCAGAGGGCTCTGAGAAATCTCCACACCAGCCTTGCTGAGGGACGTGGCGGACTCCGGTTGCCGGGGGCTGGCAGCGACGGTTTGTGCTGGTGCCGACAGGCCGGCTGGCATGCTTTCCCCAGGGAGGCTTTAGCAGAGGCTGTGCATTTCTGGGAATTGTGTAGGTCAGGGAAGGAGGTTATTGTTTGAGTTACAAGTGTGCAGTGCGCTGATGAGATCAGGGCTTGGTGCTCGGTGGTGGAGCAGCGGAGCTGTCTGCACTGTGGCTGATGAAGCGATAAGCTGGAGATGGATTTTATCTGGGGCAGATCCAGGCACATTGGTACAATGAGAGCGGAGGAGCAGAATGCAGGCTCCTAAAACCCAGATGTCCCCAACTCCACTCTCCTGCCCCGCTCCCTTTTAAGAAAGTGATCAAAAGACCTGGGCAAAGCCAGAAGCAGCGTGGAAGGGAATAGACCCACGTAACATACAGCTCTGCCACTGCTCCTCAATGCAGACAAGCCACACTCCTGATAGTCCAACCCTAGGGCCCTATACCTCTGCCAGCATTCCTCCATCCAGACCTGGATCTCTCCAAATACACCAGACCATCACGTCCCCTACGGGCCAGTCCAGAACTGCACCAGCCCTGAGAGGCCGGTCCAGAGGCCCACCTCACACACAGCTCTGCCAATGAATCTCTGTTCTTGGTATCCCCATGCTCAACCTCCATAGAACTCTGCAGATGCCCCTCAACACTGATTTGCAACACCGGTCTTATTCCTGCCTCGGACCCCCACAATTCTGCCCCCAGTGCTCCCTAGCTGTCACTGCCACCATCCCGTTCGGTGTCCTCTCCTGAGCTGAGACTACTAGCACAGACCATCGTCAAGTGCAAGCTTTGCTCATCCAGCTCTTCCGGCGCCTGTCGCTCCTGGCTAGCAACACCTCTGCTATCACTGTCTTGAACTGTGCAGTTGGACGGTGCTAGCTAGAACAAGACATTATGGCCCAATGTTATGGACATGTCCCACACACAGCCTTGCCAATGCACATTCTTTGTGACCTGCAGTGTCACTACCATTCTGCATCTGCATACCTCCTCCCCAGCTGCCGACCCATGGCAATTCTGCCCTCCAAAACCCCTGCTAATTTAGCCCTGGATCCCCCAGCTTTCTCCCAGCCCCCTGCTGCACTGTCAGGCCCTCTTAAAGACCGTCCTCTTGGTCCCACAGCCCCACGAATCACACTGGTGGGGAGAAAACACCAGTGTCCTGATTACAAAGGAACGGTGCAGCTGGGGGACGTGAACGGGTTGCAACCTGAAGCCAGGGCTTTGCCTTCAGCCCTTTAGCACGGATGAGCCTGGAGCTGCTGGGGTTGGCACAAGAGATTGCGGTGCTTTCCCCTGCAGCAGCTCTGCCAAACATCTCCAGAGCACATGACTCTCCAGGCTTGGAGCTGGCCTCTGGATGGAGCAAGCCATGCGACCCAGGCAGAGACAACCCTGCGGCACGGTAGGGGCAAAGCAGTTCTGGAAAGCCTCCTCGCCATCCCCGCTTGGCAGCTCGCGCCAGTGAGCAGGGACAATATAGGAAGTGCTCAGTGAGACAGCTCGGTGTGAGAGTTCGGGAGCCCCTGCCTTCGCACAGCCGCCTTTATCGAGGCCCCATTTCAGATCAGCGCTTTCCACGGGCCAAACGGGAAGTGTATTAACACCGGACTTCTCAGGGTCAAGGATGCAGGGCAGGCCGAGAGGAGAAAGGCTGTGGGAAGCCAGAGAGGGAACGCAAATAGCAAAATGAATGACTTTGATTTCCTATGCTTCACATAGGCAAACAGAGCGACACAGCCGCCCGCCCACCCAGACCCCAACCCAGAGAGCCAGATCCTCCGCCGGTGTCCACAGGTATCACTTCGTCGGCATCAGTGGAGCGACACTGTTTTACGCCGGCTGAGGAGCGGTTCCGCAGTCCCCAAAGAGCGCCTCGTTTAGAGTTAAAGGCAGGCACTTAGCACTTCTTCCTCATTCGGCTGTTGCTATGTTGAGTAGCAGCCAAAATAATTAACATAGCGAAAGGGAAGAGAGCTAAGAAGCAGCCCCAGTGTCTCAGAAAAGCATCTGCAGAGCTAGCGGGCCAAACGCCGCCCTGGCATAAGCCCATGGGAGTTTATAATCTCATCCCTAGCCTCACCTCCATGCAGCAGGGGCAGGCTTTCGGTAGCTCTTCGGCTCACAAGGGATCGCTTGGACTATAAATCCTCCAGACACAGCCAAATCAGGTGGTCCTCACTCATGCAGAACTCGCACCAGTGTTAATGCGAGCCGTGATAGGGCAAACGCTGCATTTATTTCTCTTTTGGAACTGAACAGAAAACGATCAACTT
Source organism: Malaclemys terrapin pileata (assembly GCF_027887155.1). Lineage (NCBI taxonomy): Eukaryota > Metazoa > Chordata > Testudines > Emydidae > Malaclemys > Malaclemys terrapin. The sequence goes on from NC_071516.1 coordinate 4,824,477, forward strand.
CCTATTGCTTTTTTGAACTATCCGATGGAATTAATGGAGAATTATCATAGAAACATAGAAGATTATCATAGAAACATAGAGACCTCAGGAGGTCACCTAGTCCAACCCTCTGCTCAAAGCAGGATCAACACCAAGGGCTGGTCTACACTGGGGGGGGGGGGGGGGAGAATTGATCCAAGATACGCAACTTCAGCTACGCAAATAGCGTAGCTGAAGTCGAAGTATCTTGGATCGAATTACCTGGGGTCCACATGGCGCGGGATCGATGGCCGCGGCTCCCCCGTCGACTGCGCTACCGCCGCTCACTCTGGTGGAGTTCCAGAGTCGACGGTGAGCACGTTCGGGGATTGATATATCGCATCTTAATGAGACACGATATATCGATCCCGGATAAATCAATTGCTACCCGCCGATACGGCGGGTAGTGAAGACATACCCCAACTAAATCATCCCAGCCAGGGCTTTGTCATGCCAGGTCTTAAAAACCTCTAAGGATGGAGATTCCACCACCTCCCCAGGTTACCCATTCTAGTGCTTCACCATCCTCCTAGTGCAATAGTGTTTCCTAATATCCAACCTAAACCTCCCCCACTGCAACTTGAGACCATTGCTTCTTGTTTTATCATCTGCCACCATTGAGAACAGCCAAGCTCCATCCTCAATTATATCCCTCCTCATCAACCAAACCTACAGAAAGATGCCACTCTCCATTAACTGCAGAGTCATTTTTATGGAATTTTGTGAAATTTCTATAGAACCCCATTGAATTCTGTTGAAGAGCCTGTTTAATTCTGCAGGGTCTTTCCCAAGTGTTGATGCACTGAGAGTTTAGACTCTCTTACAACAGCGAGATGATCCCAGATGATGATCCCAGCCCAGGCTGCAGAATTCAAGTTTGAATTTGGGTCCAAGCTTTCCCAGAGTTGCAGGGGTGCTTAGATCAAGAGTTTTGGCGGGATGGCCTATAGGCCTACAGCCAAAACGCCACAAAGGTCAAGGTGTCTGAGCCAGAGATTTCATCCATTATATCGATACCAAACTGGTTGCTCAGCTGGTGTAAGGCCGAGGAGAATCAGACCCTGTGTTTGGAAGCAGTGGTGAAGTGCTCTAGTTACATCAGCCCAGCACAGTACCCGGATGCGTGTAGCAGATAGATAGACATACCCCCAATCTCAAATAGAAAAGAGAATTTTGCAGTTACCCACCCCCCCCTTAATAATGGCCTGGATCCAACCCCCACATTCCCAAATTCTAGGTGAGTTCAGATGCCAATCAGACTAGCTTTGTGCAGGGCCGCCCAGAGGATTCAGGGGGTCTGGGGTAAAGCAATTTTGGGGGGCCCTTCCATAAAAAAAAGTTGCAATACTAATAGAATACTATATTCTCATGGGGGCCCCTGCGGGGCCCGGGGCAAATTGCCCCACTTGCCCCCCCCCTCTGGGCGGCCCTGGCTTTGCGGCTCATGCCCATCTGTTGGTTAATCTGAGAGACGCATTTCAGAGATTGCCCATGCGCTGAAAGTCGCATAGATTTCCTGAATTCATTCGTTCATGGGAATCTCTTGGGATTTTTCTGATTCCGCGCGGTGTGGCATTGGCACCCTGGAGGCTGGCTTTAAGTTCTGGGCTCAAACAAATCCAAAAGCTCAGAGAAACTCCCTTGACTCTGCCCATTTTCACCTGGCCCACCTGCCAAGCTGGAAATCATCGGAGGTTCACAACTTTCCAACAAACCTGAGTCAAGCTCCAGGCTTGGCATGAGACCAGCTGAGTTTCAGGTTTTGCGGTGAACAATTTTCATGGCTCCACTGCGCCCCCTTCACCAGGGGCAGATGAGAAGCTGGGGTCCATGTGTACACAGATGTCAAAGGGTGGCTATCAGCATGCGGTGTTTGGCCAAAGTCCCCAAACTCTGCTCTAGGGGTAGAAGCAACCTGGGTCTGTTTTTAGCACATTCATGGGCTGGTTTTGCAAGAGGTAAGGGAAAGTTCATGGATCTGTTGACAGATCAGCCCAAGCGGGAATCTCTCTGGGAATTCCTGCTACAGCAGGTTGGCTCCCGCGGAGGTGGAGTTTCCTCCAGTTCTCCACCCAGGCTCGGGGAGAATATGCTGGCGACCAACTCTGGACTCCGGAGGCTGGGCTGAGCGACGCCACCGCTGCTGCTTCACAGCGGAGGTCGTCCAAAAAAACCAGCAAACCCTGCAAACCTCCCTGTCTTTTTTAAAAGGAAGCTTGTGGGTGGAAGGGACTGTGTACTGGGTGAGATCAGAAATCCAGGCTCAGGATCTGACCCTGTCTCTGCTAGGGAGAGATGGGGGATGAAGGGTTTCAGCCCACATCAGGCTAGATGCAGCCACTGAAAGGATCGCAGGGGTAGAGTGTGTCATTGTTTGACCTGGGTGATGCCCCTGCTGGATCCCTCCCCCATTGGCCACTGGAGGTGAGGAGGAAGGCGCCGGAGCCAGCACTACTGGCCAGCGTCATGGTGCACTGGTGTATGGAGGCAGTGGGGAAGTGGATTACAGCGCGTGCGTCAGTCGAGACTTGCTGAAGTTTGGAAGGTCGCGCCGTGTAGGGGACGAAGTGGGGTAACGGTGCTCCACAATAGCGCCGAGTGACTGAGCTCTCTGGAATCTGAGACACGCCACAGTCCATATTTGTGGTTATGAATCACGTTTGAATTGAGATGATACAAACCATATTTCCAGTGTCAACAGAGCCTCTTGTGTGCTCCGCTGAAGCAGAGTCCTGGGGTATCCCAATTTCCCCACCCAGGGGCAGGAACTCCCCCTTTTCAGGGTCTCCTGCCTGGAGGGACTCCATCCCACTCCCACTGGGTTTTGCTTGCTTTGAGACGTCTTCTCCTCCCTGTCAGAGACAGTCTCCCTCTGCAATGACCTTCCCCCTTTCAAGCCCAGATGCTGTGAAATCTCCAAACCCTGGTTTGGACAGAGCCCTAATTTGTAAAGATGGGTCTGAGCCATGATGTTCCAAGGTGGATCTACATTTCCACAGAGATGAGAGAATTTGGAGTGAGGCTTTGGCCCATCTCTGCTCATCTATGGACTTTCAAGATTGTCCCTTTAGTTACAGTAACAGCATATTTGTTACTAAATGATCCCAAAGTGTTGATCATTGACTTCAGTGGGAGCGGCAGGTGTCCAGCAATTCTGAATAACAGATTTAGATGCCTAAATATGAATGTTAGCAGCTAACTTGAAACACCCAAGTTCAGAGCTGTTGGCCTGACTTCATTCAAAGCCACAGAATTCAGGGTCACGGTGAGGTTAGAACGCACTAGTTCCTGACTCGGGGTCCAGAGCTCACAGCAGCAGATTATATTATCAACTCTCTGCAGGTTTTAACTCCCACTGAAGCACCACCACCTCTAGGGCAGAACGCAGTAGCAGTCTAACAGCACACAGTGGCCCAATGCAACCCTTAAGGAGAGAAATGCAGCTGGCCCTATTTAACTGCAGAGGCAATGTAAAGCTCTCCTCCTCCTGGGTATCAGCTGAAGAAAGCAACATTTCCAAAATAAGTCCCATAAATAGGAGCTTTACACGTAATGAGTAGATCCCACTGGACCAACTCACTAGTGAATATGCATCCAGACATAGTCTTTATACGGCTCAAGAGTCCCATCTAGAGGAATTTCGGAGACATTAACACTACACTCACAGCAGCAGACCCTAGAGCGGAAGGCCCAAGATGGCTGGTTGGGAATTTTTTGACAGTGTTTTTTCATTGGAAAATGTCCGTTTGTAGATACAGAAACTTGTCATGGGACTGAATCAGTTTTGAAAAACCTTTGGTGGGGAAATGGTTTCTTAAGTCCAGGATAGAGTTCTGGGCAAAATCAGAAAGAGGGAGAGAGAGCTTGTCCCTGCCACATTCTTTTTGCAAAAACCTTCGAAAGATCTCAGTTTCGTCCCGATGCCGAGCAGGAATAATTTTCAAAATCTTGAAAATCTTCATGAGACAGGAAAATGTTTCCTGCCCAGCTTTGCACAAGGGTCAACTGTGGGTTTACCTTAAGCTGATCATTTGATGCATTATTCTACTGGAAAAAGTCCTTCCCATCAGATTGCCTTGACTATTAGAGGTTCAGGTGCTTCCGTGCTCGGTATCTGAAAAACAAATGTTGCTGCATGCATAGGGGAATTTACATTGTATGGATGGCCTTAACACTCTAACCTAACACATTAGTGTACATAAAGACACCTTGCTTTCAGACATCTTGAGCCTGATTTTCAAAGCACCAGAAGATTAGAGCCATAGGAAAAAATAAGGTGGTGCAATTAATGCATATGCAATGCAAATCAGGTTTTGGCATATGCAAAAGGCCAGTTAGCCGCCTACCACACTTTTTGCATCCACAAACACCTCATTTGTCTTTGCAGATGTCATAAATACATAGTCAAACTACGTGTGCAATAGTGCACACATTGCGGCATGCATCTGATGGTACAAAAATGAACCCTAGTATGTTTTGTTGCTTTATCAGTTTACCAAATTCTTTTTATTATTTTTTAAAAAGCAAGTAGGTACTTTTTTTTAACGAAGGACCAGATTTTTCACCAAATTAGTTGCACAAAAGACACATGCAAAAAGTGTGTGCACTCATATACCTAACTGATGTGTGTATTTATTGCAGTTGTGTGAAAACTGGGAGATTGCTCGTGCAAAAGCCCCATGAAGGACATCTGAGGGTGCAAACATCCAATTTGCGTGCACAGTCACAGTAACTGCTTGCAAACCAAGCATACAATTGCTCTGCAGCTCTGTCAGTGAAGCCCTGTGTGTTTGAAACGAAATGTATCAGTTCTGTCGGGGAGAAGAAACAAGGAAGAGATCCAAAGGAAATGAACATCTGTGTGACTATGTGAGAAAGAAGCAATCTGTCCCAGCCACATGTCTGGGACCCTTCCTCCATGACAACCCCTGTTTCCGAGAGACCATTTTTAACTTGACCTGCATCCATTTCACTAACCCTTGCAAAGAAGAAAGGAAAGAGAATATAGCCAAGGTAAGGAAAATAGATATGCCCAGAAATAGCAAGTAAAGGGTTCACATATTGTACATGACATGAAGACAAGAATAGATGAGGCCAAATTCTGGAGTCATTATCCAGTTTTTATTTCGTCAAAGCTCCGCGCCATGGACTTTTCTTTGCTATTTTGGGTTAGCAGAAGCCATTGGCATCAGCTTCTTGTATTTGTATAGCTCAGAAGACCACTGTGGTCTGATAAGCAGCGGCAGCATTGGTTGATATTCCTATAAATGATGTCATGAATAAATCAAGCTTGCCTGCGGCTCTGTTCACCTCCATAGGAACATTTTTGGGGCAACAAATCTTGTTTTCCTTGTAAAACCACCTAGCCAGAATGGCTTCAGTTTTTGGTAAAGGCAGCGCAGTCACACTGCCAGCCTGCGAGGCAGAAAGGAGAGGTTTTAGACACGCTCCAGGTGTAGAATATCAATGAGAAGCTGCGGCAGCACTTTGCTACTGTGCAATATTACATGTATGCTGGCGTCTGGGATATTTTCTGTTGATCTGTTGCTCGGAAACACGGTGGTATCCTCCCTACCACATCAAAGAGCCGTCACCCTGCCCCGTCGTTCCATGGAGGGCAGGACAAGGGTTGGGAATGATGGCAATGCTATCTGCGTTAACCACCTGAACACTGCTAAACACGCTGGTTAGAACACAAGCACCGCTGCACATACACGGCTCCACATAGTGGATAGACCTTAATGCTTCATTGCCGTCAATGGACTATGATGGATACTAGTAGCACTATAAAGGGGGCAAGTGAAGATGTCTACAGAGTGATGACTAGGGTGTAAACATTCAGGAGTAGCTAAAAAAGAGGTGGTGGGGGGAGGTGGAAATCAGAGATAGTTTTTTATATATAGAGAGAGAGACCAACCTATCTCATAGAGCTGAAAGGGACCCTGAAAGGTCAGTGAGCCCAGCCCCCTGCCTTCACTAGCAGGACCAAATACTGATTTTCCCCCCAGATCCCTAAGTGGCCCCCTCAAGGATTGAACTCACAACCCTGGGTTTAGCAGGCCAATGCTCAAACCGCTGAGCAATCCCTCCCCCCTTTTCTGATGGAAGACAAGTATTGATTGTTGTCAGTTTCAGGTGAGGGTCGTTACTCTTTCCTTATGCAGGCAGAAACCCTGATCCTTTAGAGGTCAGGATGGGAAGGCTGGATTGGAGGCATAGTCCCACTGTTGGATGACATTCCCCCATCTCTCCCAGTAGCAGGAGGCAGCATCAGATGAACAGACAAAATCAAATCTAGGACCAGGCTGTTGAAATTCAAGAAACCCCATGGCATGAGATTCTCGAAGCATGACAACCATTATTTGTAGGGTGACCAGGCAGCAAGTGTTAAAAATTGGGATGGGGTCGGGGGTAATAAGAGCCTATATAAGAAAAAGACCCAAAAATCGGGACTGACCCTATAAAATCGGGACATCTGGTCACCCTAATTACTGGGAGCACAAAGAGAAAAGAGACACCAAACAAAGCCAAAGCCCAGCCAGTGAAACCCCTTTTGGTTTACACTGGGTCTCCTACTGCTTAATCCATGGCAAATGACCAGGCTGTTCACAGCCACCCTGCCAGCGTTTCTAGTTGCATTTCTAACCCAAACAATCTTCGCTCAACAACAAGAAAACCTTGAGCAGTCTCAAAGCATATCGTCACAAATCCCGTTTTTTAAACAAAGCTCCATCAGGGTCCCAGCATGAACCGTGGTTATTAACATGGCTTTGATTAAACGATTTTCAGCTTTCCCCCCAAAGTTCTAGGCTCCCTGGTTCATAAATCTGCTACAGTCACTCTCCTGGAGGCAGGCCAGGTTGGTTGGTCCATTGCCACAACACCCCCTCCTGTGGAGTTGCTGAAGTATGGAGGAAGGAGACAGTACTGTATAGGAGCTAAGCAGACTCCCTTTCTTACTCAGCCTGCTGGTTCCTTTGTCCCACCTAAGCTCTGCGCCCCATCCAATCACACACTTTAAAAGGCCACTTCCAGCATGCGCTTGTTGTATGGTGTTTCTGCACCAATGCTTGATTGCCTGAGGCCTTGTCTATACTAAAGTCGCACAGACTTACCTAAAATTGTTTTGTTTCTAAATCAATTTAGTTAAAATGGTGCCAAACCCAGCATGGTCACTCTTACACTGATTAAAGCCTAGAGAATAGTAATATCCGAATTAAGCGTAATCAACATAAACTAGGGTTAAATCAAATGAGGACCATCCACACGGATGGGTTTTACAGCAGTTTTACTAAAGCAATTTAAAAACACACCTTTAGTTAAATCAGGGCAATTCTGAATACAAGCAAGGCCGGAGAAGTGCCCCTGTCTACAGTCAGGGTTATAGAGAATCACAAACGTAATATGAGTCAACAATCTACGTAATATGGTTGCAAAAAAAAAATAAAAAAAGAAGCAGCAAACATCATTCTGGGATGTATTAGCAGGAGTGCTGTAAGCAAGACATGAGAAGTAATTCTTCCATCCTACTCAGCACTGATGAGGCCTCAAGTGGAGTACAGTGTCCAGTTCTGGGCACCACATGTTGCAGAAGATGTGGACAAACTGGAGAAAACCCAGAGGAAAGCAATAAAAATGATTAAAGGTCTAGAAAACATGACCTGTGGGGAAAGATTGGAGAAATTGGGTTTGTTTAGTCCGGAGAAGAGAGGACTGAGGGGGGACATGATACCAGTTTTCAAAGATGTAAAAGGTTGTTACAAAGAGGAGAGTGGTAGACTGTTCTCCTTATTCACTGAGGACAGGACAAGAAAGTAATGGGCTTAAATTGCAGCAAGGGGGATTTAGGTTGGACGCTAGAAAAAACTTGCTAAATTAAGCACTGGAGGCTGTGGAATCTCTGTCATTGGAGGTTTTTTAAGAACAGGTTAGACGAACACCTGTCAGGGATAATACTTTATCCTGCCTCAGTACAGGAGACTGGACTAGATGACCTATCAAGGTCCCTTCCAGTCCTAAATTTCTGTGATTCTACGTGTGCACATGCTCTACAAAATTCCTTCCCAGCCCATGTGGGGGAAGGAACTCCAAGATAACCCATACTAGTGATACAGTGAGACTTAAGCCTGATACAACATGATGCAAGTACTAGTACAAAAAACTCCCTGACAACGGGCACAGTCCTGCAAGGTGTTAAGGACCCTCAACTCCCATTGAAATCAGTGCTTAGCATCATGCAGAGTTGAGCCCAGAAGTTCTACCAGACTGTGGATGAATGATGAAAACATCCCTCCCAGACCTCTCCATAAACCGGGCACTGGGCTCTCCTCACTGGGGGGTCAGCGGAACCCCAGGGCACTGGGCTAGCAATTGTTTTGCAGTCCTCATTGTGTATTTGTTCTACACCAGTCAACGAAAAGACCCAGCACCTTCCAAGATGGGGAGGTCCGACTCTTCCCCAGTACCAGTGAGAGCCAGGCAGCCTGGAACAGCGGTGCTTTCCCAGACCATGTCTACACTACAAAATGAGGTTAACCTCACTTATGCCGGCACACAGCTACTGCAGTTATTAAGTCGCTTGTGTGGGTGCACAGTTGGCTCCGTGTGTCGGCGTCCTCATCAGGAGCGCTTGTATTGATTGTCGTGTGAGTGTGGGGCATTGTGGGATGGCTCCTGGAGGCCAGTCATGGTTGACATAAGCCATGCAGCACCTACTCCGACATTGCATGGCCTGGGACGCTGCGCCAATCGGGGAGATGGTGGTACTAAATTGACCCAGAGAGGCACTCACGTCCGCAGCAGAGGAATAGAAGTGAAGTAAGACATGCCCACAGCTAGGTCGCCGCAAGGCAGCTTACGGGGACCTAAGCCTGTCGTATAGACTGGGCCTCAGGCTCAGTTTACCGCCTTCCCTTTATTTTCCCTTCTCTTGTCTTGTCCTTCCTTTTACACCCCCCCCTCAAGGCCACTTGATTTTCTCTCTTGATCCTTCTTCCTTCTCCCCCATTCTCTCGTTTATTCTCTCCCTCTCTCCATTATCCTTCCCTCCCTCCTCCATCTCCCCCTCTTTTCCTCTCCTCCCCCTCGCCCATCACTCATTCCCCCTCTCCGCCCCTCCCGCTGTAGTCCCTCCCCCCTCCAAACTGCCCCCCCCCCCTGAAAACAGCTGGAGCCCCAGCCACCCATGCCGGTCCGTTCTCAGCCTGGCTCTCCGGTGACTGCTGGGGCTTGTAGTCCTCGCCTCGCCCGAAGAGCGTGGGGAAAAGGGCCAACGTGGACTACAAATCCCACAATGCCCCGCGGAGGGGGGCGGGGACCTTGCCGGCGCACTGCCCTCTGGCGGGCTGTAGTCGCCCCGCCGCGGGAGCCTGTGCGAAAGAACTACGAGTCCCATCGTGCCCCGCGCGCCGCAGGGCTGGAGAGCGGGGCGGGCGGACTGCGGACACCGGGGTGAGTGAGTGCATCGGCAGCCCCCCCGCTTCGGCCCCGCCGCGTCCCCCTGCTGCGGGGAGCGGAGCCATGGGCGGGGAGGAGGAGATCGTGCGCATCGCCAAGCGGCTGGACAAGATGGTGTCCAAGAAAAGCGCGGTGAGTCCGGTGGGCGGGGAGACCCAGGGGTGCCCCCAGCTCGCGCCCCGGAGCGCCCGCGCCCACCCCCCCCTCTGCTCCCTGGGGTGCCCCCGTGGAGCGCCCCTCTTCCCCCCCTCAGCTCCCGGGGTCCCCCCAGAGCGCCCCTCTTCCCCCCCTCAGCCTCCCCCCCCAGAGCGCCCCTCTTCCCCCCTCAGCCTCCCCCCCAGAGCGCCCCTCTTCCCCCCCTCAGCCTCCCCCCCAGAGCGCCCCTCTTCCCCCCTCAGCTCCCGGGGTCCCCCCCAGAGCGCCCCTCTTCCCCCCTCAGCTCCCGGGGTCCCCCCCCAGAGCGCCCCTCTTCCCCCCTCAGCTCCCGGGGTCCCCCCCAGAGCGCCCCTCTTCCCCCCTCAGCCCCCGGGGTCCCCCCCAGAGCGCCCCTCTTCCCCCCTCAGCTCCCGGGGTCCCCCCAGAGCGCCCCCTCTTCCCCCCTCAGCTCCCGGGGTCCCCCCCAGAGCGCCCCTCTTCCCCCCTCAGCCTCCCCCCAGAGCGCCCCTCTTCCCCCCTCAGCCCCCGGGGTCCCCCCCAGAGCGCCCCTCTTCCCCCCTCAGCTCCCGGGGTCCCCCCCAGAGCGCCCCTCTTCCCCCCTCAGCCTCCCCCCCAGAGCGCCCCTCTTCCCCCCTCTTCCCCCCTCAGCCTCCCCCCCAGAGCGCCCCCTCTTCCCCCCTCAGCCTCCCCCCCAGAGCGCCCCTCAGCCCCCGGGGTCCCCCCCAGAGCGCCCCTCTTCCCCCCTCAGCCCCCGGGGTCCCCCCCAGAGCGCCCCTCTTCCCCCCTCAGCCTCCCCCCCAGAGCGCCCCTCTTCCCCCCTCAGCCTCCCCCCCAGAGCGCCCCTCTTCCCCCCTCAGCCTCCCCCCCAGAGCGCCCCTCTTCCCCCCTCAGCCCCCGGGGTCCCCCCCAGAGCGCCCCTCTTCCCCCCTCAGCCTCCCCCCCAGAGCGCCCCTCTTCCCCCCTCAGCTCCCGGGGTCCCCCCCAGAGCGCCCCTCTTCCCCCCTCAGCCTCCCCCCCAGAGCGCCCCTCTTCCCCCCTCAGCCTCCCCCCCAGAGCGCCCCTCTTCCCCCCTCAGCTCCCGGGGTGCCCCCCAGAGCGCCCCTCTTCCCCCCTCAGCTCCCGGGGTGCCCCCCAGAGCGCCCCTCTTCCCCCCTCAGCTCCCGGGGTCCCCCCCAGAGCGCCCCTCTTCCCCCCTCAGCCTCCCCCCCAGAGCGCCCCTCTTCCCCCCTCAGCCCCCCCCCCAGAGCGCCCCTCTTCCCCCCTCAGCCCCCCCCCCAGAGCGCCCCTCTTCCCCCCTCAGCCCCCCCCCCAGAGCGCCCCTCTTCCCCCCTCAGCCTCCCCCCCAGAGCGCCCCTCTTCCCCCCTCAGCCCCCGGGGTGCCCCCAGAGCGCCCCTCTTCCCCCCTCAGCCCCCGGGGTGCCCCCAGAGCGCCCCTCTTCCCCCCTCAGCCTCCCCCCCAGAGCGCCCCTCTTCCCCCCTCAGCTCCCGGGGTGCCCCCAGAGCGCCCCTCTTCCCCCCTCAGCCCCCGGGGTCCCCCCCAGAGCGCCCCTCTTCCCCCCTCAGCCCCCGGGGTCCCCCCCAGAGCGCCCCTCTTCCCCCCTCAGCCCCCGGGGTCCCCCCCAGAACGCCCCTCTTCCCCCCTCAGCCCCCGGGGTCCCCCCCAGAACGCCCCTCTTCCCCCTCAGCCCCCGGGGTCCCCCCCAGAACGCCCCTCTTCCCCCCCTCAGCCTCCGGGGTCCCCCCCAGAACGCCCCTCTTCCCCCCTCTGCTCCCTGGGGTGCCCCCGTGGAGTGCCCCTCTTCCCCCCTCAGCTCCCAGGCTCCCCCCAGAGCGCCCCTCTTCCCCCCTCAGCTCCTGGGGTCCCCCCCAGAGTGCCCCACTTCCCTCCTCAGCGCCCCGCCCCCCAGCACCTTCTGTGTCCCCTCTTCTCCCTGGAGTGCCCCCTTGGAGTGCCCCATTTCCCTCCTCAGCTCCCGGGTTCCCCCCCCCCCCAGAGTGCCCCTCTTCCCCCCCTCAGTGCCCTGCCACTGGGGTGCCCCCTCCCTGAAGAGAGCCCCACCAGCACTTCATTCGTGTCCCCCGGGGTGCCCCCTCCCAGGCTGTGCCCTCCCCCATGAGAGCTCCCCTGTCTCCCATTGTGTATCTCCCCTCAGAATGTGCCCACAAGGGTGCCCCCCACTGTCCCTGGTTATCCCCTTCTCTCCTGAGTGTACCTCCATCCCTCTCATGACCTGGTGTGTGACACCCCCTTCCCCGCCCCCCCATGCCC